>NC_044035.1:1144955-1469769 GCF_901765095.1 Microcaecilia unicolor
CACCCATTATTATTGTGTTGCCCAGTTTGTTTGCTTCCCTAATTTCCTTTAACATTTCTGCATCTGTCTGTTCATCTTGGCCAGGCAGACGGTAGTACACTCCTATCACTATCCTTTTCCCCTTTACACATGGAATTTCAATCCATAGGGATTCCAATAAGTGTTTTGTTTCCTGGAGAATTTTCAATCTATTTGATTCAAGGCTTTCGTTAATATACAATGCTACCCCTCCACCAATTTTATCTACCCTATCACTTCGATATAATTTGTACCCCGGTATGACAGTGTCCCACTGGTTATCCTCCTTCCACCAGGTCTCAGAGATGCCTTACATCTAATTTTTCATTTAGTGCAATATATTCTAACTCTCCCATCTTATTTCTTAGGCTTCTGGCATTTGCATATAGACATTTCAAACTATGTTTGTTGTTCCTAATTACATCATGCTCAGTACTTGACAGTAGTAATTTGCAATCTTTTGTCTGATTTTTATTTTTATTTAAGTACACTTGATCTACTACGGTCTCTATTGCATCCTCACTATCGGGATACCCTATCTTCCATGTTTTGGTGATATCTTTGAAAGATACCTTATCCCTAACCATGCACTTTTGAGCGACTGTCGGCCTTCCTCCAGTTTCTAGTTTAGAAGCTGCTCTACCTCCTTTTTAAATGCCGATGCCAGCAGCCTGGTTCCACCATGGTTAAGGTCGAGCCCATCCTTTCGGAATAGGCTCCCCCTTCCCCACCCCTTCCCCAGAATGTTGCCCAGTTCCTAACAAATCTAAAGCTCCTCCCTGCACCATCGTCTCATCCACGCATTGAGACTCCGGAGCTCTGCCTGTCTCTTGGGCCCTGCGCGTGGAACAGGTAGCATTTCAGAAAATGCTTCCCTAGAGGGTCTGGATTTGAGCTTTCTACCTAAGAGCCTAAATTTGGCTTCCAGAACCTCTCTGCCACATTTTCCTATGTCACTGGTACCCACATATACCAAGACAGCCGGTTCCTCCCCAGCACTATCTAAACCCTTTCTAGGATTTGGCTTCCAGAACCTCAGGAGGAGGAGGAGGAGGAGGGGATGAAGTTCACAAGTACACCCAAACCTCAGGAGAAGGATGAGGGGATGAGGCCACAAGTACACTAGAACCTCAGGAGGAGGTGCAATTGAATGAGCTTCCTCTCATTTGCTGCACCGAGAGTAGATATCACGGCTTTGTAAAATAAACCCTTAGTTTCCTTTGGGTTCTGCTTTCTGTTTTCCTCTTGAATTAGAGTGTTTCTTTTTGTTACTGAATATGCATTTCTGTATGCAAGTTATCTTGTTGGTTGGTTGTAAGAAACACATTTCAGAAATAAATAATAATAAACGTTATACAAGGAAGCAGCTTCTCACTCGTGTCTTCCAGCGCAGTGGAGTGGTCATGTCTGAAGAGCGTGACAGGTTAACCCAATCAATATGAGAGATGAAATTCAATTTAGTTAAAACAAGAATCACAAATGTTTCTCTACATCAACAAAATGAGCAGAACGAAGAGATCGTGAAGCACCTTGTGTGTGTACATTCATGTTGTGTTACTGTGGGTTACGCTGAATGCTGCTTGTGACTGATTCCCTCCAGTCTTACTAAAATCTCCCAGCTTTCATTTCCTAGCCCAAGATGTAACCTTTGAACCCACTAGTCAACCCAGACACCTGTAGCCTTTGCGGGTACCATGTTGTCCTGCCTCTTTCGGATGAAGGAATCTCCATCTTGGTCTCAGAAAGCAAACCACTCATTTTGAGCGTTTTTCTCATCTCTGCCCCAGTAAACTGCATTGTGCTTTTATTAATTATTCAATCATCCATTTACCTATGTTCAACTGAAATATTTTTTCCTGTGGTTCGACTCGAAGCTTTAAGATCAACAATTTTTTATATAGCTGCACCCAAAGCATGGAACAAGTTGGCATATCAAGTGCGTTCTATACAATCCATAGCATAATTTAAGTCGATATTAAAGATGGTATTGCTTCAGCAAGCTTTAGGTTGAGTAAATGAAATGACGTTTATTAGCAGATCTGTTTATTTTTCTGGTTTTTACCAATCTGTATGATGTTTTTTTTTTAAAGATGGTCAGACTTATTTTGTATTGTTGTTGATGTCTTTGAAATGTTATTTTGTTTGGAAATGTATATTTTATGTATGTTTATGTTTTAACTGATTGCTTATTATGTTACCGCATAGGGATATTTGGATATGTGGTGGGCTATAAGACTTTTACAATAAACAATAAGTAGTCTAAATTGTTCCAATTCAAAAGATTTTCTGATTTTTCTCCATTTCCTCATGATGAGGAAGGAACTTTTTATCAAAGCATTAAGATGAAATTCAAGTGATAATGTTTGATCTAAGTAAACTCCCAGGATTTTGATGACAGATGAGAGTGGGTAATTTGGTGTATTAGAATATGATCAACAGTGAATTCAACTTATTATCCAGTAATAAAAACTTAGTTCTTCATAGCCTCACATGTGTGCTGAGATTCCCTCCTGAGGAAGTAGTACCAGTCTTACTCCTGATTTGAGACTCCTTTCAGACATCCATTCCCAGCCTCACAGCTAAGCACTCCTTTCTCTAGGGTGAGGGGGTTCCAACTGGGACCTGCTGGTCAGCCACATTCTCCTAGAAGCTTCAGCAGAGTCTTCGTAGTGTCATCCTTATGTCCAGTTTCAGCTTCCTATGATCCAGAAAAGGGTCACCATACTTTGCATTTGCCCTCCTGTCTTGCACCCCCCTGGAACCCCCCATATAAAGCTTGATATGACCCCTGATGAGTGCTTTAGGAAGTGAGCACAGGTACGTTCTGATGGATTGTACGCCTTCTTTTTGGCAAAGATCCAAACACAGAGTCTGATCCCCGAGCCAAGAATGACCCTTTCTTGGCCTTTTAGCTGAGAATGAGAACCTGTTGAATGGGGGGTGGGGGGGGTGGGGGGGGGGGGGGGCTGAGGTCTTTTGTTGCAGTGGTTGTTGGAATTCCACATCTTACCAAGGACTATGTATGAGATCCAGTCGAATGAAAACCTCTTATCACAAGTGTAGCCACTCTATGGTGCTGAGGGAACATTCCGGAGTACCTACTCCTGATCTGACCTACCATATTTTTAAGACATGAGGGATGGGTCGGCAAGCAATTTAACTGGCCAAAAACTTTTCCTGGCTGGTGAAATCACTTGTTCAGGGCGAGTTTTTTTTACTTGTTCCAAATGTACAAAGACCAGGGGGCACTCGGGAAAGTTACATGGAAATACTTTAAAAACAAATAGGAGGAAATATTTTTTCACTCAACAAATAGTTAAGCTCTGAAACTCTTTGAGGACGTAACAACAGCGGTTTGTGTATCTGGGTTTAAAAAAAGGTTTGGACATGTTCCAGGAGGAAATGTCCATAGTCTGCTATTGAGACAGACATGGGGAAGCAAATGCTTGCCCTGGGACTTGTAGTATAGAGTGTTGCCACGATTTGGGTTTGTCCCAGGTACTTGTGTCCTGGCTTTGCCACTGTTGGAAACAGGGTACTGGGCTACCTGGACCATTGGTGTGACCCAGTGTGGCTACTCTTATATTGTTATGTTGGTGATATGGCAAGGGAGGGGGGCTTCTACAGCTTTTGGTGAGAAGAATAACAGGTCCTGCATCCAAGTGCCCAAGACTTTCTTTCCTTCAAAACAGTCTAGAGAATCAGGAGAAGGTGTAGGAACCCATAAAGAGGCTCAGATACGGTTTGAGGAGCTGCATCCTTGATGTTTGGTTGGGTTACCAGTTGGAGGTGCTGCTTTTGTCCCATGAACTGGCTAGACTGAACCAAGCTGTAACCGTCTCTCTTATTTTATGTAAGCCACAATGAACCTACCGATGGGTGGGGAAATGTGGGATACAATTGCAGTCAATCAATCAGTGGAATGCACTGCCTACAAACCTAAGAACAATCGGCGAAACAACTATCTTTCGCAACTCTCTTAAGACATATCTCTTCAGCAAGGCATACAATGAGAACTAATAGCCACAATAATCCACCCGACAATCCACTGAAATTAAGATAACTCATCTACTATAGCTACCTAAATCACTCCTCTCCTTCTTCTTTTACCCTCATTTAACCTCTACACAACATTAAATGTATATGTCACCTTGCAATGACAATGTTAACAAAACTATGTAAGCCACATTGAGCCTGCAAATAGGTGGGATAATGTGGGATACAAATGCAATAAAAATAAATAAGCGAGCAAGCTATAATCTTAAGGGAGTAAGAGGTGAGTCAAAGGGATTGTGGCTGGAGAGATCAGCTTGCAGAATGCAGAATTGGAAGAATGACCAGATTCTGGCTGCCTGAACGGAGATAGAGTCTCATTATGTTGCGTGGGACCCGTATCATAAGAAAATAAGAATAGCCATACTGGGTCAGACCAATGGTCCATCTAGCCCAGTATCCTACTTCCAACAGTGGCCAATCCAGATCACAAGTGCCTGGCAGAAACCTAGAGGGTCTTTTACTAAGGCATGCTCACATTTTTGGCGCATGCTAAAATAGTGGGCGCACTAAACGTTAAAGACGCCAATGCATTCCTATGGGTGTCTCTAATGTTTAGCACGCCCACAATTTTAGCGCGAGCTAAAAACATGAACACGCCTTAGTAAAACACGCCCCTAAATAGTAGCATCAATCCATAAGACCAATCCCACACGTATTCCTCTTCAGGTCTAGAAAACCCAATACAGTGCCAGACAGGACCTGTCTCCCTGGTGCATCCCTTAGACCTCAGACTGGCTGTGGTTCTTTCTTATATTGTTTTCTGATATGTTTTATTATTTGCTATCATGAGGGGGAAAAAAGCAATTATTCTCCAGACTTCAATCACCAGGCAGAACATAACCATTCATATTGTGATGAGGTTTAAAGGAACTTTTGAATTTACTAGTGGAGGAGTAGCCTAGTGGTTAGTGCAGTGGACTTTGACCCTGGGAAACTGACTTTGATTCCCACTGCAGCTCCTTGTGACTCTGGGCAAGTCACTTAACCCTCCATTGCCCCTGGTACAAAATAAGTACCTGAATATATGTAAACCGCTTTGAATGTAGTTGCAAAATCCTCAGAAAGGTGGTATATCAAGTCCCATTTCCCTTTCCCTTATGACATCACAATATCAGAAGTGAGCCAAGTATCGGGCAATCAAGCCATTGTGACATCACTGATGAGGTTGGCTCTTATTGGTGGAATGAGTGGAGGCGTAGCCTAGTGGCTAGTGCAGTGGACTTTGATCCTGGGGAACTGATTTCGATTCCCACTGCAGCTCCTTGTGACTGTGGGCAAGTCACTTAACCCTCCATTGCCCCTGGTACAAAATAAGTACCTGAATATATGTAAACCACTTTGAATGTAGTTGCAAAAACCTCAGAAAGGCGGTATATCAAGTCCCATTTCCCTTTCCCTTATGACATCACAATATCAGAAGTGAGCCAAGTATTGGGCAATCAAGCCATTGTGACATCACTGATGAGGTTGGCTCTTATTGGTGGAATGAGTGGAGGAGTAGCCTAGTGGTTAGTGCAGTGGACTTTGGTCCTGGGGAACTGAGTTCGATTCCCACTGCAGCTCCTTGTGACTGTGGGCAAGTCACTTAACCCTCCATTGCCCCTGGTACAAAATAAGTACCTGAATATATGTAAACCACTTTGAATGTAGTTGCAAAAACCTCAGAAAGGCGGTATATCAAGTCCCATTTCCCTTTCCCTTATGACATCACAATATCAGAAGTGAGCCAAGTATCGGGCAATCAAGCCATTGTGACATCACTGATGAGGTTGGCTCTTATTGGTGGAATGAGTGGAGGCGTAGCCTAGTGGCTAGTGCAGTGGACTTTGATCCTGGGGAACTGATTTCGATTCCCACTGCAGCTCCTTGTGACTGTGGGCAAGTCACTTAACCCTCCATTGCCCCTGGTACAAAATAAGTACCTGAATATATGTAAACCACTTTGAATGTAGTTGCAAAAACCTCAGAAAGGCGGTATATCAAGTCCCATTTCCCTTTCCCTTATGACATCACAATATCAGAAGTGAGCCAAGTATTGGGCAATCAAGCCATTGTGACATCACTGATGAGGTTGGCTCTTATTGGTGGAATGAGTGGAGGAGTAGCCTAGTGGTTAGTGCAGTGGACTTTGGTCCTGGGGAACTGAGTTCGATTCCCACTGCAGCTCCTTGTGACTGTGGGCAAGTCACTTAACCCTCCATTGCCCCTGGTACAAAATAAGTACCTGAATATATGTAAACCACTTTGAATGTAGTTGCAAAAACCTCAGAAAGGCGGTATATCAAGTCCCATTTCCCTTTCCATTCCCACTATACACTGGTGGTTCCTGGTTAAGATACTGGGTTGTGTGGAGTTGTGGATTTTGCAATTCCCTGAGAGAAGCAAAGACAAGAGGTGACCAGCCGAGGACCCAATAGGGACCCGATTTGGATTTAGGACTATGCACAAGTATTTTTGGTTTTTAAAGTTTGGGAATTTATCAGTCAGGGAATTCACTGTGTCTTGCTCCAGTTTGACATTTCAGGAGCGTTTGACACAGTGGATCATGATATCCTGATTTATAAACGAAGTGAATGCGGGTTGTCTGGAGCTGTTTACAAATGGATAGAAGGTTTTTAGTGAAATTGATCATATTGTGTTAAGAAGAATAACACCTTTTCGTTTATTTGGAGGTCAGATTTTGGTGTTCCACAGGGTTCACCATTGTTTCCGATTTTTTTTAATGTGTTGATCAGTTCTTTGGGTTCGTTTTTGGATGTTTCTGTTCATTGTGGTTGTTCATAGGCAGATGATATATTTGTACTGATACCAATAATGGCAGAAATTTCAATTTTACAAACTTCTATTTCTGAATGTCTTGCATTGATTCACTCCTTTTTCCCCCAAGAAATTTTATTGAATTTTCAATGGAAGAAAAATACATAAACAAATGCAGTAAAGTACAATTTAGAAATTATGCATAGGAAAAGGCAATACAATATAATGTAAACAATATGAAACCAAATTGTATTGACTGCTATAATGTATGAATATAGTCCTTAAGAGGAGACCAAATCAGAGTCTTCTTATCGATGGCTCCCGTTAGGTGCGCTGAAACCAATTCAAACTTAAAGTAAAACAGATTGCCACCAAAAATGTTCATTTAAGAGATCTGAACTTTTCCAATTTGCTAATATCAAATGCTGTCAAATAGTGACTAATATGTCAAACAAAAGTTTATGGTGATCCGGAAGGTGTACGTCAGATGAACAAGACTTGAAGACTATTAATGACACATTAAGATGCACATTGATTTTAAAGATACAACATATAATTTTCCAAATAGATTGCTGAAAAGGTTTAATCTTTGATTCATATGATCTATGACTGTGAAGTGTTTCTATATGGGCTTTACAGTGTCAGCATAAGTTAGAAGTTAGTAATTTTGCATTGTGTATTTTCCGTGGGGTCCATAGGTACATAAGTATTGCCATACTGGGAAGACCAAAGGTCCATCAAGCCCAGCATCCTGTTTCCAACAGTGGCCAATCCAGGTCACAAGTACCTGGCAAGATCCCAAAACAGTCCAATACATTTTATGTTGCTTATTCTAGAAATAAGCAGTGGATTTTCCCCAAGTCCATTTTAATAATGGTCTATATGGACTTTCCCTTTAGGAAGCCATCCAAATCTTTTTTAAACCCCACTAAGCTAACCGCTTTTATTACATTCTCTGGCAACAAATTCCAGAGTTTAATTACACGTTGAGTGAAGAAACATTTTCTCCTATTCGTTTTAAATTTACTACATTGTAGCTTCATCGCATGCCCCCTAGTCCTAGTATTTTTGGAAAGACAAACGATTCACGTCTACCCATTCCACACCACTCATTATTTTATAGACCTCTATTATATCTCCCCTTAGACGTCTTTTCTCCAAGCTGAAGAGCCCTAGCTGCTTCAGCCTTTTCTCATATGGAAGTCGCCCCATCCTCTTTATCATTTTCGTTGCCCTTCTCTGTACCTTTTCTAATTCTGCTATATCTTTTTTGAGATGCGGTGACCAGAATTGAACACAATATTTCAGGTGTGGTCGCACCATGGACCGATACAAAGGCATTATAACATCCTCATTTTTGTTTTCCATTCCTTTCCTAATAATACCTAACATTCTATTTGCTTTCTTAGCCGCCACCGCGCACTGAGCAGAGGGTTTCAACATAGCATCAACGATGATGCCTAGATCCCTTTCCTGGTTGATGACTCCTAAGTGGAACCTTGCATCACGTAACTATAGTTCAGGTTCCTCTTTCCCACATGCATCACTTTGCGCTTGATCACATTAAACGTCATCTGCCATTTAGAAGCCCAGTATCATAACTCCTTCCGCAGTTGATAGCTTATCCAGCATTGCGATGAAGCTCTTGTTTCTATTCTACTTTGTTGTTGGGGTTTCCATCTGTTAGGAAAATTCATTATAAAAGAATCCATGATGATTCTTTTTCGTACCAGGCCAGTAAATTGTGGAACTGTACACCTGAACAAGTTTATGCAATTTCTAGTTATTTAAAATTCCACAAAGGATTGAAAACTTATCTTTTTGATAAATATTTGAATGATTAACTTTTGTAATATTTTCCCAACTTTACAGAATATGTTTTGCATTTATGTAACCTGCTTAGATTCTTTATTGATATTTGTGGGATATAAATACCTAGAATAGAAGGAAATTCTATGAGCAAAATATGCACTGATCAACAATCCACATGACAACCCTAATGTATCTTTTCATTTAAGAAATGAACTAAGACATATCTTCTCAAGAAACCCAATGGCTATTCCATATGCACTAATAGTTATCTTTCCAACCACCATAAAACACAGCATCATAGAACCTTGGAAATGTAATTGAATCAGTGTAATCTCTAACAATTGTTAAATGTAAGCCACATTGAACCAAAACTCATTTTTGGATAACTGTGGGTTACAAGTATGAATAGATAAGAGGAGGCGTCAGATCTAAAGACTTTGAACCTCTGCTGTATATTTTCATGCCTTCAGTGATTTATAATCGTTTTCTAGATTGTAAATGCTTTATATGTGCAGATTACCAATAAAGGTGTTTCTGTTTAAATGTTCCCATGGTGTTCACTTGTTTCTTTTTGTAATTTGGCACCTAACCACCACACCTCTACTCAGGAAATCTAGACTACCCCAACTTGACATTTCGTCCTTTAGATTGTAAGCTCCTTTGAGCAGGGACCGTCCTTCTTTGTTAATTTGTACAGCGCTGCGTAACCCTAGTAGCGCTCTAGAAATGTTAAGTAGTAGTAGTAGTAATTTTGCTTTTAGTTTACTTCAGTATGGCTCTCAGCTTGTGTCTCCCCTGTGTGTCACCTTCTTTAGGGCTACCCTAACCCCTCACAGGAGGTTGGCTCCATGTGTAAATATTTCTCACAACATTTAATGCAGGTATCCAGGTATCCCTCGTCTTGCTGGTTCTGGTACCGGTCGCTGTGCAGAACCCTTTGCAGGCAGGTGGATTTAACACTGACACACAGGCACACTTTGGCAAAAGTTCAAATGCTGCTTGACATTGATCGCTGCAAGACAAACTCAAGCGGAAATCAAACCCTGCATTGTGTGAGTTTAAAGACCTGGCATTTCCCCTTAAGTGCAGCTGGTGAAGAGACAATGGTGAGGTTCAGGAGGGCTCCTATCTGACATTCCAGGCCCAGAGTTTCCAAATGTAACTTAATCAGCGGCTCCTGCTGTCACAGGGGTATCTGTTACCCTGCATTAGACGGCACAGCCGGAGATTAACAGTGGCTTACCCACCACTTACTACCTGTCACACACAAAGCAGCCCTGGGCTTGCAGGTAAAGGTCCACAGAGAAATTTCTGCTTCTCTTGTAACAAAAAAAGCAACAGCAATGAATGGATTTTATAAGAAATTACTCAGGGATAATGTCAACAGAACACTATGAATGAGAGGGAGAAGGGGAGGCAGGGCTCTTTCAAGGAATGCCACACCACTCCTTTCAGTCAGTCTGTGAACCTGCAAACACACGGAAGGGACTGGGCTGCATCTGCACCAGCTTGTCCTTACCCTGATATTTAGATTAATAATCTGAACAGTCACCGTCATCCCTTCTGGAGTCACCCTGTAAATGTGCAAGTGGACCCTTAACTTAAGCATCACGTTTTGCTTTGTACTGTATTATATACATGTAGAGACCCCCAGTCAAGCCCCTGGGGATTCATAAACAGGATGGAGCTGGGTCCTGAGGTACCAGGGGTTGAGGGGTGGGGGAGGAGGAAGAATGATCTTCAAGGATCTTATGCTTCACCACTCTCTGGGCGTTGGGTTACTATGGGGCTCGTTTTCGAACAGAAAACGTCCAAAAATGACACAAAGTGGCAGACAAACATTCAAATCACTATTTTCAAAACTTGTTTTAAGATGTTTTTCTATGAAGTTTATCTAAATCTCAAGGGCATATGTTGGGGGCATATTTTGGACGGGACTAGGGTGGGCTTACGAGTTGGCAAAAAAGAATAGGACATTTTTTGGCTAGATCTGTTTCATAAGAACATTAGTCATACAGGGTCAGACCAATGGTCCATCTAGCCCAGTATCCTGTTTTCCAACCATGGCCAAGCCAGGTCACAAGTACCTGAACTCAATCAGTAGCAACATTTCCATGCTACCAATTCTGGAGCAAGTAGTGGCTTTCCCATGTCTATCTAAATAACAGACTATGGACTTTTCCTTCAGGAACTTATCCAAACCTTTTTAAACCCAGATACCCTAACCACCATTACCACATCCTCTGCAAAGTGTTCCAGAGCTTAACTATTTGTTGACTGAAAAAATATTTCCTCCTATTTGTTTTCAAAGTATTTCCATGTAACTTCCTTGAGTGTCCCCTAGTCTTTGTACTTTTCAAACGAGTAAAAAATTAATTCACTTCTACTCATTCTACATCACTCAGGATTTTGTAGACCTCAATCATAACCCCCCTCAGCCATCTCTTTTCAAAGCTGAAGATCCCTAACCTCTTTGGCCTTTCTTCATATGTGAGGAGTTTCATTTTGGTCGCTCTTCTTTGAACCTTTTCTAATTTTACCATATCTTTTTTAGATACAGTGACCAGAATTGAACACAATACTCAAAGTGAGGTTGCACCATGGAGCGATACAGAGGTATTGTAATATTCTTGCACTCCTTTCCTAATTTTTCCTAGCATCCTGAATGCTTTTTTGGCAGTTGGCACACACTGGGCAGAAGATTTCAGCTTATTGTCTACAATAGTAACATGGTAATTGACGGCAGATAAAGACCTGTACGGTCCATCCAGTCTACCCTACAAGATAAATTCATTTTACATGGTATGTGATACTTTATCCTAATAAATAAATAATAAATAAATTTATATGAAGCCCCTTAAATGTTAGCTTCAGAACTTAGTACAAGAAGAGTGCTGGGCAGACTTCTACGGTCTGTGCCCTGAGAAAGGCCAGGACAAATCAAACTCAGGTATACATATAAAGTATCTTGTTGGGCAGACTGGATGGATCGTTCAGGTCTTTAACTGTCGTCATTTACTATGTTACTATGTTACTCTCTGGGGTTCTACATGGAATGTTGGTACTAATTGGGCTTCCGGAATCTTGTAACTCTTTAGGATTCCAGAATCTTCATAACTTTTAGTACAAGAACAGTGCTGGGCAGACTTCTATGGTCTGTGCCCTGAGAATGGCAAGGACAAATCAAACTCGGGTAAACATATAAGGTATGATTCCTAGATCTTTTTCGTGACTGCTGACTCTTAAGGTGGAACCTAGCATCAGGCAATTATGATTCAGATTATTCTTCCCAATGTACATCACTTTACATTTGTCCACATTAAATTTCATCTGCCATTTGGACGCCCAGTTTTCCAGTTTCCTAAGGTCTTCCTGCAATTTTTCACAATCCGCATGTGTTTTGACAACTTTGAATAGTTTTATGTCAATCTGCAAATATAATTACCTCACTCATCATTCCAATTTCCAGACCATTTATAAATATGTTAAATAGCACCAATCCCAGTACAGATCCCTGTGACACTCCACTTTTCACCTTCCTACATTGAGAAAAATGGTCACTTAACTCTACCCTCTGTTTTCTGTTCAATAACCAATTCCTAATCCACAGAAGAACATTGCCTCCTATCCCATGAATTTTAATTTTCAATAAGTGCCAAAAGGTGCCCAAACTGACCAAATGACCACTGGAGGGATAAAGGCATAACCCTGCCCCCTTAATCCCCCAGTGGTCACTGAGGTGAAAGTGACAGTTCATACCAGGCTCTTTGACAGCTGCAGATATAATGGTCAGTCCTCTTAGAACAGCAAGCAGGTCTCTGGAGTAACCTAGTGATCGGTGAAGTGGACTGTAGAGAAGGGGACCCAGGCCCATATCCCACTCTAACTAGTACATTTGTGGTGGAAAGTGTGAGCTCCCCCCAAACCACAAAATACCTACTGAACCCACAATAGGTGACACCTGTAGTGGTGTCCAGTTGGATACAGTACATGTTTTGCTGTTTTAGGGTGGTTCATCATACAGTATTAGGGTGATAATGTGTGATGTGTACCTGGGACCTTTTAAGTGAAGTCCATTGCAGTGCTCCTCCCTAGGCTGCCCCACTACTCTGCTGGGACGTCTGTGTGGCCAGTCTAGTAGGACTTCTGCCCCCCCCCCCCCCCCACTTCCCAATGGCTTCTTTTTGTGCATTTTTCCCTCGGATGTTTTGTGTTTGAAAATGACCCTAAAAGAAAGAGTGATTTTTGAACTAAAAAGATCAACATTTTTCTGGTTTGAAAATGACCATATTTGGCACTGTATTTTTGAAATTTTTTTTTTTTTTTGCAAAACGTCCAAAATTGGATTTGGAAATCATATGCCTTGACCTTCCTTGCAGGGATGTTCCCCAAATTAGTTCTTCTCCATGCTGGGCCAGGTAAATGTGACTGCAGATGTAATAGTGACCAACAGGGGCTAAACTGAAGGAAAATCAATAACTGAGAGGAGTAGTGAAAAAACAATAGCTGAGGTAGTTATACACGATAACTTTTCTCTCCTCCTCTCCTGGAAGGAAGGCTTGATTCTCCCTCACTCTATAGGCTGGTTCCTGGGACTCTGGCTGTGTTAGCTGGAACAGAATCACCTTCCCTTATGGGTTGCAGGACTACCTCCTGGTGGCTGACTCTAGTGCGCCTTCCTTTCCTCAGTTTAGATACGAGAGGGACCTCTAGGCACCTCTCCCAGTCTTTTCTTATGCATCTCTTCCATGAGAGTTCAGAGACCTTCCCTTGGGTATTAGATTGGAATATATTTGTTTTTTTTTTTTTTTTTTTTTGCAAAAAAAATATAAACATTTTTGTTTATTTGAAATTATTTTTAGCTTGAATTTACCTTTGTAATTTTTTTCATTCAAACATTTTATTGAAAATTTTCGATGAAGTAAACAAGAAGTATCAAATGCAGGGCTTTTTTTGAGGGGCTACTCGGGGGTACTGAGTACCGGCACCTTTTCCAGTGTCTTCTAAAATTGACCCATGGACCACAAGTTTTAATGAAGGAACTCAGGCTCAAGACACTAATTCTGCCTTTGTCATAGATTCTGTGACTGGTTGCAAGGGGCCTGGCTATTGTGGAGTGGGTCCCTCAGTGATCACCCCACCCCTGAAGGGTGGCCTGGCATTTGAGTAACTGCACCTTTTTTGCTAGAAAACTTGCACTGATCAAATGTTTATAGTGATATCATGATAATGGATCAATAATACACAATGAGAAAGGAGCATCAAAATCTATGAGGAACTAGGCCAGAGGAAACAGTAATGTATCTATAAAGATTTGTTGTAAACTGCTCTGAACCCCTTTAGGAGAATATTACGGTATATAAGTAATGTATTGATATTGATATTTTCAGAGGGCTGTATTCATGAGGACCTGGCTAAACTAAATGTGGCCAAAGCGATAAGGCCGGATGGCATACATTCGAGGGTAATGAAGGAACTTAGGGAAGTTCTAGCGGATCCGCTGACTGAACGTTTCAATGCTTCTCTTGAGTCGGGAGTGGTCCTGGAGGACTGAAGAAGAGCAGATGTGGTCCCTCTCTACAAAACGAAAGTAAAGAACTACAGGCCGGGAAGTCTGAATTCTGTGGTAAGTAAATTAATAGAGATGCTTTTAAAACATAGAATAGTAAAGGTTTTGGAATCCAATGGATCACAGGACCTGAGGCAATATGATTTCACTAAAGCCAGGTCTTGTTAGACAAATATGATTAATTTCTTTGACTGGGTGACCAGAGAGTTGGCTTGAGGAAGAGCGTTAGATGTGCTATATTTAGATTTTAGCAAAGTCTTTGACATGGTTCTGCATAGATGACTAATAAATAAACTGAGTGCCCTCAGAATGGGCTCTAAAGTGACAGACTGGGTTAGGAACTAGAGGGTAGCAGGAAAGGGTGTGATACCCCTGGTCCACAATTTGGTGTGATATGCCTGGTCCCTTTTTTCATGTGATATTTCTGATCTACACCTTGGTGTGGTATGCCTGGCCTATTCTTTGATGTGATTAATTGCAATTAAAAAGCTGAATCACAGGGGTCAAGATGGCATCAGGAGCAGACGTATGATGCGCTGCTCTTCCCAGCCTATGTGTTTTCCCTAGACGCTGCCTCTGAACCAGCTCTATTTCAGCATGGAGAAGTGGAAAGGAGCTCTGATAACTTTCCCTCCAGTTTCAGTAGCTCCGAAGTGACTGGTACGGACTACACTTGAGGGGGCTGTATTGTGTCAAGCTGGAGCAGTGGTGCCTAGTATGGAGGGAGTGCCAAGTGAATTGGCAAAGCTCAGCATTAATTGGGCATCTCTTAGCTTGTAACAGAGGCCAATTCCCCACCCCCTCGCAGCCAGGAAGTCTTTCAGTGGTGGCTCTGGATGTGGAGTCTCTTTCCCGAGTGGTTGGTGAGTGCCACAACTGGGACTGTTTTGATTGAACGAAGATCTATGCCGCAAGCTGTTGGAGTGGAGTTTGGGGGAATATCTCTCTGTTGGGGGAATTTGAGCAACCTCCCATTGTAACTTTGGAGGCTCTATGGCAGGGCATTAGGGCCATGGACACCAATCTCAATATGACAATGAAAGAGATAAAAATAGATTATGGGACTATCTCTACTAGAGTAGAAAAGCATGGAGAGTTGGTGACCTCTCATGGAGAACAGCTGGAGAGACAAGCTGAACAACTGGCAGAAATGAAACAACTTGAGATATAATAACATAGTAACATAGTAGATGACGGCAGAAAAAGACCTGCACGGTCCATCCAGTCTGCCCAACAAGACAACTCATGTGTGCTACTTTTGTGTATACCCTACTTTGATTTGTACCTATGCTCTTCAGGGCACAGACCGTATAAGTCTGCCCAGCACTAGCCCCGCCTCCCAACCACCGGCTCTGGCATAGACCATATAAGTCTGCCCAGCGCTATCCCTGGCTCCCAACCTCCAGTCCCGCCTCCCACCACTGGCTCTGGCACAGACCGTATAAGTCTGCCCAGCACTAGCCCCGCCTCAAAACCACCGGCTCTGGCATAGACCGTATAAGTCTGCACAGCACTATCCCCGCCTCCCAACCTCCAGCCCCGCCTCCCACTACCGGCTCTGCTATCCAATCTCGGTTAAGCTCCTGAGGATCCTTTCCTTCTGAACAGGATTCCTTTATGTTTATCCCACGCATGTTTGAATTCCGTTACCATTTTCCTCTCCACCACCTCCCGCGGGAGGGCATTCCAAGCATCCACCACTCTCTCCTTGAAGAAATACTTCCTGACATTTTTCTTGAGTCTGCCCCCCTTCAATCTCATTTCATGTCCTCTCGTTCTACCGCCTTCATATCTCCGGAAAAGGTTCGTTTGCGGATTAATACCTTTCAAATATTTGAACGTCTGTATCATATCACCCCTGTTTCTCCTTTCCTCCAGGGTATACATGTTCAGGTCAGCAAGTCTCTCCTCATACGTCTTGTTACGCAAATCCCATACCATTCTCGTAGCTTTTCTTTGCACCTCTTCGATTCTTTTTACATCCTTAGCAAGATACGGCCTCCAAAACTGAACACAATACTCTAGATGGGGCCTCACCAATGACTTATACAGAGACATCAACACCCCCTTTCTTCTGCTGGTCACACCTCTCTCTATACAGCCCAACAACCTTCTAGATACAGCCACCGCCTTGTCACACTGTTTCGTCACCTTCAAATCCTCAGATACTATCACCCCAAGGTCCCTCTCCCCGTCTGAACCTATCAGACTCTTGCCACCTAACACATACGTCTCCCATGGATTTCTATTCCCTAAGTGCATCACTTTGCATTTCTTCGCATTGAATTTTAATTGCCAGACCTTAGACCATTGTTCTAGCTTCTTCAAATCCTTTTTCATGTTTTCCACTCCCTCCGGGGTGTCCACTCTGTTACAGATCTTAGTATCATCCGCAAATAGGCAAACTTTACCTTCTAACCCTTCGGCAAGGTCACTCACAAATATATTGAACAGAATCGGCCCCAGCACCGATCCTTGAGGCATTCCACTACTCACCTTTCCCTCCTCCGAGCTAACTCCATTCACCACCACCCTCTGGCGTCTGTCCGTCAACCAGTTCCTAATCCAGTTCACCACTTTAGGTCCTATCTTCAGCCCATCCAGTTTATTTAAAAGCCTCCTGTGGGGAACCGTGTCAAAAGCTTTGCTGAAATCTAAGTAGATTACGTCCATAGCTCGTCCATGATTCAATTCTCCTGTCACCCAATCAAAAAACTCAATGAGGTTCGTTTGGCACGATTTCCCTTTGGTAAAACCATGTTGTCTCGGATCTTGCAACTTATTGGCTTCCAGGAAATTCACTATCCTTTCCTTCAGCATCGCTTCCATTACTTTTCCAATAACCGAAGTGAGGCTTACCGGCCTGTAGTTTCCAGCTACTTCCCTATCACCACTTTTGTGAAGAGGGACCACCTCCGCCATTCTCCAATCCCTCGGAACATCTCCCGTCTCCAAGAATTTATTAAACAAATCTTTAAGAGGACCCGCCAGGACCTCTCTGAGCTCCCTTAATATCCTGGGGTGGATCCCGTCCGGTCCCATGGCTTTGTCCACCTTTAGCTTTACAAGTTGTTCATACACACTCTCTTCTGTAAATGATGCTGTATCCACTCCACTATCATTTGTACTTTTTCCAGTCCATCGCGGTCCTGCTCCAGGATTTTCTTCTGTGAAAACCGAACAAAAGTATCTATTTAGCAAATTTGCTTTTCCTTCACCACTATCTACATAGCGGTTCGCAGTATCTTTTAGTCTCACAATTCCCTTTTTAGTCATTCTCCTTTCAGTAATATACCTGAAGAAATTTTTGTCACCCCTCCTTACATTTCTAGCCATTTGTTCTTCCGCTTGCGCTTTCGCCAGACGTATCTCTCTCTTGGCTTCTTTCAGTTTCCTCCGGTATTCCTTCCCGTGTTCTTGTTCTTGAGTTTTTGTGTATTTCTGGAACGCCAACTCTTTAGCCTTTATTTTCTCAGCCACTTGCTTGGAGAACCATATCGGTTTCCTTTTTCTCTTGCTTTTATTTACTTTCCTTACATAAAGGTTTGTAGCCCTATTTGTAGCTTCTTTCAGCCTGGACCACTGTCCTTCCACTTCTTGTACTTCCTCCCAGCCCATCAGCTCCTTCCTCAGGTATTCCCCCATTTTAGTAAAGTCAGCACGCTTGAAATCCAGGACTTTGAGATATCTTTTTTAAAGGAAAGATTTTTGGAGGCCCAGAAGTTGGAATATATGGAGAATCAGTTGAGAAAGAACAACCTGAGGGTTTTGAATTTCCCTATCTAATACAATTAGAAGTCAACCCAACTATCTGGAATTTCACAAAATACTGAAATTATTCCTCTTAAAAAAAAACCCACTACCCACAACTATACACCACTACCATAGCCCTTACGGGTGAAAGGGGACATCTAGATGTGGGTACAGTGGGTTTCGGGTGGGTTTTGAAGGGCTCACATTTACCAGCACAAGTGTAAGGTAGGGGGGGAATGGGCCTGGGTCCGCCTGCCTGAAGTGCACTGCAGTACCCACTAAAAGTGCTCCAGGGACCTGCATACTGCTGTCATGGAACTGGGTATGACATTTGAGGCTGGCAAAAAATTTTTTTACTTTTTTTTTAGGGTGGGAGGGGGTTGGTGACCACTGGGGGAGTAAGGGGAGGTGATCCCCGTTTCCCTCCGGTGGTCATCTGGTCAGTTTGGGCACCTTTTTGAGGCTTGGTCAGGAAAAAAATGGACCAAGTAAAATCAACCAAATGCTCGTCAGGGACGCCCTTCTTTTTTCCATTATTGGCCAAGGATGCCCATCTCTTAAGCACACCCCAGTCCCGCCTTCACTACGGTGCCGATACGCCCCCATGAACTTTGGTCATCCCCCTGACGGAAAGCAGTTGAGGATGCCCAAAATCAGCTTTCGATTATGCCGATTTGGGCGACCCTGAGAGAAGGACGCCCATTTCCTGATTTGTGTCGGAAGATGGGCGCCCTTCTCTTTCGAAAATGTCCCTGTCTGTATCACTCCATGGTGTGACCTCACCTTGAGTACTGCGTTCAGTTTTGGTCACCGTATCTCAAAAAAGATATAGCAGAATTAAAAAAGATTCAAAGAAGAGCAACCAAAATGATAAAAGGGATGGAACTTTTTTCGTAGCAGGAAAGGCTAAAGAGGTTAGGGCTCTTCAGCTTGGAAAAGAGACAGATGAGGGGAGATATGATTGAGGTCAATAAAATCCTGAGTGGTGCAGATTGGGTAAAAGTGAATCAATTTTTCACTCTTTCAAAAAGTACAAAAACTAGGGGACACTCGATGAAATAACATGGAAAACAAATAGGAAGAAATACTTTTTCACTAAAAGAATAGTTAAGCTCTGGAACTTGTTGCCAGAGGATGTAGTAACAGCGGTTGGTGTATCTGGTTTTAAAAAAGGTTTGGGTAAGTTCCTGGAGGAAAAGTCCATGGTCTGTTATTGAGATAGACATGGGGAAAGTCACTGCTTGCCTTGCGATTGGTAGCGGGTTTCTGTCAGGTACTTGTGACCTGGATTGGCCACTGATGGACCGTTGGTTTGACCACTATGGTTATTCTTATGTTCAGTACTCAAGGTATGGTCGTACTATGAAGAGATACAGAGGTTTTATGATATTGTTTGTTTTATTCTCTATTTCATTCCTAATTATTTCTACCATTCTGTTTGTTATTTGGCTGCTGCTGCACAATGAGCAGAAGATGACAATGCATGCAAGAAATTTAGCCGCTTCCTTCATGCACTCCATTTTTAAAAAATGAACGTAATAGCTTCCTGAAGACAAAGTTACACAAGGTGCACTTCTGGGCGGGAACTGTGTATCCATGGGGAGGATTTGGGGCAGGGTTTGGTACACTGACCGATGCTATAAAAGTAAATATTATTATTACAACAACAGAGAGCTAGGGAGAAATGGGGACAGAGAGAGAGAGAGAGAGAGACTGTGTGCACACACACTCACTGACAGACACAGATATGCTTTGATTCCCTCTTGCTTGTCAATTAAATGTCTGCCTTTGTGCAGAACAAGGGTTTGCTATTGAGGAGTGAGCTCTGGCAGTCTCGCTAGGTGCTCTCAGACAAGCCTGCTATTCATGCTGCTTCCTGAACCACTGTCTGCAGCCACTACTTAACCGCATGTACCTTCTCAGCTCTTCCCACATTCCCGTGCTGAGCAAAGAAGTGGGGTCTTTCCCTGGAAGGCACCATGCCCTGCTCTGCACCCACTCTGCGAATGCCACAGGGACGCCCAGGATCACGTTGCGAGTTCTCAGAAGGGCACAAAGAGTGAACCTGAATGCGCTATTGAGGCTGAGGCTGCACCTGTGTGGGATCACTCTCACCTCGCAGGTCATGCTGGGGTCACACTGTGCTTCACTTGTCTATGCAGCAGACATATGTACTTCCAGGCTTCAGTGAACCAGCAGCTGAAGGAGCAAGCGAGAGCAGAACAAGAGGTTAACCTTACAAGGTACAGCCCTGGTGTAGCTTGCAAAAGCTGCCACAGCAAAGCGGGGGCTGTGAACCATGACAGGGTCAGGCTGGGCAGACAAACAAAGTCAATGATGGGACCCTGAAACACAGAGGAAAGTGTGAGAGTCTCAGGAAGGGACAAGGCACATAGACCCCCAGACTATGGAGCAACAGAACAGATTTACTGGCGTGGGTTTCAAGGGGTGCGGGCAAAACACTGCCACCACATCTCAAAAAGATATAGTAGAATTAGAAAAGGTAGAGAGAAGGGAGACGAAAATGATAAAGGGGATGGGACGACTTCCCTGTGAGGAAAGGCTAAAGCGACTTGGAGAGGGGAGATATGATAGAGGTCTATAAAATAATGAGTGAAGTGGAACGGGTAGACGTGAAGCATCTGTTTACTCCTCCCAAAAATATTAGGACTAGCGGGCATGCAATAAGGGCTATTGTAGTGGTGTACAGTTGGGTACAGTAGGTTTTTGGTGGGTTTTGGAGGGCTCACCATACAATATAAGGGGGTATTGATGAGGTGTGCACCTGGGACCTTTTATGTGAAGTCTACTACACTGCCTCCTAGGGGACCTTTTATGTGAAGTCCACTACAGCGCCTCCTAGGGGGCCCCACTGCTCTGCTGGGATGTCTGTGTGGCCAGTTTACTAAGAATGCTGGCGCCTCCTACATCCCAATGGCTTGATTTTGTGCTTCTTTCACTTGGACAGATTTTTTTTCCCAAAAATGGTCCAAAAAGATAAGCGCACTGAGTACAGCAAACTTTTTTCATTTTCAAAAATCATATTCCCCACTTGAATTTTAGATGTTTTGAGCAAAACGTCCAAAGTCGGATTTAAACGTCATATTGCAAAAGGTGGCTAATGTTACATGGAGAAACAAACAGGAGACAGTCTGCTGCAGACGCAGAATAGACAACCAAACTGCAGCAGCGAACCAAGGAAGGACAAACACAGGAAGAGTTTATCCAAATGTCAACTTTAATGGAAACAGGACCTAACCTGGCCTTGTTTCGGAAAAACCTTCATCAGGGGTCACGTGGAGGGGCATAATCGAACGGGGCACCCAAGTTTTCATGAGGGCGTCCTCGCAGGACGGCCCCGCAAAGGGGCGGGGAAACCTGTATTATCAAAACAAGATGGGCGTCCATCTTTCGCTTCGATAATACGGTCGGGGACACCGAAATCTCAACATTTAGAGACCCGGTGGGGAGAAGAGGGGTTGGTGGTTGGGAGGAGAGGATAGTGGTAGGCAGACTTATACGGTCTGTGCCAGAGCCAGTGGTGGGAGGCGGGACTGGTGGTTGGGAGGCGGGGAATAGTGCTGGGCAGACTTATACGGTCTGTGCCAGAGCCAGTGGTGGGAGGCGGGACTGGTGGTTGGGAGGCGGGGAATAGTGCTGGGCAGACTTATACGGTCTGTGCCCTGAAAAAGACAGGTACAAATCAAGGTAAGGTATACACATATGAGTTTATCTTGTTGGGCAGACTGGATGGACCGTGCAGGTGTTTTTCTGCCGTCATCTACTATGTTACTATGTTAAATGTTGAGATGGGCGACCTTAGAGATGGTCGTCCCCGGTTTTTGGCGATAATGGAAACCGAGGACGCCCATCTCAAAAGCGACCAAATCCAAGCCCTTTGGTCGTGGGAGGAGCCAGAATTCATAGTGCACTGGTCCCCCTCACATGCCAGGGCACCAACTGGGCTCCCTAGGGGGCACTGCAGTGGACTTCCCAGATTAGGGTAGCTAGATCCAGAATCCTACTTCCAACAGTGGCCAATCAAGTCACAAGTACCTGTAGAACCCCAAAGTATAGCAAGATTCCATTCAGAATCTCAGGGGCCCTTTTACAGTGCGGCAGTAAACCCAACGCGGGTTTACCACTTGCTGTTCCAGGATTACCACTGGCAGCCCCACCCTGAGCGTGCACCATTTCTGGGAGAAAAAAAGAAAACCCTTGGAAATGGCTTGTCTGGTGATAACTACTCATATGGAATATGTAGAATCTAAATAACCACAAATTCAACTTTCTACAAACTACACAAGGTTGAGAGGAGGATATAGACTGTCACACATGAAAAAATGTGTTTTTTTTCATGTGTGACTGTCTATATCCTCCTCTCAACCTTGTGTAGTTTGTAGAAAGTTGAAATTGTGGTTGTCTGGTGATAACCCATGATAATCGGGCATCGCCGTGTGCTGCCCGGTTACTGTTGGGTTAGCATAGGAACCCTTATTGCCACCTCAATGGGTTGCAGGAAAAGGCTTCCTGCCACATGGCCATGAGGTAAGAGTTCTCTTATCGCATGGCCATGTGTGCTGGGGGCTTTTTTACCCACTGCAGTAAAAAGGGCCCTGGCACTTGGGAAAACAGCCCCCACCACAAGCACATGGTCCTTTTCCCCTCCATTAGTAGCAACATTTCATGTAGAACCCCAAAGAGCAGCAAGATTCCATTCAGAATGTCAGATAATAGCAACATTCCATGTCGAACCCCAAAGAGTAGCAACATTCCATGTCGAACCCCAAAGAGTAGCAACATTCCATGTAGAATCTCAGAGTAGCAACAGAATCTGAAATAGTAGCAACATTCCATTCAGAATCTCAGATAGTAGCAACATTCCATGTCGGACCCCAAAGAGCAGCAAGATTCTATTCAGAATGTCAGATAATAGCAACATTCCATACTACGGATCCCAGGGCAAGCAGTGGCTTCCCCCATGTCCATCTCAGGGTGTGATTCTTTCTTCCTATTGATGTTGTGTTTCTCTGCTTTCCTATCAACTGCTTTTGCTCCTTCTACATTCCTATTGTATATCACTTTTAATTGTAAACCACTTTGAATACCCTGTTGAAAGATGGTATATCAACTATTGAATAAATACAAACATACAGAAGTATATAATGCCCCTTACTTCATACAGTGTGTCAGCAGGTCTCCCTTCCACTCCTTGGCCATGGCCATGGCCAACCCTGCTTAGCCAGGCTATTCCAACATCGGCTCCTGCTCCATCTGCCACTGTGTAACTCTCCGTTCTGACCTCCACCTCCGTAGCCTCCTTCAGCTAGGGGATCCCCCCAGGGGGTTTATAGATAATATTTCCCCAAAGGATGGCCAAAGACTCCAGTCATATCATTAAAAGGATTCCTCTTTATTTCTCACATATCAGAGTTCATCTTTCTTGCAATACTTGACACTATTTCACCCTTTATCATTAACCCTTGTTAACATTCACAGGGTTCCATAAGGGTTCCTCCTCTAGCTTGCAACATAGAGTTCACATTTCAATCATGGACTTTTGTTAATGTTCACAGTGATCCGGCTGGGTTTACCCTCCAACTTATTGCATATAACTCACAGCAATTCAAGGCTATCTTCCCTTCTCCCCAAGCAGTATTCATGCCAACCTGATGGCAACGTTCACCCTGATTGGAGATCATCTTCCAATCCTGTTCCTCCTCCCTCACTGCTTACCAGTGCTGCCTCGGATCAGATGTATTATGGGGATGGTAGTTCCTAGCCTTATTCCTCCCTTCCCCCAATCCTTTATCCACCAGGGGGCGAGCTTCTTGCTCATACGGGACATGCGCTTGCCTCTTTCGCTCTTTCTTGGGCCGCTCTCGCTTTCCCTGCGACCGTCCTCTCAGTAACCCCTCACAAGTGGTGTATTCTAACCATTACTCTTATACACCGGTATACTCTATTCGTTACCCTCATGCACTGGTATATTCTACGCATATTTCTTAGATAGTAGTATATTCTATCCATTACTGTGATGCACTGGTATGTCCTACTCTTCATTATACACTGATATATTCATTTCTCTTATAGACTAGTATTATTGAACTGGTATATTGTATCCATTACTTTCATTCGCTGCTATTTGCTATCCATTACCCTAGTGCAGTGGTATAGTTTATCCGTTACTCTCATACTTTGGGGATCTCTCTCCATTGCTCTTATACACGGGTATTTTCTGTCCATTACTCTCTTCACAGGTGTATTGTAGCCATTATTCTCCTGGGTCAGTGCCAGACTTTACTCCTGGAAGTCTATTATTACAATGCTAAGCTGTCAGAAAAAGAAGATGGACCTGAGCCAGCAGCAGCACGATAAATCCTCTTTTGTTTAAGGATCATCCTGTGTTTGTATGAGTTAAATGCTCTAATTATCGTGCTCTTTTCTGAAAGTGTACGGCAGTTACTGGGAGCTGCCACTTCCCAGTGATCTGTGCCTCACTGGCTGCAGTATGCAAATGAGCCCGGGGAGCCGATCAGAATATAAATATTTGTTCTGGCCTGAATGAGAGTCTTCTCTGTTATCTGCTGGAGCGGAGCTCTTTCTGCACTGCCCCTCCCTATCAGATACCCATGCAAACCATTCCTGGTAACACTGGAGCCTTTTCACTCCCCTCACACATTTGCCTCATCATTTTCGTATGTCTTTTAACTTTTAAATTCGAAACAATACCTAGCTGTCGAAATTGTGCCATGTAAACATGCAATGAAAACGCTTTCCAGTACAAAGGACAGTGTGTGTTCAGGTAATATAGGAATAGCTTTGTCAGAATGGTTGGGCTCCTCCTTTCCCCTGGGGGGGAGGGGGACGGGGGCACTTCAGCCTTCAGCACCTGCATAGGGGAAAGAAGAGCAGGATAATTTCTGACTCTGAAATGTCACCAGATAACGAGAATGAATTTGTTGAGGAGGAGATACTGGATTTTGGGTATCCTTCCCGGACTGCTTTGCCTTTCCAGCCCAGGCCAAGCAAACATCTTACATTCAAACAGTGTTTGTTACTGTGCATTTGGAAAATGACTAAAATCATTTCATTTCATTTACTCACTATTCCATACTAGAAAAAAAAAAATACTTCTGGACAGATAGATTTTTAAAAAAGTCAACACAGATCACAAAATGAAAAGACGCAATCATGCATTAACAGACCCTTTTACTAAGGGCCAGTGCTGGTGTAGGCATGTGTTTTTGGACGTGCGCAGGCCATTTTCTCAGAGCTCCTGGAAAAAAGGCATTTTTTTTGTGGCTGAAAATGGATGTGCGGCAAAATTAAAACCAGTGTGCGTCACAAGTAGAAGAGACATCCCCAGCTCCACAAGTGCTGGCCTTCTGACGTCCATCTAATTTAAAAAACAAGTTAGTGAAAAGAAAGCTCCCAAAAACAAGCTGAAAAAGAAGAGCATGGCACACATCTCTGCAATAACTGTGCCAACACATTTCACAGGATCCCACAGTCACTCGGATGGGAAAAATATTCAGCATAAAGGAATCCTTCACGTGCTCATCTTCAAATGCGGTATATATCATTCAATCATTCAATGTAAGCCACACTGAACCCGCAAAAAGGTGGGAAAATGTGGGATACAAATGCAATAAATAAATAAATAAAAAGTGTGAGGAAGGGTGCTATATTAGAGAAACAAGCCAGATGCTAAAGAAGAGATTTAAATATGAAAAATGCCAGTGCCAACCAGGATGTCACCTCTGTGGGACAGCACTTCACAAAACCAGAGCACTGCATCAATGATTTTATGGTGAGAATACTAAAAGGAAACTTTAAGACAATTCAGGAACGTTTTGAAGTCAGAATGAATAAATACAGTGGTGGAAATAAGTATTTGATCCCTTGCTGATTTTGTAAGTGTGCCCACTGACAAAGACATGAGCAGCCCATAATTGAAGGGTAGGTTATTGGTAACAGTGAGAGATAGCACATCACAAATTAAATCCGGAAAATCACATTGTGGAAAGTATATGAATTTATTTGCATTCTGCAGAGGGAAATAAGTATTTAATCCCTCTGGCAAACAAGACCTAATACTTGGTGGCAAAACCCTTGTTGGCAAGCACAGCGGTCAGACGTCTTCTGTAGTTGATGATGAGGTTTGCACACATGTCAGGAGGAATTTTGGTCCACTCCTCTTTGCAGATCATCTCTAAATCATTAAGAGTTCTGGGCTGTCGCTTGGCAACTCACAGCTTCAGCTCCCTCCATAAGTTTTCAATGGGATTAAGGTCTGGTGACTGGCTAGGCCACTCCATGACCCTAATGTGCTTCTTCCTGAGCCACTCCTTTGTTGCCTTGGCTGTATGTTTTGGGTCATTGTCGTGCTGGAAGACCCAGCCACGACCCATTTTAAGGCCCTGGCGGAGGGAAGGAGGTTGTCACTCAGAATTGTACGGTACATGGCCCCATCCATTCTCCCATTGATGCGGTGAAGTAGTCCTGTGCCCTTAGCAGAGAAACACCCCCAAAACATAACATTTCCACCTCCATGCTTGACAGTGGGGACGGTGTTCTTTGGGTCATAGGCAGCATTTCTCTTCCTCCAAACACGGCGAGTTGAGTTCATGCCAAAGAGCTCAATTTTTGTCTCATCTGACCACAGCACCTTCTCCCAATCACTCTCGGCATCATCCAGGTGTTCACTGGCAAACTTCAGACGGGCCGTCACATGTGCCTTCCGGAGCAGGGGGACCTTGCGGGCACTGCAGGATTGCAATCCGTTATGTCGTAATGTGTTACCAATGGTTTTCGTGGTGACAGTGGTCCCAGCTGCCTTGAGATCATTGACAAGTTCCCCCCTTGTAGTTGTAGGCTGATTTCTAACCTTCCTCATGATCAAGGATACCCCACGAGGTGAGATTTTGCGTGGAGCCCCAGATCTTTGTCGATTGACAGTCATTTTGTACTTCTTCCATTTTCTTACTATGGCACCAACAGTTGTCTCCTTCTCGCCCAGTGTCTTACTGATGGTTTTGTAGCCCATTCCAGCCTTGTGCAGGTGTATGATCTTGTCCCTGACATCCTTAGACAGCTCCTTGCTCTTGGCCATTTTGTAGAGGTTAGAGTCTGACTGATTCACTGAGTCTGTGGACAGGTGTCTTTCATACAGGTGACCATTGCCGACAGCTGTCTGTCATGCAGGTAACGAGTTGATTTGGAGCATCTACCTGGTCTGTAGGGGCCAGATCTCTTACTGGTTGGTGGGGGATCAAATACTTATTTCCCTCTGCAGAATGCAAATAAATTCATATACTTTCCACAATGTGATTTTCCGGATTTAATTTGTGATGTGCTATCTCTCACTGTTACCAATAACCTACCCTTCAATTATGGGCTGCTCATGTCTTTGTCAGTGGGCACACTTACAAAATCAGCAAGGGATCAAATACTTATTTCCACCACTGTATTTTGACACCCACTAGACAGGACTTAAAGATCTGGGTTTTCTAGTCCATTATCCTGTATAATAATTCTCACCTCCAGCGTTCTGACTTGCCTGGGACCGTGGCTCATTCCGAGTTGGTCTGCTAGGCTCCGTAGATCAGGCTGACATCACTGTAGCCATTATGATGTCAGCTTCAGAACCCGGGGGGAAAAAAAACATGCCTCACAGCTGATCCATGTCCAGAGGAGGGTCGCTGGACATGGGTGGCTGGAGGGGGGGCAGGGGAGAGAGGAGGGTCGCTGGACATGGGTGGCTGGAGGGGGGCAGGGGAGAGAGGAGAGATGCTGGACATGGGTGGCTGCAGGGGGGGCAGGGGGGAGAGGAGGGTCGCTGGACATGGGGGGCAGGGGAGAGAGGAGATTCACTGGACACGGGTGGCTGCAGTGGGCACAGGGGGAGAGGAGGGTCGCTGGACATGGGTGGCTGCAGGGGGAGAGGAGGGTCGCTGGACATGGGTGGCTGCAGGGGAGCCCGCTTCATTTGTGTCAGAAACGGGCCTTTTTTTTACTTGTAAACCATAAAATTCTACTACTTTGTCACCCTGTTATCACCATGCATATCTCCCTGTCCCTCATCTTCCCCCAGCTCTCCCTGTCTCTCACCTAACCCACCCCACCCTCATCCTGTAAGACTGTCACTGGAATCCTTCCATGTTTCACTTATATATACTGTTATTTATCAACATTTGCTTATTTCTGATCTGTCGAAGAAGGGCTACCTTCGAAAGCTACTCAAAAATGTATTAAGTTAGTCCAATAAAATAGGAATCATCTTATTTTCTTTTCTATGTTTTGTTTTCTTTCTATTTATTACAACTGGAAGAGAATGACTAATCTAAGCTGGAAGACCCAGATGAACTGAGTCTTAACAGTCTAAACCAGAATGGACCAGGCACTGTAGGATGGAGCGAAAATCAATTGTGTGCAGTAATATTCTTAAATTTACACAGTATACAAAACTTGAAGTAAGCAAAAGGAATAAACAAACATATCAGTTCATGAAACCTAATCTGAAAATCAACGGTGAAGCTGATTTAATAGACCTGCCACCCAGAAACGTTAAAAGAACATCCTGAACTTTCCTCAACCTCCACTTCCCTAACTGCAAAGGGATAAAATACAAAGTACTGCATGCATCAACCTTCTCCTATATGAGCACGCAACTCTGGAATACACTACCACGTAACCTGAAAACGATCTACGAATTAACCGACTTCCGCAAACGATTGAAGACTTATCTCTTCGAGAAAATCTACTGCAAGGATCAAAACACATGAAGCCCATACACACCAACAGAAATGAATCAATACACTCTCCTTGAATTCTCTCACCCCGCATTTCCACCACAATTAATACACCACCCACAAATAAAATTGTTATACCCTAAGGTTATCTGCTATTGTTCTATTGCCCCATCTTTTCCCCATTGTATCATTCCATTGTTCTATGCCCCAAAGATGTTCTGACTTGACTCTGTCTCTCATAACTCTTCACAATGTAACCATAATTGTACTGTAACATATTGTACTTCCATCACTCACAATGTATTGTAAGCCACACTGAGCCCGCAAATAGGTGGGAAAATGTGGGATACAAATGCAATAAATAAATAAACAACTGTTAAAACCAAGGATTTAAGCACAGGAGCCATAGTGAGAGAAAAGTATTAACAAACACAGTAAAAAACAAAACAAAACCCCAGACAACAAAAACAACCCCCCCCCCCCCGACCAAGAACTAATTTACAAATGCTAATTCAGAACCAGAAAAAAACATTAAAATATGAACTGACAGACATCAAAAAGATCATTCAGAGGCAAAAAGGATGAGTCCATCTGCATATTTCCAGAAACAATATCCTCGACCTCTCAGAAGTGTAGCAACAGAACATAAGAGTAGCCAGACTGGGTCAGACCAATGGTCCATCTAGCCCAGTATCTTGCTTCCAACAGTGACCAAGCCAGGTCACAAGTACCTGGCAGAAGCCCAAATCGTGGCAACGCTCCATACCACAAATCCCAGGGCAAGCAGTGGCTACACCATATCTGTCTCAATAGCAGACTATGGACTTTTCCTCCAGGAACTTGTCCAAATCTCTTATTAAACCCGGATACGCTAACTGCTGTTGCCACATCCTCCGGCAAAGAGTTCCAGAGCTTAAGTATTCGTTGAGTGAAAAAATATTTCCTCCTATTTGTTTTAAAAACATTCCTAGCATCCTGTTTGTTTTTTTTGGCCGCCATCACACACGGAACAGAAGATTTCAGTGTATTATCTACAATGACACCTAGATCTTTTTCTTGAGTGCTGACCTCCAAGTTGGACCCTAGCATCATCACTATTGTTCAGATTATTCTTTCCAATGTGCATTACCTTGCATTAGTTCACATTAAATTTCATCCGCCATTTGGATGCCCAGTCTTCCAATTTCCTAAGGTCTTCCTGTAATATTTCAGAGACTGCATGGGTTTTAATAACCTTGAATAGCTTTGTATCATCTGCAAATTTAATCACCTCACTTATCATTCCAATTCCATATAATTTATACATATGTTAAATAGCACCGGTCCCAGTACTGATCCATGCGGCACTCCACTCTCTTCCATTGAGAGAAGAAATGACCATTTAACCCTACTCTCTGTTTTCTTCCAATGACTAATTCCTAATCCACACCAGAAACTTGCCTCCTATCCCATGACTCTTTAATTTTCTCAGGAGTCTCTCATGAGGAACTTTATCAAAAGCTTTCTGAAAATCTAGATACACTACATCAACCGGCTCACCTTTATCCACATTTATTCACGCCTTCAAAGAAATGAAGCAAATTGGTGAGGCAAGACTTCCCTCGGCTGAACCCATGCTGACTCTGTCCCATTAAACTGTATTTGTCTATGTGTTCCGAAATTCTATTCTTCAAAATAGGTTCCACTATATTGCCTGGCACTGATATCATGCTTACCAGTCTGTAATTTCACAGATCACCCCTTGAGCCCTTTTTAAAAATTGGCGTCACATTGGCCACTCTCTGATCTTCAGGTACTATGGATGATTTTAATGACAGGTTACATATTAGTAATAGCAGATCAGCAATTTCATGCATGAGTTCTTTAAGTACTCTTGGATGTATGCCATCCAGTCCAGGTGATTTACTACTCTTTCATTTGTCAATTTGGCTCAGTGCATCTTGCAGGTTCACCGAGATTTCTTTCAGGTCCTCTGAATCATCACCCTTGAAAACTATTTGCAGTACAGGGAGGGAAATGGGAAATGGGACTTGATATACCGCCTTTCTGTGGTATTTTGCAACTACATTCAAAGCGGTTTACATATATACAGGTACTTATTTTGTACCTGGGGCAATGGAGAGTTAAGATCTCTTACATCTTTTTCTGTAAAGACCAAAGCAAAGAATTCATTCTGTTTCTTTGCTATGGCTTTGTCCTCCCTGAGCATGATCTAATGTTCCCACGGATTCCCTCACAAGGTTTCTGCTTCTCGTATACCTGAAAATGTTGTTACTGTTACTGTGAGTTTTAGCCTCTGTGGCAAATTTCTCTTCATACTCTCTTTTAGCCTTGTTTATTAATGCCTTGCATCTGATTTGCCAGTGCTTATGTTGCTTCTTATTTTCTTCATTTGGGTACTTTTCCCATTCTTTGAAGGACAATCTTTGGCTGTAATAGCCTCTTTTACTTCACCTTTTAACCATGCTGGCTCTCGTTTTCTCTTCTTTCCACCTTTGCAAATACATGGAATGCCTCTGGTCTGGGCTTCCAAGATGGTATTTTTGAATACATAAGTACATAAGTAATGCCACACTGGGAAAAGACCAAGGGTCCATCGAGCCCAGCATCCTGTCCACGACAGCGGCCAATCCAGGCCAAGGGCACCTGGCAAGCTTCCCAAACGTACAAACATTCTATACATATTATTCCTGGAATTGTGGATTTTTCCCAAGTCCATTTAGTAGTGGTTTATGGACTTCTCCTATAGGAAACCGTCTAACCCCTTTTTAAACTCTGCTAAGTTAACCACCTTCACCACGTTCTCCGGCAACGAATTCCAGAGTTTAATTATGTGTTGGGTGAAGAAACATTTTCTCCGATTTGTTTTAAATTTACTACACTGTAGTTTCATCGCATGCCCCCTAGTCCTAGTATTTTTGGAATAATGTCCACACCTGATTTAGTGTCCTAACCTTAGCAGCCAATCCTTTTAGCTTCTTGTTAACCATTTTCCTCATTTTATTATAGTCACTCTTTCAAAACTTAAATGCAGCTTCGCGGGATCATCCCAGATAGTAGCTCAAATTTGATCATATTATGATCAGTGTTTCTCAGGGGACTCAACATTGTCACCTCTCGCACTATGCCCTGCATGCCACCAAGGACCAGATTCAAAATGTCTCCCCCTCTTGTCGGTTCCTTGGACCAGTTGCTCCAGGAAGCAGTCATTTATTACATCTAGAAATTTTATCTCCCTGGCACTTCCTGATGTAACAGCCCTACAAGAATATTCCTTCCCTTCACACATGGAATTTCTATCCATATTGATTCCACACTGCTGTCTGTGTCATCCGGAATGTTTATTTTGACTCCACCCCCCTCCAATTTGATCCTCTATATCATTGCGATACAATTTGTACCCTGTTAACATGGAGGGGCATAATGGAAAGGGGCGCTCAAGTTTTCCTGAGGACGTCCTCGCAGGACATCCTGCCGAAGGGGCGGGGAAACCCGTATTATCGAAACAAGATGGGCGTCCATCTTTCATTTCTATAATACGGTCGGGGACACCCAAATCTTAACATTTAGGTAGTCCCTAGAGATGGTCATCCTTAGACTTGGTCGTTTCTGATTTTTGGCGATAATGGAAACCAAGGACGCCCATCTCAGAAATGACCAAATGCAAGCCCTTTGGTCGTGGAAGGAGCCAGTATTCGTAGTGCACTGGTCCTCCTGACATGCCAGGACACCAACCGGGCACCCTAGGGGGCACTGCAGTGTAATTCAGAAAAAGCTTCCAGGAACATAGCTCCCTTACCTTGTGTGCTGAGCCCCCCAAATCCCACTACCCACAACTGTACACCACTACCATAGCCCTTATGGGTGAAGAGGGGCACCTAGATGTGGGTACAGTGGGTTTCTGGTGGGTTTTGGAGGGCTCACATTTACCACCACAAGTGTAACAAGTGGGGGATGATGAGTCTGGGTCCACCTGCCTGAAGTGCACTGCACCCACTAAAACTGCTCCAGGGACCTGCATACTGCTGTCATGGAGCTGGGTATGATATTTGAGGCTGGCGTAGGGGCTGGCAAAAAATATTTTTAAAATTATTTTTTAGGGTGGGAGGGGGTTAGTGACCACTGGAGGAGTAAGGAGAGGTCATCCCCGATTCCCTCTAGTGGTCATCTGGTCAGTTCGAGCACCTTTTTGTGGCTTGGTTGTAAGAAAAAAAAGGACCAGATAAAGTCTTCCAAGTGTTCGTCAGGGACATCCTTTTTTTCCATTATGGGTCGAGGACGCCCATGTGTTAGGCACACCCAAGTCCTGCCTTCGCTACGCCTCCCACACGCCCCCGGGAACTTTGGTCGTCCCCGCGACCGAAAGCAGTTGAGAACGCCCAAAATCGGCTTTCGATTATGCTGATTTGGGTGACCCTGTGAGAAGGACGCCCATCTTGCGATTTGTGTCAAAAGATAGGCATCTCAGAGACTTGGTGGAAAGAGGACAATCAATGTGACACTGTCAGGCTTATTTTCGAAAGAGAAGGACGCCCATTATATCTACCTCATCATTTAGTGCTTTATACTCTCTCATCTTATTTTTTAGGCTTCCAGCATTTGTTTACAGGCACTTTAAATTGTGTTTTTTCCTTTGACAGAGGGCACTGGTAAATGGAGCACATTCTGAGGAAAAGGGTTTTACCAGTGTTGTGCTGCAAGGTTTGGTTCTTGGACCGGTTCTTTTTAACATTTTTGTAAGCGATATTGCTGAAGGGCTTTCTGGTAAGGTTTGCCTCTTTGTGGATGATACCAAAATCTGCAATAAGGTAGACACCCCTGATAGTATGGATAACATGAGGAAGGACTTAGGAAAGCTAGAGGAATGGTCTGGAATTTGGCAATTAACATTTAATGCTAAAAAGTGCCGAGTCATTCATTTGGACTGCAAAAACCCAAATGTACTCTACAGTTTAGTGGATGAGATAAATCTGAGGATATTGAAGGAGTTCAAAGGGGTTCTGGTGGGCCTTCTTAAAGATTTGTATAATAGGCCCTTATAGACAGGGAAGGCTCCACAGGATTGGAGAAGAGCAGAAATTCACTTGGAGGAAAGAAAGGTGAGTGGCAGAGTGCCCCATGAATCGGTTTTGGGGCTGATTCTATTCAACAAAGAGTTAGAGGGGAAAGTTTGCCTTTTTGCAGATGACACATAGATTTGCAACAGAGTGGCCACCCCAGAGGGAGTGGACAACAAGAGAAGTGATCTAATGTTTGACAGTTAAAATTCAATGCAAAGAAGTGCAGAGTGATGCACATGGGGTGTAGAAACCCAAAAGAGTCATATGTGCTTTGGGGTGAGAGGCTGATAAGCACAGATGGGGAGAGGGATCTTGGGGTGACAGTGTCAAAGGATCTTAAGGCAGCAAAACAATGTGACAAGGTGGTGGCTGTAGCCAGAAGGATATTAGGCTGTATATATAGAGAGAACTTAAGAGTAGCCATACTGGGTCAGACCAATGGTCCATCTAGCCCAGTATCCTCTTTTTCAAACGGTGGCCAAGCCACGTCACAAGTACCTGGCAGAAACCCAAATCTTGGCAATACTCCATACTACAAATCCCAGGGCAAGCAGTTGCTTTCCATGTCTGTCTCAATAGCAGACTACAGACTTTTCCTCCAGGAACTTGTCCAAACCTTTTTTAAACCCAGATACACTAACTGCTGTTACCACGTTGGGCAGGTCTTGGTTACAGGAGTACTTCCTACACCAGGGTGATGGTCTCCTTCTAAGAGTCCTCCCTCCTCCAAGGCAAGAAGTCCTCCAAGGTGGGACTTCTATATAATGTCCTTGTAGGTCTCAATGTACCTCTCTGTCTCCCTCAGCTCCACCAAGTCTGCCACTCTAGCCTCAAGAGGCCTATCCAGTAGAAGAAAGGAGGTGGTACTGCTTTTGTACAAGTCATAGGTGAGGCCCCATTTGAAGTATTGTGTTCAATTTTGGAGGCCCAATCACACTAAGGACATCAAAAGACTTGATGTAGTTCAGAAGAAGGTGACAAAAATGATATGGAACTTGTGTCAATAAACATAGGAGAACAGACATGAAGATCTGAATATGTACAGTTTAGAGGAAAGGAGGGATATGGGGGATATGATACAGGCATTTAAATATTGAAAAGGTATTAATATGCAAACTAATCTTTTTCAGAGACCAGGAAGCAGGAGAACTAGAGGTCATGAGTTGAGGTTGCAGGATGGGAGACTTAGGAGCAGTGCTTTTTTTGTGCCGGTACGCAATGGTACGGCATACCGGCACCTTATTTTTTGCCCCCCCCGCCCCCACCGCGACACTCCGGGCGAGTCCTGCACTTACTTTTTTTTTAAAGACTCAGAACGCGCGAACGATGCAGCCGGCAGCGATTGAAAGAGGTTGTCTGGCGTCTGCGTCAGAGCTTCCCTCACCCTCTGCGAGTCCCGTCTTCGTTGTTACAACTTCCTGTTTCCGCATAGGCGGGACTCGCAGAGGGTGAGGGAAGCTCTGACGCAGACGCCAGACAACCTCTTTCAATCGCTGCCGGCTGCATCGTTCGCGCGTTCTGAGTCTTAAAAAAATAAAATAAGGTCAGGACTCGCCGGGAATGTCGCTGGGGAAGGGGGCAAAAAAAAGGTCCAAGAATTGCTGGACATGGGAGAGGAGAGCACAGGGAATGGAGAATTGGTGGTGGACATTACTGGGAGGGGAGGGCAGGGAACGGAGAATTGCTGGACATGGCTAGGAGGGGAGGGGAGGGCAGGGAACGGAGAATTGCTGGACATGGCTGGGAGGGGAGGGAACAGAGAATTGCTGGACATTGCTGGGAGGGGAGGGCAGGGAATGTAGAATTGCTGGACATTGCTGGGAGGGGAGGACAGAGAATGGAGAATTGCTGGACATTGCTGGAAGGGGAGGGCAGGGAACAGAGAATTGCTGGACATTGCTGGGAGGGGAGGGCAGGGAAGAGAGAATCGTTGGACATGGATGGCAGGAGGCAGAGAAGAATCGCTGGACATGGGAGGGCAGGGGAGAGAGGAGACATGCTGGACATGGATGGAGGGGAGGTAAGATAGGAAGGAGATACACATGGATGAGATGGCAGGGGAGGAAGGAGAAATGCTGGAAATGGATGGAGAGGAGAGCAGGAGATAGAGGAGAATTGCTGGACATGGATGGATGGAGGGGTTGGCGGGGAGAGAGGTGAAATGCTGTACATGGAAGAATAAAGGAGGAAAGTAAAGAAATAAATGGAAAGGAAGCCCTGGAAACGGAGTTAAGAGAACAGATAGAGAGCAGCAGAATCAGACACTTGGACCAGTATGGATAGAAAACAGTCACCAGACAACAAAGGTAGAAAAAAATCATTTTATTTTCATTTTAGTGTTTGGAATTTGTCCAATTTGAGAATTTACATCTGGTGTCTTATTTTGCACTGGGTATGCTGGGGCTGTAACATCTTACAGAAATGATTTATAATGAAAAAAAAAATCACAAGTTATTGTTTTTCTACTATACCAGTATATTTTCAATGATGTCTGTTTATATGCGCCATGGCTGGTATAAGGGGTGTGGCTAATGTGGGTGTGGCTGTCATAGGGGTGGAGCCATAGGTGGTGACTCCGCCCATAATGAGTACCGGCACCTTTTTTTCTACAAAAAAAAGCACTGCTTAGGAGCAATGTCAGGAAATACTTTTTCATAGAAAGGGTGGTGGATTCCTGGAACACCTTCCAATGGCAGGTTGTGAGGACAAAAACGGTGACGGAATTCAAGAATGTGTGGAATAAACTCAGGGGAACATTAATAGAAAAAGGATGGAATCCACTTCAAGCAAAACTTAAATGACCTCATCATCAGAGAGTGCTTTGGTGGCAGCTTCAGAGGTTGGGAAGGAAGACCAAAGTCAGGCAGACGTCTATGATCTGGGTCCTGTAAATGGCAAAAACAGATGAGGATCAAGGCTAGACTGGACTTTGACAGTAACTCCAGTAGTTGGGAAATAGGACCGGTGCCGGACAGACTTTTTTGACCTGTGCCCCCAAATTGGCCGGAAGATACGGCGATTAAGTAAACCAGTTTTAAATCATGATGAAGTGGAACCTGTGAAGAGTGCCAAACTGGCTACCTTGTTGGGCAGACTGGATGGACTGTGCGATCTTTATCTGCTGACATTTACTATGATACTATGGTACTATGTCCTTGTATAAGACTCTGGTGAGACCTTATTTAGAATACTATGTACATTTCTGGAGACCAGACCTTCAAAAAGATATAAACAGGATGGAGTCAATCCAGAGGATGGCTACTAAAATGGTCAGTGGTACATAAGTACATAAGTAATGCCACACTGGGAAAAGACCAAGGGTCCATCGAGCCCAGCATCCTGTCCACGACAGCGGCCAATCCAGGCCAAGGGCACCTGGCAAGCTTCCCAAACGTACAAACATTCTATACATGTTATTCCTGGAATTGTGGTCTTTCTCATAAAGCATATGGGGACAGACTTAAAGATCTCAATATGTATACTGTGGAAGAAAGGCAAGAGAGTGGAGATATGATAGAGATGTTTAAATACCTACGTGGTTTAAATGCATAGGAGGTGAGTCTTTTTCAATTGAAAGGAAGCTCTGGAAACAGGGGGCATAGGATGAAGGTGAAAGGGGATAGACTCAGAAGTAACCTGAGGAAATATTTCTTCACAGAAAGGATGGTGAATTTGTGGAACGGCCTCCCAGTGGAGCTGGTGGAGTTGAAGACTATCTGAATTCAAGAAAGCTTGGGATAAACGCATAGGATCTCTAATGGAGGGGAAGGGAGAGTAGATGGCATGGATGGGCAGACTAGATAGGCCATACGGGGGACTCCCATGGTCACCGCTACACCTGAATAATCAAAGCTGGGCTGTTTCCAGTGACCTACATTGAATGTCCGGTTTATTTTTGGCCAGTTAGAAGATTAACTGGCTATGTTGATATTCAGACTTAGCCGGTTATCTTCTAACTGGTCAAAGATATTCATGTGGCCAAATATAATCGCTAAAGTGGGGATGAAAATCGGCAGATATATCCTGCTATCTGCTAGCCGTTAACCGGTGATATTCAACTGGAGATAGCCGACTCTCCCCTGCTGAATATCACCAGATAGCCAGTTATAGGGCATTTAACTGGCCAGGTGCTGATCCTGGCCAGTTAAATGATTTTAAATATGGGGGGGGGGGGGGGGGGGGGGGGGGGGGGGGGGGGGAAGGGAGTGGTTCGTTATCTGCCTTCATTTTTCAATGTTTTTTTTTTCTCTGTAATCCCCTAAATCTTGTACTGAATAAACACCATGTTCTTCAGGCAGAACTTTCCAGGTGTTCCAGAAGCTGAAGGGACAATTGAATCAATTCTAATTTAAATTTGCAATTCAAAGATGGTCTTGTAAAAAGAGGCCTTGGTAGATGTGACTCCTATCCCTCCCTGCTCTCAGCGCAATGAGGATCCTCTGTTTCCTTATTTTGAGCTATGTGTTAGCAATACAAAGCCCAGAGCTCCCCCCGCCCGCCCCCCCTCTCCCCAGAGCTGGGGGAACCTTCATCTCCACTCAATGTCTGCCACCCTTTTCTCTGGACATTGTACAGCAGTGAATGGGATAATTACTGGCTTGCTGTTTACTGTCTTAAGAGATTTATTATATTTACCCAATAAATGTTGCAAAAAGAGCCCATTCCCCTTTGAAAAGGTTGGCAATTTCCCATTAACAAACGCTTTGCTGTTTCTGGAGAGGCCATTCACGGGAAGAGTCTCAATGTGGCACAGCTTAGAGAAAGAGCCTTTTGTCTTACTGTTGCCCAGGACAAATAACATGTGGGAGGAAGATTTAAGTGATATATTTCCAAACACTGAGCGGCTCTAATTGTCCATCGTAATATTTAACAATCACACAGTTTGTTATTCTAAATACCTAATCACAGGAGCAATTACATCCATGGGCTCAGCCTGCTGCAGCATCCGGAGCAAGGGCTGCCCCACTCAGAAACCTTTTCCAGGGAAAGGCAATGTTCAGCCCCTTGTCTAGTTTGGAGTCTCATGGCTTTCTTTTGATCTTGGGCAAGTTGTAAACCCCCTCTTGCCTCAGGAACAAACTTAGGGGCCTTTTTACTAAAGCTTAGCATTCGCTAACGGAATTAGTGTAAGAAGCAGTAGCACATGGTAGGGAACGCTTTAGGGAAAGGCCCTTAAGAGTCTAATTCCACTATAATGCCTCTGTATCGCTCCATGGTGCGACTGCGCCTCGAATATTGTGTTCAATTCTGGTCACTGCATCTCAAAAAAAATATAGTGGAATTACAAAAAGGTGCAGAGAAGGGCGTCGAAAATGATAAAGGGGATGGGACGACTTCCCTATGAGGAAAGGCTAAAGTAACTAGGGCTCTTCAACTTGGAGAAAAGGCGGCTGAGGGGAGATATGATAGAGGTCTATAAAATAATGAGTGGAATTGAATGGGTAGATGTGAAGCATCTGTTTATGCTTTCCAAAAATACTAGGATTAGGGGGCATGCGATGAAGCTACAATGTAGTAAATTTAAAATGAATCGGAGAAAATGTTTCTTTACTCAACGTGTAATTAAACTCTGGAATTCGTTGCCAGAGAATATGGTAAAGGTGGTTAGCTTAGCGGAGTTTAAAAAAGGTTTGGCCGGCTTCCTAAAGGAAAAGTCCATAGACCATTATTAAACGGACTTGGGGAAAATCCACAATTTATGGAATAAGCAGTATAAAATGTTTTGTACATTTTTGGGATCTTGCCAGGTATTTGTGACGTGGATTGGCCACTGTTGGAAATAGGATGCTGGGCTCGATGGACCTTTGGTCTTTCCCAGTATGGCAATACTTATGTACTTATGTACTTCATACATTCAATAAAAATAAGAAGCCAAGAAAATTTCTGAAATACATAAGTCTTTAACAATTTGTGAAATTTTAAGTAAGAAAACTCACAGCTAATCTGTACAGGGAGGGAATTCCAATATTTAGTAATGGGAAAATACATCAAAAAATTGTGTATAATGAATCTGTTTTAAAGAAGGAAAAAGCAAGGAAAGATTATTTCTAGTCTGTGAACATTTGAGCAAAAATAACTGGTAAATAACCAGAGAATTACCATGGACAATTCAGAGGACAATAGTCAGAAGTTTAAACAAACAACTTGCCCCAGTAGGGAGCCAGTGAAGTCTAAGTAATATTTTTATAACATGGCATATCAAACATTAATCTAACAGCAACATTTTGTAATACTACTACTACTACTATTTAGCATTTCTATAGCGCTACAAGGCGTACGCAGCGCTGTACAAACATAGGAGAAAGACAGTCCCTGCTCAAAGAGCTTACAATCTAATAGACAAAAAATAAAGTAAGCAAATCAAATCAATTAATGTGTACAGGAAGGAGGAGAGGAGGGTAGGTGGAGGCGAGTGGTTACGAGTCAAAAGCAATGTTAAAGAGGTGGGCTTTCAGTCTAGATTTAAAGGTGGCCAAGGATGGGGCAAGACGTAGGGGCTCAGGAAGTTTATTCCAGGTGTAGGGTGCAGCGAGACAGAAGGCACAAAGTCTACTACTATTGGAGATTCTAGATGGAATGTTGCTACTACTACTACTATTTAGCATTTCTATAGCGCTACAAGGCGTACGCAGCGCTGCACAAACATAGAAGAAAGACAGTCCCTGCTCAAAGAGCTTACAATCTAATAGACAAAAAATAAATAAAGTAAGCAAATCAAATCAATTAATGTGAACGGGAAGGAAGAGAGGAGGGTAGGTGGAGGCGAGTGGTTACGAGTCAAAAGCAATGTTAGAGAGGTGGGCTTTCAGTCTAGATTTAAATGTAGCCTCAGTACAGCCAATATATAACAGTTTCCAATAATTGAACAAAGGAAAAAAATAATAGATTGAGTTAACAAAATAAAATGTTTCTGGTAGAAACAGTTCTTAACATCTTAAAATTGTCAGTTTATAAACGACTGGATGACTTAATTTATTTAGCTGGTCCTTCTTGGTTAAGACAGAGAATCTAAAATCATATTTACAGTTCTTAAAGATGGCTCCAGCTGGAAAACTTTGCCATTTTTAAAGGAGCAGCTACTACTACTACTACTTAGCATTTCTATAGCACTACAAGGGTTACGCAGCGCTGTACAAGTTAAAACATGGGGAAGGACAGTCCCTGCTCAAGAGAGCTTACAATCTAAAGAGTATACATTTACAATGCATAGAAAATGACAATGCATAAAAATATATGCAACTTATTATAAGAATATGAAACGTAATGACTAATAAAACAAGGAGTTTTTTTTTTTTTTTTTACAAAGACATAAAAGGCATATGCTAAAAAGAACACATGGTCTTTGGTTGCTTCTACCCCCCCTCGGACCCTTGTGAAGAGGGGGTTTCCTGGATGGGTTCAAGAAATTAAGGCAGAACTATAATTAAGCTATAGATGAAGGGGAGTAGCATGTAGCCTGGGGGGGGGGGGGGGGGGGGGGGGGGGCGCTGTGCATGCAGCCAGAAAAGTGAACAAACCAGGGAAAATCCCCCATTCAAGCCAGGGGTGTAACCAGACCTCACGGTGGGAGGGGGCCAGAGCCCGAGGTGGGGGGCACATTTTGGTCTACCGCCCCCCTGCCGCCTTACTGCAGCAAATACACGGGCTGGCGGGGGTCCCTTTAAAAGAGGTTTGACTACAATTCCCAGAGGGCTATGCATTCTGAAGCCAGGAGGGCTGTGCTCAGAGAGCTTCCAGGTGGGCCAATTAGCAGTGCCTTCCTGGAATGTGAAAGGGGGATTTAAAAGGAAGATTTGTAGTAGAAGGTATAGAAACCAGGGTTGGTGATTCTTTGGAGATAGGTCAAGAGGGGGCAGTGCTCCAAAGGGTGACTGAAGTGAAGGTTCAGTGCCTGGGATGAGGGAGCAGGATTCCTTGAGGCCAGGAACCAGCCCAGTGTTTGGGACAGGAGGGTTCAAGCTGTAACAGGGATAAGGAGCTGAGTGTTGGGGGTTGAAGTTCCTCTCAACCCAGAGGAGCTCTGCAAGTAAGGGTAAGTTCCCAGATGGTTCATTGTGTTTACTGTGCTGAGTGATGGGGTAAACGGAGAGGGTGGGGGATCTGGTGTTGTATGGAAGTCTGCCGGAACAAGGGTACAGAGAATACCCTGGTCTGGATAGTGGAAAAGAGAAACCCCATAGCTATTTCAAGTAACGAAGGAATAGTGTTTGTTCTGGCTATGTGGTAACACAGTGGAGGAAGGGCTAGTGGAAAAGCCAAACCCATGTCGCTAATTTAAGGGGTGAAATGAAACAGTCATCAATCCCTGAGTTTGTACGGTAGCACGGGGGGGGGGGGGGGGGGGGGGGGGAGGAGAGTCAGTTAATAAGAAATAGCCCTTAGCTACTTGGATGGTTAAAAGTGAATTGATTATAAATGTTTGCAAAGTATTGCACCAGTAAGAAAACCTGGCCTGGATTCTGAGTTTGAGCAAGGTCAGGCAGAAGATTTAAGTAAGAGGTTGCAGAAATATGTGGAATGTACTTTTATGCCAAAGTTTATGCTGTTTGGTTTTGACGTATTAAAGAACCTGCATCTCACTGACTGCTCTTACTTTGTGTCTCGTTGTGGGCAGACCAAAAGTTGGGGGAAGCTTCTCAGAGCAGAGAGTAAAAAAAAGCCTTATCCCTAGGGCCAGGAGGGGGCACCCCAACAGGAGATATCACACGGGCCCCAAACCAGATAAGCTTTGTATTTCAACCAAATTGAAGCTGCCCATTCTCCTACCAGAGAAAAACAAGCTTGCATTTGGTAACTAATAACTTGAAGGGAAGAGTCAAAAGGGATTAATAAAGTGATGTAATCAGCATAATATAAGAAAATCCCTTGCACCTCCACAAGTTCCCAAAAGTAGCCATGACCAGGTTAAATAGGATGGTGAAAAGTGGGGAGCCTTGAGGGACCTCGCATGCCATTGTACAATTCATAGAAACGACAGCATCCTGTTTAATCGAGTATGATCTATTGCAAAGAAAGCTTTGAAACCAGTTGAGAACCCTTCCAGAAATACAATAGAATCTAATAAATATAAGACCAGGTCATCTATCCGATCAATTATAGCAAGAAAGATTGAACTGCAATAGCAATACATGATGACCATGAACTAATTGCATTTAAATCTCAGCTGCTTCTGTGCCCACTGAGGTTTCAGTGCTAAAACCCTTACGAAAAGCTGTGTGGAACAGAAAATACAGTGATGTTCCAAATAATCAGATAACTGTGGAGTTACAATACTCTGTGTTATTTTTGCCTGCGATAGGTCTATAGTTAGATGGATCCATGGTGTTACATTGGGATCTTGTAGCCCTCTACAACCAACAAGTTCAAGAGACGGAGCATTCTCCAGACAACTGTACAATAGATAATCACAGACTCCAAGAAGAGTAAATATAAAATCTATGAAATTAAAAGAGAAATTTTTGGGACAGGAAAGTTTTTAACAACTTCCTAAACTCAGAATAATATCCTATTTGTCTAAGGAAAGGAATTCCAGCTGGAAGCTGCTTGATATGATAGACAAGATTGTAAAGGTTGTAAAGCCGTTTGTGGACAGTGGGAAAGCCTAAAGAATATGAGATTTCTGGTAGATCTATTATTATTTTGATTATGTGTTAGGCGGTGAGAGTCTGATATGTACAGACGGGGAGAGGGATCTTGGGGTGACGAAACAGTGTGAAAAGGCGGTGGCCGTAGCTAGAAGGTTGTTAGGCTGTATAGAGAGAGGTGTGACCAGCAGAAGAAAAGAGGTTTTAATGTCCCTGTATAAGTCGTTGGTGAGGCCCCACCTGGAGTATTGTGTTCAGTTTTGGAGGCCGTATCTTGCTAAGGATGTAAAAAGAATTGAAGCGGTGCAAAGAAAAGCTATGAGAATGGTATGGGATTTGCGTTACAAGACGTATGAGGAGAGACTTGCTGACCTGAACATGTATACCCTGGAGGAAAGGAGAAACAGGGGTGATATGATACAGACATTCAAATATTTGAAAGGTATTAATCCGCAAACGAACCTTTTCCGGAGATGCGAAGGCGGTAGAACTAGAGGACATGAAATGAGATTGAAGGGGGCAGACTCAAGAAAAATGTCAGGAAGTATTTTTTCACGGAGAGAGTGGTGGATACTTGGAATGCCCTCCCGCGGGACATGGTGGAGATGAAAACAGTAACGGAATTCAAAAATGCATGGGATAAACATAAAGGAATCCTGTTCAGAAGGAATGGATCCTCAGAAGCTTAGCGGAGATTGGGTGGCAGAGCCGGTGGTGGGAGGCAGGGTTAGTGCTGGGCAGACTTCTACGGTCTGTGCCCTGAAAATGGCAGATACAAATCAAGGTGAGGTATACATATAAAGTAGCACATATGAGTTTATCTTGCTGGGCAGATTGGATGGACCATGCAGGACTTTCTCTGCCGTCATCTACTATGTTACTTGTAAGATGTTCAATTAAATAACCCAGAGAGTCTCCATGAAAGGCTTTAAAGGTCAGATGTAAGATTTTAAACTGCAGTCTGGCCTCTACCAGCAGCCAGCGCAACGTCAACATAAGTGCAGAAATAGACTCGTATTTGCTTGCTGCATAAATTACTCTAACTGCAGCAGTTTGGACTCTGCACCTTCATTTTTAAAGATTTTGAACAATCAATTGAAATAGAATTACAGTAGTCCAGTGATGAAAGTATTAAAGATTGAACCACCAAGCAAAAAATTGCTAATTCAAAATAATTACGGATAACCTACAGGTTTTTAAGCAACGCGAAAGATTTACTGACCACTTTATTAACCTGAACTTTAGGGGCCCTTTTACTAAGCTGCGTAAGCATCTATGTGCACCCAACGCATGCCAAAATGGAGTTACCGCCTGGCTACCTCGTGGCTCTTGTGGTAATTTCATTTTTGGCATGTGTCCGAAATATTTTCGGACAAATGTATTGGGCGCATGCCAAGTGTCATTTGATGCGCATAGGTCATTACTGCCCGGTTACCGCGTGAGACTTTAACGCTAGGTCAATGGATGGCAGTAAGGTCTCAGACCCAAAATGGATGCGTGTCCATTTTCAGCAAAAATTTTAAAAAGGCATTTTTTACAGGTGCGTTGAAAAATGCACCCAAAACACATGTCTACACTACCGCAGGCCATTTTTCAGCACACCTTAGTCAACTCTCTCTCAGGGGCCCTTTTACAATCTAATTTCACATCTAGTATTCTGGAGACTAAATCAAGTTTTAAATCAGAATTGTCAACCTTAACAATGAACGTACCCAAGCATCACCTGCCATTAAACAGTATAGCAAGTTGGACTCATGAAGTAAATTACCTGGGACAAAAGGTATCAACATTGTGATATAATCTGCATGTATATAAAACTGGAACTGAAGTGAGCCCAAATAACTCACCAAAGATTGCATCAAAATATTGAACAGCGAGGGTGAACGAGAAGACCCCTGAGATACTCCACAAACAGAGTACCATGGATCAGAAAGATCACCTTGCATTCTCACCCTATTTAATCTTGTTAGAAATCCTTGAAACCAAGACCTTGAATCCCTAGTGAATCAAGGAGAGAAAGCAAGATAGCATGCCCACTAGGTCAAAAGCACTGGAGAGGTTGAATTGAACTATCGTGGAACTCTGACCTTGAGTCAGTAGCTTTTGACCAGATGTAATCAAGGAGCAGACCACAGTCTCCGTGCTGAACCCCAACAAAATCCTGATTGGGACTCATGTAAAATTATCCATAAAAAGATCTAACTTTTCAGCTACCCATTCCTCCATCACTTTGATGAACAATGGGATGGATGCCACTGGTCTATAATTTGTCAGATCTTGAGCACTGCCTCTTGAATTCTTTAATATTGGGGTTAAAACAATACTATCCTATGCCGAAGGAAATTTGCCTAACTGAAACTGTAAATTTAGCCAGTTGGTTAAAAAACAAATAAAATTAGAAGTAGAAGATTTCATAAGATAAGGACATATGTCCAAAGAGCAGTGTAATGATGCAAACTTCCTCAACAACCTAATTATTTCTGTGGGCGATAAGGTATTGTTATTAGAACTATGTTGCCTAAAGAAGTCGAATATTTCTCTTCTTGAATCAATTCAGATAATGAAGAACATAACCAAGCCACAAACTCTGAAGGAGCTGATGTATACAGATAAGAAGGACAATTGCCCAAGGAGCATTGAGACTTTGAAAAACGTTTCAAGAGAGTATAAACATCTGAGATAATAAATTTAGCAAAATCAACCCAGTTTTGGTCATCAGGTAAAATCAAAATTACAAGGTAGCATAAGATCAACAAAATTCAAATAGCCAAAATGAATCATCAAACGTATCAATGGAAAAGGGTAGATAGTGGGGTTCCCCAGGGGTCTGTGCTGGGACCGTTGTTTTTTATAAATGATCTAGAGACGGGAGTAAATAGTGAGGTAATTAAATTTGCTGACAACACAAACCAGCTTATAATCGAAAAAGAAAAACGCCTATATTTCGACCCAAATCGGGAGATGGGCATTTTTCTCGCAAAGGCGCCCAAATCGGTATAATCGAAAGCCGATTTTGGGCGTTTCCAACTGCACTCCGTCGCGGAAGCGAATAAAGTTGATGGGGGCGTGTCGGAGGTGTGGTGGACTGGGGCGTGGTTATCAGCTGAGGAGAGATGGGCGTCTTTAGCTGATAATCGAAAAAAAAAAAAAAGACATTTTGACTGCGATTTTGGGTCACTTTTTTTTTACCCTTTTTTCTCACGAACAAGTCCCAAAAAAGTGCCCCAACTGCCCAGATGACCACTGGAGGGAATCGGGGATGACCTCCCCGGACTCCCCCAGTGGTCACTAACCCCCTCCCACCAAAAAAACCCCCACTTTAAAAACTTTTTTTCCAGCCTGTATGCCAGCCTCAAATGCCGTACCCACCTCCATGACAGCAGAATGTGTTCGATCCTCTCACAGCCTTTCCCTGGATCAGATGTGGCTCTCGGGTGCACTACAGGGTTACATCAGCATTGCATTGTGGTGGGTGTAGGGTATTGGGCTCCGTGATTTCATTAGCTTGTGTTACAGTCTCACGATGTTGGTAGTTGGTAGGTTTTTCTCCCATGGTGCTTTTCCCCCTGCCTACTGGGTCAGAGTGTGCCCTGTTGTGTTTCCTGTTGTAGTCCATGCGGTAGTGGCCATTTTTGTAAGCCAGTTTTAGTTCCCTTTCCTGTGTTAGCCACGTTAGAAAACTTAAGTTCTTACGTGAATGTGGCTGAAAGAGGGCATTGTACAGCATTCTGCCAGCTCTGACCTACTGCTAATCTCAGTACCAGGGAGACTCGTTGCCAGTGGGGCACAACCTCTGATCTGCAGTTAACTGTGAGTAAACGCGGTTATTCCAATAAAGGACGTTTTCGGAGAGACTTGTCTTCAGGTGTCAACTGGTGTGCCAATGTTATACAGCAGCAACAAGTCCTAGAGGTCTGCGTGTATGCAGGTCCCTGGAGCACTTTTAGTGGGTATCGCAGTGCACTTCAGCCAGGTGGCCCCAGGCCCATCCCCCCCACCTGTAACACTTGTGCTGGTAAATGGGAGGCCTCCAAAACCCACTGTACCCACATGTAGGTGCCCCCTTCACCCCTAAGAGCTATGGTAGTGTTGTACATTTGTGGGTAGTGGGTTTTGGGGGAGGGGGGTTGGGTGCTCAGCACCCATGGTAAGGGAGCTATGCATGTGGGAGCGTTGTCTGAAGTCCACCGCACTGACCTCTAGGGTGCCCAGTTGGTGTCCTGGCATGTCCAGGGGGGCGAGTGTACTACGAATCGTGGCCCCTCCCATGACCAAATGGCTCGGATTAGGACGTTTTTGAGCTGGGCGTTTTTAGTTTCCATTATTGCTAAAAAAAACAAACACCCAGCTCAAAAACGTCCATTTTTTCGAAAATACAGTTCGGCCCGCCCCTTCATGGACCCGTTCTCGGAGATAAACGCCCATGGAGATAGGCGTTTGCGTTCGATTATGCCCCTCAAAGTTATTCAAAGTTGTTACTTCGCAAGAGGATTGTGAAACATTACAAGAGGACGAGGGAATAATACAGTATTTCTAGGATGGGTGGGACAAATTGCTTGTTCTTTTGGCTGCTGTCGGTGACAGGGTGCTGGGCTCGATGGACCCTTGGTCTGTCCCAGCATGGCGATGCTTATGTACTTATGACCTTACAAGACTGGGAGACTAGGCATCTATATGGCAGATGATGTTTAATGTGAGCAAGTGCAAAGTGATTCATGTGGGAAAGAGGAACCTGAATTATAGCTATGTAATGCAAGGTTCCACGTTACGAGTCACTGACCAAGAAAGGGATCTAGGTGTCGTCGTTAATGATACATTGAAACCCTCTGCTCAGTGTGCTGTGGTGGCTAAGAAAGTAAATAGAATGTTAGGCATTTTTAGGAAAGGGGACTTGATGTATCACCTTTCTGAGGTTTTTGCAACTACATTCAAAGTGGTTTACATATATTCAGGTACTTATTTTGTACCAGGGGCAATGGAGGGTTAAGTGACTTGCCTAGAGTCACAAGGAGCTGCAGTGGGAATTGAACCCAGTTCCCCAGGATCAAAGTCCACTGCACTATCCACTAGGCTACTCCTCTAGGAATGGAAAACAAAAATTAGGATGTTATAATGCCTTTGTATCGCTTCATGGTGCGACCGCACCTCGAATATTGTGTTCAATTCTGGTCACCGCATCTCAAAAAAGATATAGTAGAATTAGAAAAGGTACAGAGAAGGGCAACGAAAATGATAAAGGGGATGGGACAAATTCCCTATGAGGAAAGGCTGAAGCAGCTAGGGCTCTTCAGCTTGAAGAAAAGACAGCTGAGGTGCGATATGATAGAGGTCTATAAAATAATGAGTGGAGTGGAACAGGTAGACGTGAATTATTTGTTTACTCTTTCCAAAAATACTAGGACTAAGGGACATGCGATGAAGCTACAAATCAGAGAAAATGCTTCTTCACTCAATGTGTAATTAAACTCTGGAATTCATTGCCAGAGAATGTGGTAGCTTAGTAGGGCTTAAAAGAGGTTTGGATGGCTTCCTAAAGGAAAAGTCCATAGACATTATTAAAATGACTTGGGGAAAATCCACAGCTTATTTCTAGGATAAGCAGCATAAAATGTATTGAACTTTTTTGGGATCTTGCCAGATATTTGCGACCTGGATTGGCCACTGTTGGAAACAGGATGCTGGGCTTGATGGACCTTTGGTCTTTTCCAGTATGGCAACACTTATGTACTTATGTACTTGGGATTCTGAATGGAATCTTGCTACTCTCTGGGGTTCTACATGGAATGTTGCTACTCTGGGATTCCAGAATCTTGTTATTCTTTGAGGTTTCTGCCAGGTACTTGTGACCTGGATTGGCCACTGTTGGAAACAGGATACTGGGCTTGATGGACCTTTGGTCTGTCCCAGTATGGCAACACTTATGTACTTGGGATTCTGAATGGAATCTTGCTACTCTTTGGGGTTCTACGTGGAATGTTGGTACACTTTGAAATTCTGCATGGAATCTTGTTGTTCTTTAGAATTCTAGAATCTTGCTACTGTTTGGGGTTCTACATGGAATGTTGCTACTATTGGGGTTTCTGCCAGGTACTTGTGACCTGGATTGGCCACTGTTGGAAACAGGATGCTAGGCTTGATGAACCTTTGGCAATACTTACGTACTTATCTTATATCCTGTAATTCATTGTGTTATATCAGTACTGGAGAGGGAGCCACTGACACTGTGTAATATCATGACTTATGTCGCTCCTGGGGATAGGATCAATAACAGTTTATAACATTATGGGTTATATCAGCACAGGAGAGGGGGTTGCTGTCACTGGGTGATATCATAAGTTATATCGCTCAATGACAGTTTATAATACTATGGGTTATATCAACACTGGAGTGGAGGCTGCTGGCACAGTGTAGTATCATGAGTTATATTACTCCTGGGAACAGGATCAGTGATAGTCTATAATACATTGTGTTATATCAACACTGGAGAGGGGGGCTGCTGGCATTGTGTAATGTGACATAGTTTCCCCCTTTTTGATTGGTTCCTCACCCCTGGTCATCCTGAGTGACTTTCTGTTCATTTCATTGGTATTAACATCACCTTGCATTTGTCCATATTGAATTGCACCTGCCATTTGGATGCCCAGTCTTCGTTTCCTAAGGTCTTCCTGCAATTTTTCACAGTCTACATGTGTTTTAACAACTTTGAATAGTTTTTTGTTGTCTGCGAATTTAATCACCTCACTCGTTGTTCCCATTTCCAGATCATTTATCAATGTTAAATAGCACCTGTCCCAGTACAGATCTCTGGGGCACTCCACCCTCCTCCATTGAGAAAAATGGCCATTTAACCACAGTCTTTGTTTTCTGTCCAATAACCAATTCCTAATCCACAACAGAACTTTATCTACTATTCAATGACTTTTTCATTTTCTCAGGAGTCTGTCATGACGAACTTTGCCAAATGCTTCCTGAAAGTCTAGGTACATATGGAGGCATAGTTTCAAAGCACTTACACTTACAAGGTTCTATAGTGCATTACAAAGGCCAAATGGCATGACTAGATAGTCGAAATGTCCTTCATGGGTATTAAAGGCGGTCTTCCATTCGTCCCCATGTCCCATATTCGGACCAGGTTGTAGGCGCCTCGGAGATCCAACTTGGTAAAGATAGATGCTCCCTGCAGACGGTCGAAAAGTTCTGGAATCAGAGGGAGCGGATACCGGTTCTTAATGGTTATTTCATTAAGACCCCAGTAGTCTATATAAGGTCACAGAGAGCCGTCCTTCTTGGTTACAAAGAAGAAACCTGCCCCCGCCGGAGAGGAGGAGGGTCTGATGAAGCCCTTTTGGAGGTTTTCTTGAATGTATTCCCGCATGACTTTAGATTACTCCCGGGAGAGGGTATACAGCTGACCCCGAGGTGGTGTCTTGCCCGGAAATAATTCGATAGGGCAGTCAAAAGGATGATGCAGAGGAAGGGAATCAGCCTCCTGGGCATTTAAAACATCCCCCAGGGGAGGCAGAAATAGTCCTCGAAGGAGGAACCACCAGCGTGAGACAGGAAGCAAAACATTGGGAACCCCAACTGTCAATATCGCTAGTGGTCCAGTTGATACTTGGTGTGTGTTGTCATAACCAAGGCAGGCCTAAAATAACAGGATGGATGTCCCGGGGAAGAAACAGGAATTTTATATAAGGAAGAGATTCAGCTTCTATTTCCATCTGCAACGGCCGAGTGACATTGGTAATGGAGTAGGGTAGAGTCAGTCCCTGAATGGAGGTCACTTGTAACGTAGGTTTACAGGCCATTGAGGGAGTTCCAAGCTGGACTAGGAGACTGGCGTCAATAAAATTCCCTCCGGCCCCTGAATCGATCAAAGCCATGGTGCTAATACAAAATTACTTCCAGTGCAAGAAAATAGGGATGGAGACAAGATTATCTGGAAGAGGTGAGAATCGACCCAGGGCCACCCCCTTTAGAGGCCCTGTGTCAAAGCATTTCCCGGTTTATTAGGGAAATATCTCAGGAAATGGCCAGCCTGCTCACAATAGAGGCACAGTTGATTGTCCCGACGGTGAGCCCTTTCCTTCTCAGAGAGGTGATGCCGCCCAATAACCATTGGCTCTTCGGAGATTCCAGAAGTGGTGCCAGTAGCTCCATTAGGAGAAGAAGGATGCGACACCCAAGGAGATGGTCTCTGTGATTGACGCTGAGCAGAACGTTCCTGTGTCGTCTCTTGAAACCAAATATCGATATGGACGCAGAGAGAAATCAGGGCATCCAATGTGGTAGGAAGTTCCCGGCCTGCCAACTCGTCTTTGATTCGGCCCATTAACCCCTGCCAGAAGATGGCCGTGAGGGCCTCCTGATTCCATCTCACCTTGGAGGCTAGGGTTTGAAAGCGTATGGCATATGCCCCTACAGAGAAATTGCCTTGTTGAATCCGTAGAAGTTCTCTGGCTGCCGAGGAAGGACATCCAGGCACGTCGAAAGCTAACCTAAAGTGGTGAAGAAATTCCCCAAGATCAGTGAGTAGAGGATCCTGCTGCTCCCAGAGATGAGAGGCCCAAGCCAGGGCTGGTCCGGAGAGCAGGGAGATTATATATGTGATCTTGAGTTTATCAGAGGAAAAGACTCTGGGTTGCATTTCAAAAAACATAAGACATTGGTTGAGGAACCCTCGACAAGCGGAAGGGGTACCGTCAAACCGGGGAGGCTCAGGGAGCCTTAACCCAGGAGTGGGTAAAACTGGTCTGGACGGTGCAGCAGGAACTTGCCATTGTGATTGAAAAGTAGACAGCTGAAAGCTCTGTTTTATACCTAATAAGAACTGAGAGGGAACAGGAGCAGAGAGAGATCAAAAACTTCTTTCCCAGTTATTTTCTTTACAGAACTCCAGATACTTTCTGAAGTCAGGAAAGGTGACAACTTTCACAGGTTGTCCTGGAGCCACACTGTCTAGCTTTGGTTGCTCTGAAGCCCTGCTCCTGTTACAAGAAATGATTTATCTTGGGGGAAAGAGCTCTAGAGAGCACTCGCTACTGTTTATAATTTAAGAGCAGGTGCTGTATTTATAAGTTTTAGGATATTAATTTCTCCACCAATCACCAAAGGTGATAATTGCAATAAATTAAATAAATTAAGTATATATAAAAGATACCATATACTCAGAACACAAAGAGACCGTATTTTTAGCTTCAAAAAGGTTGATTTAATATACAATTGCACACGAGAGGTAAGTTTTAAGAGATCTTTTACAGATAATCTGTGCTTAAGTAAGGCAAAGTAGCAGGTCTAGATCAAAAGTTATAACTTACAAAGCAGTCTGTTGCAAAAGCATTTTGTGGTCCATTGAAGAGCCATGAGGCAGGTGGACTGCAGATCAGGAGCAAGGCATCTGGATTGGTGCTGAAGAGAGAATCTCCTGGAGGGAGAGTCTTGAAGAGAGAAGAGAGAGCTTCTGCAGTGAGTGGATCTGAGTTGCTTGCAGTTGAAGAGAATCTGACTCTTGGGAAACAGCTTTTGCTTTTATATCTTGCAAGCTGCAGGAGGATATGCCATGTGGATCTTTGTCCTGGTTTCCTGGTTTCCACACGACCCTTGGGCATTTGCAAAGCATTGTGGTATCTTGGTCTCATGTCTGCACACGACCCCTGAGTCTTGGTCTCATGTCTTATGACATCACGAGACTTGCTGTCTGGATTTTGCTGGCAAATGGTCTTTTGATGTACAGGGCTTCCTGCTCAGTCTCTGGAGCAGATACACATTACAAGTCCTTCCTTTCTGCACATGTCTGAAAGCTGATGGGAGGGGCAGGTATACCTTTGACAAGCAAATGTCCTGTTTATGCTTTTCCTCTGAGTTCTTTGTTTTCAATGGAGTATTCAGGTGCCCACCTTAGTCAAGCTTTTGTTAGGTGGGAGGGCAGAGGAAGCTCTTTTGTCTTTGTTAAGTGTTTGTAATTGACTATCCCTGCTCTCAGAAGTTCCCAGAAAAAGGGATGGGGAGAGAGGGGCTTGAAATGAAACTATTCTCTCTGCTGCAGTGTCAAATATATAAAAGCTGCACAAATATATTGGTGTATATATAATCCAGCAAAATATCATGCTACACATTTAATTCTGATGATTGGCTTATACCATAACACTCCCAGATGGAACAAAAGGTATGTTAATCAAGAGTAATTGAGAAACCAAAGGGCTATCAGGCCTCTCTGAGCACCATTTGGCCCATTTCATCCTCAATGGTTCCTGCAGGAGAGGGGGGAGAGTTTATCAGAGGTCAGAAGGTGGTTTAATATTGTCAAACTGATTTCATATTAATATAAGTATGTCCAGCAATAATTTTGACCTCCTGCAATCCTGACAACTCTGTCCCATTAAACCATGTTTGTTTATATGTTCAGTGATTTTATTCATTATAATAGTTTCCTGGCACTGACATCAGGCTTACCACTAGTCTGTAATTTCCCAGATCACCCCTGGATACGTTTTTGAAAATAGGTGTTACATTGATCACCCTCCAACCTTCAGGTACTACAGACATTTTTAATGACAGGTTATAGATCACTAACAGCAGTACTGCAATTTCATATTTGGTCCTTCAGTACCCTGTGGTGTATACCGTCTGGTCCAGGTGATTTACTACTCTTTAATTTGTTGATTTGTCTCAGTACATCTTCCATGTTCACCAAGATTTCTTTCAGTTCCTGTGCATCGTCACCCTTGAAAACTATCTCTGGTACAGGTAGATCTCTTACATCTTCAGAAAAGACCAAGGCAAATAATTAATTCAGCCTCTCTGCTATGGCTCTGTCCTCCCTGAGTAGCCCTTTTACTCCTTGATGATCTAACAATCCCATGGATTTCCACACAGGCTTTCTGCTTCTGATATACCTGAAAAGTTATTACTATGAGTTTTTGCCTCTGAAGCAAATAATTTCTCTTCATATTTTCTTTTGACCTTCTTTATTGATGCTTTGCATCTAACTTGCCAGTGCTTATGTTGCTTCTTGTTTTCTTTATTTGGATCTTTTTTCCATATTCTGAAAGATGCTCTTTTGGCTCTAATAGCTTCTTTCATTTCTCCCTTTCACCATGCTGGCTTTCGTTTGCTCTTCTTTCAACTTTTATTAATACGTGGTGGAATACATCTGGTCTGGGCTTCCAAAATGGTATTTTTAAACAATGGCCATGCAAAGTCCAAAATCTTTGCAGTTGAGCCTTTCAGCTTTTTTAAATCTCATGTTATCATAGTTATCCTTTTGAAAATTAAATGCTGCTACAGTAGATTTCCTTAATAACTGGATTGCAGTCACTAAGTCATATTTGATCATGTTATGATCACTGTTTCCCATTGGACACAACAACTCTTGTACCAAGTCCTGCATTCCACTAAGGCCTAGATCTAAAATAGCTCCCCCTTTTGTTGGTTCCTGGAAGTAGTCATTTATTACATCTAGGAATTTTACCTCCCTAGCACGCCTGGATGTGGCATTTAACCAGTTAATACTGGGGTAATTGAACTCACCCATTATTATACTGCTGTCAAATTTGCTAGATTTTCTTATTTTTTGTTAACATATCTTCATCTATCTGATCATTCTAGCCTGGTGGATACTAGTATAAGTCCGACGCGTATATTCTTTCCCTTCACACGTTGAATTTCTATCCACTAGGATTTGTCTGTTTCATGTAGAGTGTTCATTTTGTTTGACTCAATTCCCTTTTTAACATACAGCGCAACCCCCTCCTCTAATTTGATCCACCCTGTCATTGTGATATAATTTATACCCTGGTATCACAGTGTCCCATTGATTGTCCTCCTTCCACCAGCTCTCTATTATATCTACCTCTTCATCTAGTGCTATGTGCTCTAACTCTCCTATTTTATTTTTTAGTAACATAGTAGATGACGGCAGAAAAAGACCTGCACGGTCCATCCAGTCTGCCCAACAAGATAACTCATATGTGCTACTTTTTGTGTATACCCTACCTTGATTTGTACCTGGCCTCTTCAGGGCACAGACCGTATAAGTCTGCCCAGCACTATCCCCGCCTCCCAACCACCAGCCCCTCCTCCCAACCACCGGCTCTGGCACAGACCGTATAAGTCTGCCCAGCACTATCTCCGCCTCCCAACCACCAGCCCCGCCTCCCGATCTCGACTAAGCTCCTGAGGATCCATTCCTTCTGCACAAGATTCCTTTATGCTTATCCCACGCATGTTTGAATTCCGTTACCGTTTTCATTTCCACCACCTCCCGCGGGATGGCATTCCAAGCATCCACTACTCTCTCCGTGAAAAAATACTTTCTAACATTTTTCTTGAGTCTGCCCCCCTTCAATCTCATTTCATGTCCTCTCGTTCTACCACCTCCCCATCTCCGGAAAAGGTTCGTTTGCGGATTAATACCTTTCAAATATTTGAACGTCTGTATCATATCACCCCTGTTTCTCCTTTCCTCCAGAGTATACATGTTTAGTTCAGCAAGTCTCTCCTCATACGTCTTGTAACGCAAATCCAATACCATTCTCGTAGCTTTTCTTTGCACCGCTTCAATTCTTTTTACATCCTTCCAGTAGAAGAATGAGAGTATGGTGGGGCTGTAAGGGGACACCACACTTGAATGTTTGAGCAAAATAAGAAGCCAAGAGGTCCTGAAGTGAAGGGTGAGGTCTGGGAGGGATAGGATGAGAACGCAAACATCTCATTTGGAGTATTATTGGAGGATTGTGGATTTAACAAAGGGAATTTTTATTTATTTGTTACATTTGTATCCCACATTTTCCCAATGTGGCTTCCATAATACCAAGAAGGCCTGTGCCAGGTCCGGTAAAAGAAACAAATACAAGGTACATGTGTTTCAGATACAGAGGGGGTCGAGGAGAGGGAAGGTTGTATATTATGTCCATTACGAGCTTTGATTTTACTTTGTTGCAGAGTGTGGGTATTTATGTTGGGTCGGTGGCATATGCCTTTTTGAACAAGTAGGTTTTTAGTGATTTCCTGAAGTTTAGATGGTCGTAGGTTCTTTTCACAGCTTTTGGCAGTGCGTTCCATAGTTGTGTGCTTATATAGGAGAGGCTGGATGCATAGGTTGCTTTGTATTTAAGTCCTTTGCAGTTTGGATAGTGGAGGTTTAGGTATGTTCGAGATGATCTAGTTGTTTTTCTGGATGGGAGGTCTATAAGGTCTGTCATGTATCCTGGGACTTGGCCGCAGATGATTTTGTGGACCAGGGTACAGATTTTGAAAGTAGTACGTTCTTTGATTGGAAGCCAGTGCAGCTTTTCTCGGAGGGGTTTAGCATTGTTGAACCGCGATTTGCCAAATATAAGCCTGGCTGCTGTGTTTTGAGCTGTCTGGAGCTGTGAAGTGGAACTGTAAATATGTATAAAGTTAAAGTCCTCCTGTGAGTGTTCCTGGACACATTCATACTTTTGACTATTTAGTAAATTGAGCATGTTGTTAAGCAGATCTCTGGTGTGGATTATTAAGCGCTTCAAAAGACGTTTCAAGAATGACGATGCCTCTCCAGCCTCAGCCTGTACCCTAAACTGTAATGAATTATGAACCGAGCCCCCCTCATGCACGATTGGACTTTTGAGGTAAGACCTGGGAGAACTTCTGACGGGGCTGGAATTACACATTTACAAGGCTACCATGGCACGAAGGTAGCACCCAAAGCTAATGTCTCTTACCGCAATGACAAGACCTTTCACTTCTCTTGGGTTACCTGTACCACGTGATGAAAAATCCCATATTTTTTGTCCAAAAAAACGGAGAGGTCCTTTTACTAAGCTGTGGTAAAAAGGGCCCTGCGGTAGCGGCAGGGGCTGCTTTTCTTGTGTGCAGGGCCCTTTATCCCGCAGTGGGTAAAACTCCCCTCCCTCAAAAATAGTCATGTGGTAATATTACTCTTACAGCATGACCATGCGGCAGGGAACATTTACCACCATCCATTGAGATGGCGGTAAGGGCTTCTGCGGTAACCTGGCAGTAACCAGGCAGCACAGCTTTTGCTGTCATACCGGTCACTGGAAATAGCCTAGCGTTGAATATGTGGGCTCAGCGCTGACCATGGGAGGCAGCCTGGCTACTTCCTGCCATCTGAATATCAGCCCCATAATCATATTTGTTCAAGTACAAAAGATAACAAACAATGTGGCCCAGTCGGAGATCTGTTCCAAAGAAGATTCTAGAATAGCGGAGACATCCAAAGTTGCTAAACCATTCTTTGTTGGCATGTAATACAATTTATTAACAGGAGGAATAGATTGTTGAGGTATATGCAAAACATCAGTCAAATACTTGCTAAACACATCCAAGAATATTTGGAAAATGAAGTAACCAGAGATTCAAATTTGTAATCTGATTTTTAAATTGCTCCAGTTTATCTTTAACTAATGAATGCATCATCTCTGAGTTGTCTTTCAATGATTTCTCCATTGTCTCAAATTTCACTCGATGGTTGGACTCCAAAGTTTCAAACTTCTGAGCCTACGTTCCGTATGATTGTTTAAGTATAGCTATATCAGTTGAGCAACATACAATTGTCTCCAATGTGGTAAAAAGCTACCAAATAGCACCAAAGGTTAACTCCCCAGTTATCTGACCTGGAATTACACCATGACTCTCAACCGATGTAATCTTTGGATTTTAGGACAGCAAGATCAATGGCACAATTCGCCTCACCTTCAAACTGTCCATCTGTCACTCTGGCAAACTCAGTGTGAGGGAAGGGTAGCCTCACTTTCCCACACCTGGTTCACAGTTCAGCATATTGGAATCCAGTGCTCAGGGCAGAAAGAAATCTCTCCCCCAATGCAGGCCGCAGCAGAGGAATCACCTCTGTTGTTGGGCGAGAAAACCATTGATCTTCAGTTTAGTCGAGGGAGCAGATGAATTTACTGGTGGGTTGGTTCTTACCTTTCCTTTCTATGTAGGAAGCATTAGGAAAAGATTTCCATAAGATATAATAAAGAACTAAATGAGATTTAGCTTTAGACTCAACACTCAGTTGATAAGCTCCATCTTGACCCCTTCCCCCCCGGCACTTTAAAAGGTGTATTGAAGTCTTCCCAAATAAGTAATTTCTCAAACTCGAATAACGCTTCAATATTAAACTCTATTATTGTTGACCACACAGACATCCCTGCAGAAGGTAATCTCTATATAATTAAAATACCCACCCCCATCCTGTGCTCTCCATCACACAATCCTTGAGGGCTCTTCCACTTGCAATCACCAGGTACTCTATTTTAGTTTGTTTGCTTTTGGTGAGCCGCTTTGTTTTAAGTGGTATGGAAATTTGAGAAATAAATAAACAATTAAATAAGAATAGCCATATTGGATCAGACTGAGGGTCCATCTATTCCAATATCCTGCTTCTAGCCATGGCCAAACCAGCGTCCCCTGGTCTCTGTACTTTCGGAATGACTAAAAATTCGATTCACTTCTACTCGTTTCACACCACTCAGGATTTTGTAGACCTCAAGCATATCTCCCCTCATCCGTCTCTTTTCCAAGCTGAAGAGCCTTAACCTCTTTAGCCTTTCCTCATACGAGAGGAGTTACATCCCCTTTATCATTTTGGATGCTCTTCTTTTAAGCTTTTCTAATTTTGCTATATCTTTTCTTTCTTTATCTACTTTGGTTGTCTGAAGATAAAAATGATCTGGTAGGCAAGCTTTTCTGACCCATGTTGCTGTCATTGGAACAGCTGCAACTCAGGTCTTTAATTACATCATGACTCAGCGCACCTTATTCATTGTGAAATCACACATTCAGCAGCCTTGTCTTCACAATCCTGCTTTAGTCCCTGACTCAGCTCAGGTGCATACATACATGGTACAGAGGAATGCATTATGTGATTGCATAGAAGTTTCTAAGTGATAAAGTGAGTTTTAACATGTTAGGTCATCGACTATAGAGATGTCATTTTCAACTTAGGAAATAGATTGGTAGTGCGTATTGTGTAGCTTTCTTTAATAGCAATGAGGTTAAACAGTCAAGCGGCAAGAGTTCGATTTTGTCTAGTTCGTATAAAGTCTAATTATTTTGTATTTGGGATGGAACGTTGTCGTAAGCCTTCTTGAACAGGTCCGTTTTCAGTAGTTTATGGAAGGTTGTTAGGTCTTGTGTTGATTTTATGGCCTTCGGTAATGCGTTCCATAGTTGCGTGCATACGTAGGAGAAGCTGGATGCGTATGTGGATTTATATTTTAGTCCTTTACAACTGGGGTAGTGGAGATTGAGGAATGTTCGTGATGATCTTTTCGCGTTCCTAGTAGGCAAGTCTACGAGGTCTGACATATAGATCGGAGCTTCCCCGTGAACGATTTTGTGGACCAGGGTGCAAACTTTGAACGCAATTTGTTCTTTTAAAGGGGGCCAGTGTAGTTTTTCTCTTAGGGGTTTGGCGCTTTCGTATTTCGTTTTCCCAAATATGAGTCTGGCTGCTGTGTTTTGAGCTGTCTGAAGTTTACCATCTCCCCTTAGTGCATCCCTGATGCTTAGATTCATAAAGTTGCAGGGGCCATGCCAGGAAGTTCCTACATGAAATAAATGATGGTATCAGGGTTAGAATTGCCAACTAGATCCAGATTCACCCGACAGGATTAATCCGGTCCTGGACTTACTCCAATGCATGCAGGGACATGTAGTCTTGCTTTTCTTAGGGATTCCAATGGAGAAATCAGAACCACAAGTCCATTATTGGACTTTTCTTTTAGGAAACTATCCAAACCTTTTTTAAAGCCGCTAAGCTAACTGCTTTTACCACATTCTCTGGCAAGAAATTCCAGAGTTTAATTACACACTGAGTGAAGAAATATTTTTTCTAGTTTGTTGTCCACTTTAGGAGTCAGCACCCAAGAAAAAAGATCTAGGTGTCATTGTAGACAATACGCTGAAGTCTTCTGCCCTCTATATAGCTGCTTCCAAAAAAGCAAACAGGATGATTGGAATTATTAGGAAATAATGGAGAGAAAATAAGAATATTATCATGCCTCTATATCACTCCATGGTGCAATCTCATCTTCAGCATTGCGTTCAGTTCTGGTCTCCATATCTCAAAAAAGATATAGCGGAATTAGAAAAGGTTCAAAGAAAAGGGACCAAAATGATAAAGGGGATGGAACTCCTCTCGTATGAGGAAAGGCTAAAGAGGTTAAGGCTCTTCAGCTTAGAAAAGAGACGGATGAGGGGAGATATGAGTGAGGTCTACAAAATCCAGGTACTTGTGACCTGACTTGGTCACTGTTTGGAAGACAGAATACTAGGCTAGATGGACCATTGCTCTGACCCATATGGCTACTCTTATGTTCTTATGAGTAGAAGTAAATCGATTTTTTTTTACACATTCTAAAAGTACAAAGGCTAGGGGGGACACTCGAGGAAGCTACATGGAAATACTTTTAAAACAAATAGGAGGAAATATTTTTTCACTCAAAGAATAGTTAAGCTCTGGAATGCTTTGCCGGAAGATGTGGTAACAACGGTTAGCGTATATGGGTTTAAAAAAGGTTTGGCCAAGTTCCTGGAGGAAAAGTCCATAGTCTGCTATTGAGACAGACATGGGAAGCCACTGCTTGCCCTAGGATTGGTACATTGGAATGTTGCTACTATTTGGATTTCCGCCAGGTGCTTTGGGTTATTCTTATGTTCTTATGCATTAAGTAAATTTAGCAGATATTCAGCCAGCATTTTTAAAAACACTGATATTCAGTGTTGTGCCACGTCCCGGGCTAATTATTTCTATGCTGGCCAAAAGAGCTTAAGAAACTTATGTTGGCCCTGGCTGAATATTGCTCAGGACCTGCATAAGGACTGCAGATGCCCTCTGCTCCCCTGATTTTGATCCCCCTCCTTCCCTTCCTCCCAGAAGATGCTGAAGTCCCCCTCCAATCCCACTTTCTTTCCACCCCCTGGAAAAAGATGATCACCCCCCACCCAGCCTTCATAAGTACTCCCCCTCCCACTCCAAATAGGCTCCCTGGTGGTCACATAGGGTGATGGGGCAGGAGCGAACCCTCTAGTGGCTCCTTACTAAAGTCCCTGCTGTGACCTCCTATGGCAACCTCGTGGCACCTCAGAGAGGTCACAGCTAGGGACAAGAGTAAGTGGGGCTTGTTTCTGCCTCCATCCCCCCAGAGGATCACTAGGTAGGCCCAGGGGTGCTAACATGAGTTAGAGGAGTGTATATGGACCTTGGGGAGGAGGGGCTGGTAGGGGGAATCTTGTCTTGTTGGGCAAGTCTTCATCTTCTTCTGAGGGTTGGGTGGAAGGAAATGAGGAATGGAACGGGGTATCAGTATGTTTTGGGAAGGGGATGCAAGGGAGGACTTGTCACTACTTCAGACAAGGACCCAGAAGTTGACTGGGCTGCAGATGATATTCAGATGACTGGTGCTCTCTTAATTCTCCACATTAAGGGACCCTTTTACTAGAGTCAACAGGCTTGTCATGCAGGAGCCCAGCGGAAGGTCCCACCCCCAGCGTCTGCTGTTTCTATTTTTGTAGTTCCAGTGCTTATCTGTAAGTAATCGTGCAGCACTGCACAGGGTTAAGTGCTCCCCCCCCCCCCCAAATGGCCACGCGGCAAGTGGTTCACTTACTTTACAACCATTTCTTTTTGAGGAAAAAGACAGTTTTTTACCCACTGCAGTGAAAGGGGCCTCTGAATGCATCAAAACATGCAACTGACACTAGTGAAGGCCCCCTTTTACCGCAGCTTAGTAAAAGGACCCCTAAGTTAGGACAGTCTTTTTTTCTGTCCGAACTTTCAGGGCCAGCGCATCCCGGTAAGTGTGGTAAGCATGGCAGGGGGGTGCCAACCTCTGGGGGGGGGGGGGGGCACAAGCCATGCTTACCACTGCCAGGAGGCAGCTCTTGGCCCTCACAATCCTCACTTGCCCACCCTCAGCTTCCCACAACAGCCCTCCTTTCCTTCCTGCCTTTAAAACATTTATTTCACCTCATTGCAATGGCAGCAGTGGCGGAAGGGAAAGCAGCCAGGCTCGGCTTGGCTCCAGCCTTCCGTTCCTCAGTGTCCCGCCCTCCTCTGATGTAATTTCCTGTTTCTGTTAGGGCGGGACACTAAGAGGAAAGGAAGGCTGGAGCCAAGCCGAGCCTGGCTGCTTTCCCTGCTGCCACCGCCTCTGTTGTGACTTGAGGTAAAATAAATGTTTTAAAGGCAGGATGGCAGGAGGGAAAGAATGGCTGTTGTGGGAGAAGATGGCGGGCAGGTGAGGGCTGGGGTTGGAACTGGAACTCGGGGACTTAAAAAGGGGGGCAGGTGGAGTTGTGGTGAGTCATTCGACATGGATGGGATGAGAGGGGAGGGCACAGAACAATTGCTGGACATAGATGGGAGGGGAGGGCAGAGGAGAGAGGAGAAATCACTGGACGTGGAGGGAGGAGGGCAAGGGAGAGAGGAGAATTGCAGGATATAGATGGAGGAGAAGACAGGAAAGAGAGGAGAGTTGCTGGACATGGATGGATGGAGGGGAGGGCAGGGGAGAGAAGAAAGTTGCTGAACATGGATGTATGCAGGGGAGGGCAGGAGAAATGCTGGGCATGGATGGAGGAGAGGGAAGACAGGAAGGAGATGCACATGGATGGAGGAGAGAGAGGAGAAATGCTGGACATGGATGGAGTGGAGGGCAGGGAAGAGAGGAGAAATGTTGGACAGGGATGGAGGGAAGGAAAGACTGAGAAAGGAGATGCATATGGAGGGAAGGGAGAGAGGAGAAATGCTGGACATGGATAGAGGGGAGGGAAGACAGATGGATGGAGAAGAGATGAGAAATGTTGGACATGGATGGAGAGGAGGGAAGACAAGAAGGAGATGCACATGGATGGAGGAGAGAGAGGAGAAATGCTAGACATGGATGGAGGAGAGGGAAGAAAGAGGAAGGAGATGAAGGAGAAGGAAAAGAGGAGAGAAACTACACATGGATGGAGAAAATAGGCAAAAGCGAAAACCACTCAAGTCTGCGGAGGACCCAGCTTTTACCTATGGATGTAGGGCAAGAAATGAAGGAGGAAAGTAAAGAAATAAATGGAAAGGAAGCTCTGGAAACGGAGTTAAGGGAAAAGATTGAGAGCAGCAGAATCAGAGACTGGGACCAACATGATTAGAAAAACTAAGTCAACAGACAACAAAGGTAGTGTTTGGAATATGTCCAGTTTGAGAATTTACATCTGCTGGCTTACTTTGCATTGGGTATACTAGAGCTGTAACAGCTTACAGAAATGATTTATAATGAAAAAAAAAACAAGTTATTTTTCTTCTCCTATACTGGTGTAATATTTTCATTGATGCCTGTTTATATGTGCCATGGCTGCTAAAAGGAGTGTGGCTACTGTGGGGTGTGGCTACTATAGGGGTGGAGGCACAGTGACCACTCCCCTGGATTGGGAGGGGGCGCTGACTAATAGGCTGCAGGAGGGCACCAGAAACCCTAGCACCGGTCCTGCTAACTTTAGTGGACTGAACATTGCTGATAAGCTTCCGCTCTGCCCTAACGCCATCCCGGACCACTCTGAAGCTTATCCGTTTTCAGCATGGGTGGTTAGAAGGGATATTCAATGGTACTGTCTGGTTAAGTGAGCTGAGTATCCCCGGAGAGCGCCACACAAGTGGTTTAAATGGCCAGGAATCTCTCCTGGATATTTAAATCGCTTTGAATATACTGTATCAACCCCTCAAATTTTTTTTTTTTTTTTACAATCTGTTTATTTAAATCCAGAACAATTTACACAATGTAAGACAGAATCAAATAATCATCGATCTAAGCTGGATAAAGTTTTACATATGTGTCTATCTACCATACCCCTTACTCCCCCTAACGTCTCTTCCTTTCACCCCCCCCCGTACCCTCCCTCTATCCCACCCAAACCTCCCCAAACCTTTGAAACCTAACCACAACCCCTCAATTTTTAAGGCAGCCCAATAAACCAACCTGGGAGTGAGAAATGCACATCCCTAATGTTCACTAATGCAGACGGTGGGCAGCAGGACAAGCCAGAGGGACCATGAATGGGTGTCTGAGTGGCGAATGCGTGTTGGAATAAGAATTCCTGACAAGGATCAGAAAAGAAAAGTTTGAGAAATAGGGAAGAACAGAAATGAGGCCTGGGCAGGGCCAGAAATGTCAGAAGCAGGAGCCAGAGTTGGCCAGTCTGAAACCAGATTAAATTCTGAGTCACAGTGAGGATTTTGTGCAGGGCTCAGGGGTGCCACCAGCTTGAAAAAAAGTTCTGCCTCTTTACCTCTGTGGCTGCCGCACTTGGTAAAGAAGGGAAAGCAGCCTGTTGAGCGTTGCCTGACAGTACCAGCTCTGCTCTGCAGATGGCGCTGCTGGCTTAGTTTCCTGGCAGAGTCAAGCAACAGGAGCAGAGTTGCTAAAATCCCTGGCAGAGAGATAAAGTGGAAGAGACTGTCAGAGGCTGGGAGACTTGCACACTCAGTGAAAGAAGAGACAGCTGGCAGAGAGATAAAGTGGGAGAGACTGTCAGAGGCTGGGAGACTTGCACACTCAGATCATCTCATTCAGTGAAAGAAGAGACAGCTGGCAGAGAGATAAAGTGGGAGAGACTGTCACAGGCAGAGGATTTGTACACCCAGATCTTGTCATTCAGTGAAAGAAGAGACAGCTGGCAGAGAGATAAAGTGGGAGAGACTGTCACAGGCAGAGGATTTGTACACTCAGATCTTGTCATTCAGTGAAAGAAGAGACAGCTGGCAGACAGATAAAGTGGGAGAGACTGTCAGAGGCTGGGAGACTTGCACACTTAGATCATCTCATTCAGTGAAAGGAGAGACAGCTGGCATAGAGATAAAGTGGGAGAGACTGTCAGAGGCTGGGAGACTTGCACACTCAGTGAAAGAAGAGACAGCTGGCAGAGAGATACTACTACTACTACTACTAACATTTCTAAAGCGCTACTAGGGTTACTCAGCACTGTACAATTTAAACATAGAAGGACAGTCCCTGCTCAAAGAGCTTACAATCTAAAAAAGAGATAAAGTGGGGGAGACTGTCAGAGGCTGGGGGACTTGCACACTCAGATCATCTCATTCAGTGAAAGAAGAGACAGCTGGCAGACAGATAAAGTGGGAGAGACTGTCAGAGGCTGGGAGACTTGCACACTCAGTGAAAGAAGAGACAGCTGGCAGAGAGATACTACTACTACTAACATTTCTAAAGCGCTACTAGGGTTACTCAGCACTGTACAATTTAAACATAGAAGGACAGTCCCTGCTCAAAGAGCTTACAATCTAAAAAAGAGATAAAGTGGGAGAGACTGTCAGAGGCTGGGGGACTTGCACACTCAGATCATCTCATTCAGTGAAAGAAGAGACAGCTGGCAGACAGATAAAGTGGGAGAGACTGTCAGAGGATGGGGGACTTGCACACTCAGATCATCTCATTCAGTGAAAGAAGAGACAGCTGGCAGAGAGATAAAGTGGGAGAGACTGTCAGAGGATGGGGGACTTGTACACTCAGATCTTGTCATTCAGTGAAAGAAGAGGCAGCTGGCAGAGAGATAAAGTGGAAGAGACTGTCAGAGGCTGGGAGACTTGCACACTCAGTGAAAGAAGAGACAGCTGGCAGAGAGTTAGTGGGAGAGACTGTCACAGGCGGAGGGACTTGTACACTCAGATCATCTCATTCAGTGAAAGAAGAGACAGCTGGCAGAGAGATAAAGTGGGAGAGACTGTCAGAGGATGGGGGACTTGTACACTCAGATCTTGTCATTCAGTGAAAGAAGAGACAGCTGGCAGACAGATAAAGTGGGAGAGACTGTCACAGGCGGAGGGACTTATACACTCAGATCTTGTCATTCAGTGAAAGAAGAGACAGCTGGCAGAGAGATAAAGTGGAAGAGACTGTCAGAGGATGGGGGACTTGCACACTCAGATCATCTCATTCAGTGAAAGAAGAGACAGCTGGCAGACAGATAAAGTGGAAGAGACTGTCACAGGTGGGGGACTTGTACACTCAGATCTTGTCATTCAGTGAAAGAAGAGGCAGCTGACAGAGAGATAAAGTGGAAGAGACTGTCAGAGGCTGGGAGACTTGCACACTCAGTGAAAGAAGAGACAGCTGGCAGAGAGTTAAAGTGGGAGAGACTGTCACAGGCGGAGGGACTTGTACACTCAGATCATCTCATTCAGTGAAAGAAGAGACAGCTGGCAGAGAGATAAAGTGGGAGAGACTGTCAGAGGATGGGGGACTTGTACACTCAGATCTTGTCATTCAGTGAAAGAAGAGACAGCTGGCAGACAGATAAAGTGGGAGAGACTGTCACAGGCGGAGGGACTTGTACACTCAGATCTTGTCATTCAGTGAAAGAAGAGACAGCTGGCAGAGAGATAAAGTGGAAGAGACTGTCAGAGGCTGGGAGACTTGCACACTCAGTGAAAGAAGAGACAGCTGGCAGAGAGATAAAGTGGGAGAGACTGTCACAGGCGGAGGGACTTGTACACTCAGATCTTGTCATTCAGTGAAAGAAGAGACAGCTGGCAGAGAGATAAAGTGGAAGAGACTGTCAGAGGCTGGGAGACTTGCACACTCAGTGAAAGAAGAGACAGCTGGCAGAGAGATAAAGTGGGAGAGACTGTCACAGGCGGAGGGACTTGTACACTCAGATCTTCTCATTCAGTGAAGGAAGAGACGAGAGCGTCAGCAGAAAGTGACAACCCGTCACAGCAGGAAATTAGTACAGAAATGAACTGAAAGAAAAATCCCGATTTCCTACAACGTTCAGTGGAGAAACCTCTTGAGAAGTGTCGTCCCTCCCTGCTGCCCCAGTCCTGTGTCCTGGGAATGATTTTTAGCTGTTGGCAGTTTAGCCATTTGAACATTTCAGAAATATTTTGTGTGCAGGCAGAGTAAACAGACAGAAAAGTAATTAGCAACACACACATATGTAAATAGCTAATTACCTGACCTAATTGTCGTCTTTAATTAAGAAGTTGTTCATGTGCACACAGCACAAATAAGAGTAATTCAGGCCCAGAAGGTGGAATATGGTAAATGAGTCCAGCCAAACCTTTGGTCTCACTTGCACCGGTGACATAGCCGGGATTCCTGCAGTCTCTGCTGAGAGAGTGCAGCAGCTCGCAAGCCAGTCTGGGCTGGGAGGAAGCCCTTGACCTTTGCCCTGGCCAGGATTAATGGCACTGAGCCATCCCCAGGCCAGATCCTGAAGCCAGCACACTGGGCAAAGCACAAAATTATTGATTAACTTGTATTAACAAAAGAGCAAATGATGGCGGAGCTGGAGGTTAGGAAACAGCTGGGTCCTTAATTACAGCCTCTGATTTATACCCCATTAAATCAGGATGGAGAAGGAGATCCCACAAACTGCACTTCCAGCGGAAAGAAATGGATTGCCCTCTTTTGGGAACATATGGTGTATTTCTCTCTGATTAATAATTCAGTCCAAATGAGCCAAAATTAGTCGCTGCGATTACGGCTGATTCTGTCCTGAGAAGATCTGCATTAATTTTCCACGTTTTGTAAATTGAGCCATTAAATAAAAGCATTATATGCGAATTACCCTTTAAATTTTAAGCAACTTGGTAGTTTAATGGTATTTTCAAGTCAGATGAATGTTCAGTCTTTAAAAAATTATAGCCATTATGCTAAGAGAAATTTTTGGAAGCTGCGATTTCCACCCAATTACTTATTCTACTAATAAGTAAACAGAAAACTTTGATATCATGAACTGACTTTCATTGGACGCTGTGCTGGGAAGACAGAGCTTCAGACGGTTTTTCCATACAGGGGCAATGTAGGAAACCTGGCCAAAAAGTTCATGTAACTTGCTTATGTCTGTCTTGGGGGAAATCCACTATTTCTGGGATAAGCAGTATAAAATGTTTTGTACTTTTTTGGGATCTGGTCAGGTATTTGTGACCTGGATTGGCCACTGTTGGAAACAGGATGCTGGGCTCGATGGACCTTTGGTCTTTCCCAGTATGGCAATACTTATGCACTTATGTCTGTCTGTCTGTCCCTCCCTCTTTGGTCAATAGACTATACCTGAATATAAACACATGCATGGGATTATTATTAGATGTTAGAAATAAATTAATATGCTCAGGGAGAAATATTTTCATTTCATTTGGAGTTATTTTCAGAGGTTTTTTGGAAGATTTTCAAACATTGTTTTGTTTGTATCAAACATTTTTAACATGTGTAAATGAGGTCACACGTCAATCTCCAGGTTAACATGCACTGAATCAATTTTGCAAGCAGTAGATTTTTTTAAAAAGTTCAATAACTAACCAAAGGCATATTAATGAAACTCTGTAACACACTCTGTTTATATATAATAGAACATGAGTAATGAATTATACCAAAAATACCCCTTTCTACACTTTGGATTTAACTTAAATTTAAAAACCCCACTAAAGTGTTTAAGTTTAAAACATTTTCACTGTACAGAAACGGGAGGTATTTCATCATTCATAGGTGTGTGTGTGTGTGTGGGGGGGGGGGGGGGGGGTCAACTTTTAGGCACTTCTGATTCAAAACAAAAATAGGAGCTGAGTTTACTATAATAAGGACTTGATAGACTGTCTTAGCCTGGAATGGAGTATATTCGATCTAAATATTGAAAATACCATTATTACCAGAACACAACCTCCCTCCCCACCCTAATCCATCTCACAGCATCCGATGCCGCCTTCACAGCTGACTACCCTAAAACACCCAGAAAAGCCATTTTCTCAGCGACCTGAGTTTTTGACAATTATCCTTATGAGGTGCATAAATCCTCTCTGGACAGAAGCTACAATTCTAAATGACGACATGGGGGAGGGGGAGGTTAATCCAGAAGAACCAGCAGTTAAAGCATGGGGTGGGGGTGGCATGGCTGGTATCATTGTTCATTCAGTTAACTAGGTGGTGCCATGTCCAAATTTGCTTGATTGACATTTTAGCTATGGTGCTGTGGGGATTCCATCATCCCAAAGAAAGCCACAGCTGGAAGAGCCATAAGAATGGCCAGAGTTCATCAAATCCAGTATCCTGTTTTCAACCTGGCAGAATCCCCCAAAGTGGCAAGATTCCAGGTTACCAGTCCCCGGGGCAGCAGTGACTTTCCTCAGGTCTATCTTAATACTGGGTTATGGGCTTTTCCTCCAGGAATTTGTTCAAACGGGTTTTTTTTTTAAACCTAGATAGGCTAACTGCTTTTACCACTTCCTTTGGAAATAAATTCCAGAACTTAACTATGTATTGAGTGAAAGAATTGGTTTTAAAATGTGCTACTTAGTAACTTTATGGCATATCCCTAGTCTGTACTTTTAGAATGAATACATAATCGATTCACATTTACCTGTTCTACAGCACTCCGGATTTTGTAGACCTCAATCATATCTCCCTCAGCCGTCTCTTTTCCTAGCTGAACAGCCCTGAGCTCTTTAGCCTTTCCTCATAGGAGAATCAGTCCAGTCCCTTCTCTGTGCCTTTTCTAATTCCGCTATATCTTTGTTTGAGATCAAGTGATCAGTATGCAGAAAACACTCAGGATGCAGTTTCACTGTGGAGAGATACAGAGGAATTATAATGCTTTATAATTCATTCTCCTTTAGCCTTCTGTTTGCTTTTTAACAGTCTCAGCACAAATGATAGCAAGATCCTTTTCCAGGGTGACAGTTTCCTAATACTATCATGGATTATGTTTCCCTATGAACATCACTTTGCAATTGTTTACATTAAATTTCATCTGCCTTTTAGACAGTCTTGTAAGGTCCTCCTGTGTTGACTGTAAATTCGATCACCTCAGTTCGGCCTCCTCTTACTAAGTTGCTTATCCCAGCTTAAAAGGATTCACGTCCCACACTAAATTCCAAATGTTTGTGTGCAAACCTAAAAAAAATATTTTCTAAATTTTTATGGGAGGGGACACGTCTGGGGTGGAGAGTGGCCATTTCTGCACTAATCGGCACATCCACATTGCTGTACGTGAACTGATTAGTGCAGGATAATGACTTGAACCTTTACTGCCTACAAAAGAGCTGGTGGTAAGGGTAATGACCATTTTCCGGCTGTGGTAAAAATGCCTTAGTGTGTGGGAAAACCCACGTAAGGGTACGCTAAGGCCACTTTCTACCACAGCTGTTTAAAGGACCTCTTTGGTTTTCTTTTTCCAGATAATTAGAAGTATGTTAAAAAGCTCCAGTAACAGCAATGATTCCTAGGGAACTGCACAATTTCCTTAGTCTGCTGAGACAGTTGGTTATCTTTTAACCAGTAAGAGGTGGAGGGTAATTCTGTACATATATACTTTATGTGCATTCTTTACACCCTTCTTCTAGAATTACCCCAAGCCCCATCTGCATCACATGTCCAGGTAGAAATTGAATCATTTAGGTTTGTATTTTACAAAAGCCTTCCTGTGTAGCATTACCTCTTCTCTTGAAAGTCTCAGAATGAGACATTATGGAAGACCCAAAAAAGAGACGTTTCAAACAATTCACCCAGTGCGCAGTTCATGGCTGCTGCCGTACATATATGCCTTGCCTTACCTTTAAAAATTGTCTTGGATAAAAAAAGTCCTGGTTACTTTTTTGCCTGGTTAAAAGTTATCTGAAAAATAACATAACGTGGATTTGAAACTATAAAATTTCTGTCCCGGGAATAACCTTCCCACCTTGTGAAAACCGAACTTAGCCCGAGCTGCAGTTAAGACCACAGACAGGTGTTTGAAACCTGAATAAATGGCTTTGAATGCTGTGTCCGTTTGCAGGTGACATGAAAATCTGGAAAAGAATTGACATACCAGGATAGGTAACATGAAAGATGATATTTAGAAACTGGAATAATGGCCAAGGCTTTGGCAACTAGTATTAATAAAACAAAAATCGCAAACTTATGTAGAAATGCAAGGAGAAAATACTCTTTGTTTAAATTTACATATTTTCAAATAATCAGAAAGAATTAAAAATATTCTATAATGGAAAAATGCCAGAATAACTAATGAAAAAAAAAATCAATACTAATTAACCATTAAATGATAAAAATGTACCAACTGGCAACTCCAGAACCCAGTGAATAAAAGCAATGGGAGAAAAATAATCAAAAGAAACAGAAGCACTTAAATGTATGTGGGTGGGGGGGAGGGGGGTTAATTTTATAACAGGACAACTATTTATGAAGGTAGTAAAAGATGTAAATAAGTGTGAAAGTATCGCACAAGTCAGTAATAAATCTGTCACTGAAATCATATTTGCTGTAAGCCAGTTCTTCAGAAGGTGACGACTGTGGTATATTTTCAGGGTGAAGCTACAGAGATGAGCCTGTGCCTCCCAGAACTATCCTAAGTAGACACAGATTCTCTGACACAATCTGCAACTGCCCTGGAAAAGGTTTAATATGTTCATGTCCTGGATGAGAATTGCTCACAAAATGCAGTTCTCACTCTGCTGTGCCTGAACTAGACCTCCATTCATACTTACAGTATATTAAAAACGTGATATGCCAGGCATTATATACATCTCAGCAGACTAGAAAGAAGAAAAAAAGAATTTAAAAAGTTACAAAAATTCAAAGAGAAAATATAGAGATTCAGTGGTTCTCAGTTATCATTCCAGATGACCACGATAACTCCACAGTCTAAATTTCAACAAGCTAAAAGCAGACTGAAAAAGACAATTTCTTAAACTTTTCAGAGACATTTCAAAATGTTATTGTTTGGGTAATAAAATGACTGGCATTTCGTATAAAATGAAATTGTGTCTGTCTAAGGGGTCCGGTAAGTCCTGGTGTGTGGAATGCGCTCAGGGGTTCTGCAGAAAGTTCCCAAACATGCGCAAAGCCTGTGCTTAAAAATGATTTAAAAATTCTCTTTGGAGGGGGCATTTCTGCATTAGCAGGCATTAACTGATTAGCAGAAGATTAGAGCATTCAAATGACATCTCTGCACGTACCACTATTATAACCATGAACAGAAGGAGGAAAAGCCTCACTTTGGGCTACAATCTATATTTGGTGCCAAAAATCTCAGCGTTGGAAACTCACTTAGGCGCAGTTTATAGAACAGCGCTGATGCCCGGGAATTGCACCATTTCCAACCACTGAAACAGTGCAAATAGGTGAACATCCCCGTTATTCTATAACACACATTAATTTTAGGAACACCACCGTTACGCCGGTGACCCTCCCCCCTCTTAGCCCCCTTTTTCAGATTGGGCCTAAATTTCTGTGTGTTAATGGCAATGAAATCTAATTAGTGCCATTAATTGCTTGTTAGCCAGTAATTGGCAGCAATTAGCTACTTATTCAATTAAATTGCCAATGTCCAAATTTGTGCACACAAATTTTAGCGAATTAGGGGGTTTATGGGCACAAAAACCTCCTCATTTTTATATTTTATGCAAATACTTATCAAACAGAATAATAAAGAGTGAAAAAAAAATCAGAACTTAACAACTGAATTCATATTTTTAAAATTTGCTTTTAACTGATACAATGAAAGACAAACTTTGAGTCAGAAACAAAACAAAATTCAGTCCAGAAACTGGAGGATGAAACCAGTACAAACTCAAGGGAAGTTGGGGTCAATGAAGAATAAAAAGGAAAAGTGGAATAAGACTAAATACCTGCTGCTAATAGGATGACTAGGAAACATTTTTTAAGATAGTAGATGACGGCAGAAAAAGACCTGCACGGTCCATCCAGTCTGTGAAGTGCTTCCCAGCTTGGTCTGATGCATTTCGCAATTTTGCTTCAGGGACCAAAAAACACATTCAACAAATCTGCCCCGACTTTCAGCTTAGCTTAATGTGAGCTTTCCCTGTCTTTATCTTGATAGCAGATGATAGACTTTTCCTCCAGGAACTTTATCTTAATGGCAGATTATGGACTTTTCCTCCAGGAACTTGTTCAAACCTTCTTTTTAAACCCAAGGTTCCTGTTTGGGAGTACTAAGAATTGCCTCTTTTTAAATTTTAGGAAGAAACTCTTAAGCTGTGCTCAAGGGGAGGGAGTAGCCATAAAGCAAAATATAGACTGAGAGTGTGAAGTACAGGAGACTCATTGAGTGGACTGGAAGTGCCAAAACTTCTCTAGGGGGTGACTGTAGGGGCCAAGGAGTGCAACAGCAAATGACTCACAAGTTTAGATAAAGAAAGAGCCTGGAACAGAAAGTATGATGTACCGAAGTCAGAATTTTAGAATTAATACGGCCAGATACAGGCAGCCAGTGTTTCTGAAAGAGAACCAGGGTAACATAATCCTGAGGTTTGACTCAGCGTTTTGTACTAGTTGAAGGTGGAGGATGTACGTGCCAGAAGAGAACTGAGGTGATTTAAGATCAGGGAATGTAATAATATCTTGATGGCAGGACTGTTTATGAGAGGTCGGATGAATGAAATCCTTCTAAATGCGTAAAAAGAAGTTTGAACTTGGGAAGGAATGTGGGGCTTGAAGGTACGTTCATTGTCCAGGATAACTCTGCGCTGCATCTGTCTAGTAGTGCTGTAGAAATAAGTAGTAGGTAAGAGTAACTCTTAGGAACATATGGAGACTTTTATTAGAATTTTGGGACTTGCAAGTTACTGGAGAATAAATTGAGATTTGAGAACATCAGTGGAGCTAAATGGCCCCAGGTCTTCTGTGGGAATTGAACCCGTCACTCTTCTGAAGGATTTTAAGTAGGGCGTCATTGATTTGATTCCTGACCCATGTCCTTAAGGACTTGTTCAACCTGGGATAAAAAGGGAGGGGAGGGTGTCAGAGACTTTATGGAATGCAACAAGGGAAGGGGCAGGGAACAAACCTCTTTATGCTTTCCCAGCCAATATTCAACTGGGACCAGAACCACATAAGTTCCAGCGGTTAGCTCCTGGCTGGTCCTTCCTGGTGCCGATGGTGATCAGTGCTTAGGGAGATTGTGTTTGAGAGTCCCTGCAGAAAGGTTGCTTTTCATTCCATGATTCTTGTCTGCACTTCTGTTCAAACACGGTCAATGTATCACTTTGGCAACACATGTAAAATACAAAAACCCTACAGATTAAAGTGGAAGGTATAACATTGGCTGAGCAGCAGAGAACCACTATAATAGGGGGAGAAAAGGGTTAATTTGAAAAGCTTCATGTTAAGAAATTTCAGGTTTTCTGAAAGTGATATTGAAATAATTAATGTAATGTAAATGCATTAAGGGTTGGTACAGTTAGCACAATTGTGAAAAGGAAGACAATTAGGGGGAAGCAGGGATTGGTTAGTGTTAGTGGGAGAGAATGAGGGATACTGTGAGGAAAGGAGAAGCAGGGGATCTGTGTGGGTGAAATTCACCCACACGGCCCACCCTGGTGAAATGTTTTTTTTTTTTGGGGGGGGGGGGGGGGGGGGGGGGGGTTGGAATCGGGGAGGTTGTGGAGGTCACAGCTTGGTCGTGAGGTATTGTTTATTTCTGTAAATTTGGCCAGAATTTCAAATCCTAGGACCTAAGTTAGGCCTAGCAATGTTGGTCTCGTGTGTGTCATCACCAAGGGATGGGGCATGATCCTGTAGTACCAAGGGTCGTGGGGGGGGGGGGGGGGTAATGGGGAAAGTATGACAGGAGGAGATTAAATAGTGAAGCTAGTACGTTACTGTCTAGCTACGTGGGTGATGAAAAAACTAATAATATGTTTGAAAAAGGTTAAGTTTGAAAAGTTGATGTTTAGTAAATAAAGGTGCGGCCAGTGTCTTGCTAATGTGAGAAATATATTTGCCTCATGTGTGTCATAGGATTTGGATCTGTCTGTGAAGTGGCGAATGAAGCTTGCGAATGCCAATGTTATTATAGGAATTATCATGCCAAAAATGTATCTGAATCCTTCATCGATACACCTAACCCTGTACTAAGGAAGAGTAATTTTTTGTTACATTTGTACCCCACGCTTTCCCACTCATGGCAGGCTCAATGTGGCTTACATGGGGCAATGGAGGGTTAAGTGACTTGCCCAGGGTCACAAGGAGCTGCCTGTGCCTGAAGTGGGAATCGAACTCAGTTCCCCAGGACCAAAGTCCACCACCCTAACCACTAGGCCACTCCTCCACTGTTGCTACTATTTGAGATTCTACATGGAATGTTGCTAGTGGAATAGCAACATTCCATGTAGAATCTCCAGTAGTAGCAACATTCCATGTAGAATCTCAATAGTATCTATTTAATTTTTGTTACATTTGTACCCTGTGCTTTCCCACTCATGGCAGGCTCAATGCGGCTTGCATGGGGCAATGGAGGGTTAAGTGACTTGCCCAGAGTCACAAGGAACTGCCTGTGCCGGGAATCAAACTCAGTTCCTTAGTTCCCCAGGAGCAAAGTCCACCACCCTAACCACTAGGCCACACAGAGTAGTCTGTGTGGGGGGGAGGGGTAATTTTTTCCCTTTTAGGAGCTCCCTTTGACCTTCACATTCACGGTGATCTAGGGGACCAGTTGGTCTTAGTCTCTTCCTTGTTGCTGCAGTGATTTTTCTTGTTTTGTTTTTGGTTTGGCAAGAAAGGAATTACATTTGTTCAGCAGTGGAGGAAGAGTAGGCGTTCATCGGAGCTCCATAGATTTGTTATTTTCAATGGACGCTGAGGAAAAGCTTGGTCACTCAAAGAAGCCCCAGGTCTCCAAGGAGGATGTACCTTGGAGGAGGGGAAGCTATTTCCATCCAAGGCTGTACCAGTTTCAGAGAGATGAACAGCTCCTGGTATTTCCTGCTCCAACAATTCAATAAGAGAGCCTCGTATTTTTTAAAATTAAATAAGTAACAGTTTAAAACCATTTTGTTCAAAAAGTATATGGATAGCAGTGGGCAAATCTGAAAGGAGCTATTGTAATGGCAACGGACCTTTTTGTAAGGAAAGTAAATACAAGTAAGAATGAAAAGAGGCCTCTTTGGTTCTCAAACACGGTAGCTGAAAAGATAAGGAAAATACTTTTATAAACTAGAAGAGATCATAGAAAGAGGAAGAAATGCAATAATATCTAGAGAAGCAGGTAGAGTAGTCAGGAAAACAAAGATGCAAATGGAAGAAAAAAAAAATAGCCCATATGGTAAAACTGGGAGACAAGACAATTCTTAGATATGTTAGTGATAGGAGCAAGTGCGAAAATGGCATTGTGAGACTCCAAGGTGAAGGGGAGGAATGTGTAGAAGCTGATAAAGATAAGGCGGAATTGCTTAACAAATATTTCTGTTCTGTGTTCACAGCTGAAAGACCAGAAGCAGGACCACAGAAGATAAATACAAATAGGAACGGAGGTGTGGTAGACCCTGAATGATATTCAGAGAACTGTGTTTGTGAGGAGTTGGCTAAACTAAAGGAGGGCAAAGCGATGGAGCCAGATAGCATACATCCAAGGGTACTGAAGGAACTTCTGGAAGCTCCACTGGCTGAACGTTTCAATGCTTCTCTAAAGTCAGGAGTGGTCCTGGAGGACTGGAGAAGAGAAGTTCCCTCTCCACAAAAGCAGAAGTAACGAAGAGGTTGGGAACTACAGGATGGTAAGTCTGACTTCTATGTTAAGTAAATTAATGGAAACGCTTTTAAAACAGAGAATAGTAAAGTTTTTACAATCCAATAGATTACAGAACCTAAGGCAACATGGCTTCACTAGAGGCAGGTCTTGTCAGACAAACCTGATTAATTTCTTTGACTGGGTGACCAGAGTGATGGATTGAGGGAGAGCGCTAGATGAGGTGTATTTAGATTTTAGCAAAGCCTTAGACACGGTTCTTCATAGATGACTAGTAAATAAACTGAGTGTCCTTGGTATTGGCCCTAAAGTGACTGACTGGGTTAGGAATTGGTTGAGTGGAAGGCGACAGAGGGTAGTGGTAAATGGAGCTCATGGATGTTACCAGTGGTGTGCCTCAAGGTTTGGTTCTTGAGCCGGTTCGTTTTAACAATTTGGTAAGCGATATTGCTGAAGGGCTGTCTGTTAAGATTTGCATCTTTGTGGATGATACCTGGTGTGGATAACATGAGGAAGGACTTAGAAAAGCTAAAGGAATGGTCTGGAATTTGGCAGCTTAGATTTAATGCTAAAAAATGCAGGGTCGTACATGTGGGTGGCAAAAATGCGAGGGAACAGTTCAGTTTAGAGGGTGAAGAACTTTTGTTCACAAAAGAGGACTGGGACTTAGGTGTGATTGTATGTGATAATCTTAAGGTAACCAAACAGGTAGTAAAGATGACGGTGAAAGTTAGAAAGATGCTTGGGTAGATAGGGAGAGGAATGGCCAGTAGGAAAAGGAGGTGATGATGCCTCTCTATAAGACTCTGGTGAAACCTCATTTATAATACTGTGAACAATTCTGGAGACTGCAACTTCAAAAAGATAAAAACAGGATGGAGTTGGTTCAGAGGGTGGCTTCTAAAATGGTCAGTGGTCTTCATCATAAAGAGGGGCATAATCGAATGCGGCGCCCAAGTTTTCCTGAGGTCGTCCTCCCAGGACGTCCCCACGAAGGGGCGGGGAAACCAGTATTATCGAAACAAGATGGGCGACCATCTTTTGTTTCGATAATATGGTCGGGGACGCCCAAACCTCAACATTTAGGTCAGCCTTAGAGATGGTCGACCTTAGAGATGGTCATCCCCGGTTTTCGGCGATAATGGAAATCGAGGACGCCCATCTCAAAAACGACCAAATCCAACTCATTTGGTCATGGGAGGAGCCAGCATTCGTAGTACACTGGTCCCTCTGACATGCCAGGACACCAACCGGGCACCCTAGGGGACACTGAAGTGGACTAACTGATGCACTAACTGAACGGAAAAAGTCCTTCCCTTACCGATCCCGTAGCAAATCGGAAAGGAACGGGCATGAATGAAGGCAATCGCATGCAAATGAGCTGCTCGCTGTTAGCTCATTTGCACAAGATTTCCTTCCTAAGGAGGGGAAGTCAGTGCAGAGCAGCCAAGCGTTATGTGTGGCTGCTCTGTGCATGCCAAAGACGGCTTCATACACACAGACAAGCTGTGTGTATAATAGCCATCTACAACCTTAAAAAAACACAAGTCCAGGTGAAAATATCCAAGTGCTTGTCAGGGACATCTTTTTTTTTTTTTTGAGTATGGGTGAAGGACGTCCAAGTGTTAGGTGCTTTCGCTATGCCTCCGTCCATGCGACGGGCAGTTGAGGATGTCTAAAATGTGGATGTTTCTGTAAGAAGGATTTCCATGCCTCTGACACCCCCTTTATTTATTTGGATTTTGGATCACAAGTAGCAACAGTGGGATTTGAACTGGCCACTTCTGGATTGCAAGACCAGTGCTCTAACCACTAGGCCAATCCTCCACTCCACTCCACTCCCTTGAAATTTGGCCATCCCTGGGGGATGGGGGGCAGTCCAGGACGTCCACACATTCGCTTGGACCCGAGTATGATATTTGAGGCTGGCAAAAAAAGTTTTTAAATTTGTTTTTTCAGGGTGGGAGGGAGTTAGTCACCACTGGGGGAGTCAGGGAAGGTCATCCTCGATTCCATCCGGTGGTCATCTGGTCAGTTAGGCCACCTTTTTGAGGCTTGGTTGTAAGAAACAAATGGACCAAGTAAAGTAGGCCAAGTGCTCGTTAGGGACGCCCTTCTTTTTTCCATTATCGCTCGAGGACACCCATCTGTTAGGCACGCCCCAGTCCCGCCTTCACTACGACTCTGACATGCCCCCGGGAACTTTGGTCGTCCCCACTACAGGAAGCAGTTGGGGATGCCCAAAATCGGCTTTCGATTATGTTGATTTGGGCGACCCTAAGAGAAGGATGCCCAGCTCCCGATTTGTGTCAAAAGATGGCCGCCCTTCTCTTTCGAAAATAAGCCTGAAAGTCTACTAACACCAGCATCTCCTCTGACAATTCCTGCTCCTGCAGAAATTCCTCCACTGTTTGTTCTAGAAACTTCACTATAGGGATGATCTCACCCATGGTAGATGTGGCTGAACTCAGGGCTTCTGTGGCCTCTTTAAAGGGCTGCAGAACATACACTGTTCGTGCCGTGTCTGAAGACAAAACAGGAAACAATGTTCATCAAGCAGCAGGGAAACCACTTCACAAGTATAGGTTTAGAAAGGTGGTTTCCAAATACATGTCCAAAGTTCTCCTAACAATTGTTCATCAGCTCGGCATCTTTTTTTTTTGGCTACATTTGTACCCCGTGCTTTCCCACTCATGGCAGGCTCAATGCGGCTTACATGGGGCAATGGAGGGTTAAGTGACTTGCCCAGAGTCACAAGGAGCTGCCTGTGCCTGAAGTGGGAATCGAACTCAATTCCTCAGTTCCCCAGGACCAAAGTCCACCACCCTAACCACTAGGCCACTCCTCCACTGTTGCTACTATTTGAGATTCTACATGGAATGTTGCTATTCCACTAGCAACATTCCATGTAGACGTTGGCCCTTGCAGATCACCAATGTGGCCGCGCAGGCTTCTACATGGAATGTTGCTAGTGGAATAGCAACATTCCATGTAGAATGTCCAATAGTAGCAACAGAATCTCAATAGTAGCAACATTCCATGTAGAATCTCCAATAGTAGCAACATTCCATGTAGAATCTCCAATAGTATCTATTTTATTTTTGTTCCATTTGTACCCTGCGCTTTCCCACTCATGGCAGGCTCAATGCGGCTTACATGGGGCAATGGAGGGTTAAGTGACTTGCCCAGAGTCACAAGGAGCTGCCTGTGCCTGAAGTGGGAATCGAACTCAGTTCCTCAGTACCAAAGTCCACCACCCTAACCACTAGGCCACTCCTCCACTGTTGCTACTATTTGAGATTCTACATGGAATGTTGCTATTCCACTAGCAACATTCCATGTAGAAGTCGGCCCTTGCAGATCACCAATGTGGCCGCGCAGGCTTCTGCTTCTGTGAGTCTGACGTCCTGCACGTACGTGCAGGACGTCAGACTCACAGAAACAGAAGCCTGCGCAGCCTTCTACATGGAATGTTGCTAGTGGAATAGCAACATTCCATGTAGAATCTCCAATAGTAGCAACATTCCATGTAGAATCTCCAATAGTATCTATTTTATTTTTGTTCCATTTGTACCCTGCGCTTTCCCACTCATGGCAGGCTCAATGCGGCTTACATGGGGCAATGGAGGGTTAAGTGACTTGCCCAGAGTCACAAGGAGCTGCCTGTGCCTGAAGTGGGAACTGAACTCAGTTCCTCAGTTCCCCAGGACCAAAGTCCACCACCCTAACCACTAGGCCACTCCTCCACTGTTGCTACTATTTGAGATTCTACATGGAATGTTGCTATTCCACTAGCAACATTCCATGTAGAAGTCGGCCCTTGCAGATCACCAATGTGGCCGCGCAGGCTTCTGCTTCTGTGAGTCTGACGTCCTGCACGTACGTGCAGGACGTCAGACTCACAGAAACAGAAGCCTGCGCAGCCTTCTACATGGAATGTTGCTAGTGGAATAGCAACATTCCATGTAGAATCTCCAATAGTAGCAACAGAATCTCAATAGTAGCAACATTCCATGTAGAATCTCCAATAGTAGCAACATTCCCTGTAGAATCTCAAAGAGTAGCAACATTCCATGTAGAATCTCCAATAGTATCTATTTTATTTTTGTTACATTTGTACCCTGCGCTTTCCCACTCATGGCAGGCTCAATGCGGCTTACATGGGGCAATGGAGGGTTAAGTGACTTGCCCAGAGTCACAAGGAGCTGCCTGTGCCTGAAGTGGAAATCCAACTCAGTTCCTCAGTTCCCCAGGACCAAAGTCCACCACCCTAACCACTAGGTCACTCCTCCACTCTTTTGGCATCAGGGAAATTACACCATATAAATAAAGTTGGACAACACATATACACATCTACCTAAAAACAAAATGCAAACAAACAAATCAGACGCACATCAATAGAAATAAAAATGAAATAATGAGAAAAGACTATGTGACAATTCACTAATGGTATCATGACGATCCCAAAAAGGTAATACTTTAAATAAGACTGAGGTTCAATGTAAATATGGAACCAGGATGGAAACTTACATTGACTCCAAAAAAATTATTAGAAAGATTAAAATTATTTAGTACAAGAATGGGCTTGATTTGCCTGGAGACCTGTACTGCTTAGTCCTCCTACAATTCACACATTGGCAATAGACATGAGAATTGTGAAAAATTGCAGGAAGACCTTAGGAGACTGTAAGACTGGGCAACCAAATGGCGGATGAAATTTCATGTGGACAAATGCAAGGTGATGTATATTGGGAAGAATAATCTGAATCAAAGCTACCTGATGCTAAGGTCCACCTTAGGGGTCAGCACTCAAGAAAAAGATCTAGGTGTCATTGTAGACAATACGCTGAAATCTTCAACCAAAAAAAACAAACAGGATGCTAGGAATTATTAGGAGAGGGATGCAAAATAAGACCAAAAATTCTATAATGCTTCTGTATTGCTCCATGGTGCGACCTCACCTTGGGTATTGCATTCAATTCTGGTCACCGTATCTCAAAAAAAAAAAAAAGAAAAGGTTCAAAGAAGAGCGACCAAAATGATAAAAGGGATGGAACGCGTCTTATATGAGGAAAGGCTAAAGAGGTTAGGGCTTTTCAGATCAGAAAAGAGATGGATGAGGGGAGATGTGACTGAGGTCTATAAAATCCTGAGTAGTGTAGAAAGGGTAGAAGTGAATCAATTCTTCACTTTTTCAAAAACTACAAAGAACAGGGGACACTCAATGAAATTACATGGAAATACGTTTAAAACAAATAGGAGTAAATATTTTTTTCACTCAAAGAATAGTTAAGCTCTGGAACTCTTTGCTGGAGGGTGTGGTAGAATTGGTTAGCATATCTGGGTTTAAAAAGGTTTGGACATTGTTCATGAAAAGTCCACATTCTGTATGAGGAAAGGCTAAAGAGGTTAGGGCTCTTCAGCTTGGAAAAGAGACGGATGAGGGGAGATATGATTGAGGTCTACAAAATCCTGAATGGTGTAGAACGAGTAGAAGTAAATCGATTTTTTACTTGTTCCAAAAGTACAAAAACTAGGGGACACTCAAGGAAGTTGCATGGAAATACTTTTAAAACAAATAGGAGGAAATATTTTTTTCACTCAAAGAATAGTTAAGCTCTGGAACTCTTTGCTGGAGGGTGTGGTAGAATTGGTTAGCATATCTGGGTTTAAAAAGGTTTGGACATTGTTCATGAAAAGTCCACATTCTGTATGAGGAAAGGCTAAAGAGGTTAGGGCTCTTCAGCTTGGAAAAGAGACGGATGAGGGGAGATATGATTGAGGTCTACAAAATCCTGAATGGTGTAGAACGAGTGGAAGTAAATCGATTTTTTACTTGTTCCAAAAGTACAAAAACTAGGGGACACTCAAGGAAGTTGCATGGAAATACTTTTAAAACAAACAGGAGGAAATATTTTTTCACTGAATGAATAGGTAAGCTCTGGAACTCTTTGCTGGAAGATGTGGTAACAACAGTTAGCATATCTGGGTTTAAAAAAGGTTTGGACAAATTCCTAGAAGAAAAGTCCATAGACTGATATTGTGACAGACATGGGAAGCAACTACTTGCCCTGAGATTTGTAGTATCAAGTGTTGCCACGATTTGGGTTTCTGCCAAGTACTTGTGACCTGGTTTGGCCACTGTTTGGAAAAGAGGATACTGGGCTAGATGAACCATTGGTCTGACCCAATATGGCTACACTTGTGTTCTTACGTATGAGGTGGACATGGGAGAAGCCACTGATGTTGAATGTTGAAACCAATATGTGTTTTCACTTTCACCTAAAATTCGAGGGGTCCAAATTTAGGAGAAGTGTTATCAGTGAACAGAACAATATGTAGATGAGATAATATTGTGGGAATAAAAAATATAAGGGTTGTAGTTATTGACCATATGCACTGGAAGTGGATTTGGTTCCGATACTTAATACAGAGACGAAGTTTGAGGTGCATTCAAGAACGGATTGCAATTCCTCTCGTGTGATTTATGAGATAGTTATGTCCCTGTGGTCTGTGGTACATTGGGCAAACAATAAGAAAGGTGAAATATCGGATGGCTCAACATTTGAGCAACATTCGATTGAAAAAGATCGAAGCACCTCTAGTGCAACATTGGGAAGAGGCATCGTATGGGGTTGGGCACTTGAGATTCATTGTACTAATTCAACTTGACACCAGTAAAGGAGGGGATATTTCACAAATATTGTAGCGGAGAGAGCAGAGATTAATATTTGAGTGGTGAACGATGATGCCTATAGGTTTGAATAAGGAGGTAGAATGGTCCGTGGTTTAGGTACATGTTAGTCCTCCACCAATCAGAGTGCAGTATGGGGTAATAAGTAGTACACATTCATTTGTGTTTAGGGTAGATCAACGCCATTTTTTCATGTCTGTGTTGGAGTAAGTATGGATTTGCACCCAAGAGTTTGGTAGAAAAAGGAATAGGTAAGGAAGATTTATGATTTATAAATCAATGTTAGGTTTAAACATTCCTCTTGTGTTAATGTATTATTACAGTATAACCCCTGAAAATGCCTTACAGTGAAACACAGACTGTGTTGGGTTATTTATAAATGGAGATTTTAGATGGCATCAACAGACATTTGGAAACGAGTGGGTAGTAACTGGATAAGAAGAGGAGTTTATTCACTATGATAATTACTAGTGTAAATGATTTGAACTGAACAAGAGGGTGATGTGAATCAATGAATCCATAACGGAGGTACTTTTTAATAAGCATTGGATTGGTTCAGATCAAAGAAGATTGGGAGATACAAAATTATTCTGTTGAAAATACTTTTGAAAGAACTATGAATATAAATTGTATTTGGTGGGGCAGAAAATTACAACAGTAGAGTTTATAATATTTTATACGATTAAGGGGGTCTTTTACTAAAGCTTAGGTTGAGTTATCCACAGCAGGGCTCATTTTATTCCTATGCTGCAGATAACTCGAGCTAAGCTTTAGTAAAAGAGACTCCCTAAGTGATAAAATGTGAAAAGAAAAATATGTGAACGGTTTTAGAGATAAAGTAACATAATGTTGAGCAAACGTTGTGCAGTGGGATGAGTGAGAGGCTTAGAATAGCGGAATGTATGACTGAATGAGTGTTTTGAAAAAAAGATCTTATGGAATTATTTAAGAATTTGATATGAATAAAGACTCTGCATCAGTGTTGCTGAGGCTGATCTTGGTGTATCCAAAATGAATATGCACGAGGGAGACTGGGATTTCGATCTCATACATATTTACTGTAGATATCCTGACAGCACCAGGGACGTGTTGAGAAACAGAAAACCTTGGAATTAATTGATTTATATGTGTTAATACTGTACTTCTTTATTCGCTTTAATCCAGTTTTACTCGTATTAATTTCTGAAGCAAACCAACAAATATCTAGAGATCATCCCTAAACCCCCCCAAATGATCTGAAACCTAACCAAAAATGTTTTGCATTCACCTCCCTATCTAGTATAGCAGAAGAAATCATGGGGAAAAGGGACCTTGGCTGGAAGCACTGGTTTCTCCTGCCCTCCGTCCTGGCTTCCTCCACTAGCCTATTCCATCTTTCCTCCTATCAATTGAAAGCATCAATGGTAATTTTCTATAGACAAGGCAGCCAGGTGTTCCACCATCCACTCCAGCTGCAATGAGGAAAAGGAAGCAAGTTCAAAAGGTCTGTGATAAGAGGTTTCAGGTGGACAACCCGGCAGAAACCGATCAGGGGCTGGAGAGAAGCTAGGAGCACTCCCTTACCCATGTGGCATCACCCAGAGAGCTCCCAGCTGTTACCACTAGCTCAAGGAGCAAATACAGACTGCCCCAATTTGACCGCCCATATCGGACTGACCGTTCACTTGTCTCTTAGATTGTAAGCTCTTTGAGCAGGGACCGTCCCTCTATGTTAAATTGTACAGCGCTGCGTAACCCTAGTAGCGCTTTAGAAATGTTAAGTAGTAGTAGTAGTAGTTTTCATTCCTCAGTTGGCATCTCTTGAAGACGGCCAGTACAATTCAGTGAGCAGGACCCACTGCCTGCAAGTATTAAATCCAGAGAGCATTTTTTTGTGTCTCCAGCAACACAGGGAGAAGGGAGGAAGCCCCTATTTCCTAAAATGCAGAGAGGGAGGAGAAAGCACAGCTCTGAAGCTCCTTTTCATTCCCTCCCCAGCTGAGTTCGTATCACAACTACAGGAGAATTTGTGGGGGTTAGAAGATAAACTTGGAACGACCCATCAGGGGCTCGTCCATCACCACAAACTGCTACCAGGCTTGGAATTACATCTGCATTTGAATTAACGACATTACTCGCCAATTTAATTCCAAGCGAACATTTTTCCATTGAAGATGGAATTAAATTACAAAATGAGTGAGTCTTTAATTTGTAGCATATAAATCATGGGCATAACTCAGCTAGTTATAGCTTAAGGCCAATTACATTATGCTAAACTACATTTTATCTCACAACCTTCCCACTGATCTCAGGAACAGGAAATCATAGCACAAGTGAGCCCAGGACAGTCAGAGAGCAGGAAATATACACAGTGACAGACTCCAGAATACACAGTCACACCAGAAAGGAAAGCAGGAAATGTACACAGTGACAACCTCCAGTATATACCATCACACCAAAAAACAAAGCAGGAATGCAGGAAATATGAACAGTGACAGCCTACACTACACACAGTCACACCTGCAGAGAGAGCGGCAAATATACACAGTGACAGCTTCAGTACACACACAGGCTTATTTTCGAAAGAGAAGGACGCCCATCTTTCAACACAAATCGGAAGATGGGCGTCCTTCTCACAGGGTTGCCCAAATCGGCATAATCGAAAGCCGATTTTGGGCGTCCCCAACTGCTTTCCGTCGCGGGGATGACCAAAGTTCCCGGGGGTGTCGGAGGTGTAGCGAAGGTGGGACTTGGGCGTGCCTAACACATGGGCGTTCTCGACCCATAATGGAAAAAAAAGGGCGTCCCTGACGAGCATTTGGACGACTTTACCTGGTCCAGTTTTTCTTATGACCAAAGCACCTAAAAGGTGTCTGAACTGACCAGATGACCACCGGAGGGAATCGGGGATGACCTCCCCTTACTCCCCCAGTGGTCACTAACCCCCTCCCACCTTCAAAGAAAAACTTTAAAAATATTTTGTGCCAGCCTCAAATGTCATACTCAGGTCCATTGCAGCAGTATGCAGATCCCTGGAGCAGTTTTAGTGGGTGCAATGGACTTCAGGCAGGCGGACCCAGGCCCATTCCCCCCCCCCCCAATCTGTTACACTTGTAGTGGTAAATGTGAGCCCTCCAAAACCCACCACAAACCCACTGTACCCACATCTAGGTGCCCCCCTTCAACCATAAGGGCTATGGTAGTCGTGCACAGTTGTGGGTAGTGGGTTTTGGGGGGCTCAGCACACAAAGTGAGGGAGCTATGTACCTGGTTACTTTTTCTGAAGTCCACTGCAGTGCCCCCTAGGGTGCCCAGTTGGTGTATTGGCATGTGAGGGGGACCAGTGCACTATGAATGCTGGCTCCTCCCACGACCAAAGGGCTTGCATTTGGTCGTTTCTGAGATGGGCGTCCTTGGTTTCCATTATCGCCGAAAATCAGAAACAACCAAGTCTAAGGATGACCTAAATGTCAAGATTTGGGCGTCCCTGACTGTATTATCGAAACGAAAGATGGACGCCCATCTTGTTTTGAAAATATGGGTTTCCCCGCCCATTCGCCGGGACGTCCTGCGAGGATGTCCTCAGGAAAACTTGGGCGTCCCTTTCGATTATGCCCCTCACAGTCACACCTAAGGTTACCATATTTGTGGAGACAAAAAAAATGGGGACACAAAAAATAAAATGCTGCCCTGCCCTCAGCCATTCCTCTTCCATGCCACACCCCACCGCAAGACACTTTGACCCCCAAGAAAGCCAGATTCTATAAGCAGTGAAAATACTGGTAAAAATAACAGAAATGCATTTTCTTCCATATTCTGCTAGATAAAAAATGAGAAAAGATGTACATTTCAAGAAAGCAAACATCCATGAAACGCATGTCCCCTCCTTTCTTTTCCCTCCCATCCATGAACAACATGTCCCCTTCTCCTCTGCTCTCCATCCCCTTCTATCCATGTGCCCCATTTCCTCCTCCTTGTATGTCTCCCTCAACAATTTTTTTTATAGCCCTCTCCCTCCTTCCCTGCACCCACCAAGAAGACTCCATCCATCCATCTGCCTCCCTTCCCCTCCCCTCCCCTCCAGCCCCGAGTCAGGGTGCCCTTTCCAAATGTACCTTAATGCACCCTGGTGGTTTAGTGACTTCTTTGGGGCAGGAAAGAATTCCACTCTGTCCTGCCTACTGCCGCTGATCTGCTCGCTGCAGCCGCTTCTTCAAAATGGCTGCTGAGACCTCTTAAAAAAGCAGGAAATATACACAGAGACAGCCTCTAGTATACACAGTCACACCAGGAGCATGGTTAAACTATAGTTTGCAGCGTGCACACCAGGAGGACACAGGGCATTGAATACACACCCCGTGTACAGGAGGCACTGCCACACTCCAGCTACAGCTGGCAATGATATAGCTCACAGGGCAGTGTCACACTCAGAGAACAGGCACTGTACACACCAGAAATGCCCAGTTCACTGCCACACTCCAGCCACAGCTTCCCGTGTAAACAGCAGGAGCATATGAGCCATATTGTGTGTGGCATAGCCAGACCTCAAGGTGGGAGGAGGCCAGAGCCCAAGGTGGGGGAGCACATTTTGTTCACCGTCCCACCGCCGCCGCCCACCGCCTCTCCCTCTGCCCCGCCCAATGCTGCCACTGTACCTCATGGCTGGCGGGGGTCCTGAACCCCCGGCAGCTGAAGCCTTCATCTAGCACTAGTCTCCGGCACCGCCGCATTGCCTGCCTTGCTCTCTTTTCCCCTCACATGTAGCACACTTATTTTAGTGAAACTGAGCATGTTCAATTTCACTAAAAGGAGTGCGTCCAACGTGAGAGGAAGAGAGAGAAGGGCAGGCACGTGGTGTCACTGCCGCAGACCAGCGCTGGACGAAGTCTTCAGCTGGCAGGGGTTGTGGACCCCCGACAGCCAACCAGGGGCCCAGAGCAAATTTGGGGGGGGGGGGCACCTAGCTGCGCCACTGGCACCGTTACACTTCAACCATAGTCTCTGAGTGCATGTAGGGCAGTCCCACACTCCAGCCAGTCATGGAATCCACACAGAGCATGGTGGTGCTTCAGCCATAGTCCTACTATACACAGAGGACGTTGCAACACTCCAGCCAGTGTCTTTGTAACACATCAAGGGCACATGGGGTGGAGACACTCCAGCCACAATCTCTGTAGACACATCAAGGGCACATGGGGCGGAGCCACACTCCAGCCACAGTCTCTGTAGACACATCAAAGGCACACGGGGCAGAGCCACACTCAAGCCACAATCTCTGTAGACACATCAAAGGCACATGGGGCGGAGCCAAACTCCAGCCAGTCTGTAAACACATCAAGGGTACAAGGGGCGGAGCCACACTCCAGCCACAATCTATGTAGACACATCAAGGGCACATGGGGCAGAGCCACACTCCAGGCACAGTCTCTGTAGACACATCAAGGGCACATGGGGTGGAGCCACACTCAAACCACAATCTCTGTAGACACATCAAAGGCACATGGGGCGGAGCCAAACTCCAGCCAGTCTGTAAACACATCAAGGGTACATGGGGCGGAGCCACACTCCAGCCACAATCTATGTAGACACATCAAGGGCACACGGGGCGGAGCCACACTCCAGCCACAATCTATGTAGACACATCAAGGGCACACGGAGCGGAGCCACACTCCAGCCACAATCTCTGTAGACACATCAAGGGCACAAGGGGCAGAGCTACACTCCAGCCACAGTCTCTGTAGACACATCAAGGGCACAGGGGACGGAGCCACACTCCAGCCACAGTCTCTGTAGACACATCAAGGGCACATGGGGCGGAGCCAAACTCCAGCCACAGTCTGTAAACACATCAAGGGTAGGAGCCACACTCCAGACACAATCTATGTAGACACATCAAGGGCACACGGGGCGGAGCCACACTCCAGCCACAGTCTCTGTAGGCATATCAAGGGCACACGGGGCGGAGCCACACTCCAGTCACAGTCTCTGTAGACACATCAAGGGCACATGGGGCAGAGCCACACTCCAGCCACAGTCTCTGTAGACACATCAAGGGCACACGGGGCAGAGCCACACTCCAGCCACAGTCTCTGTAGACACATCAAGGGCACATGAGGCGGAGCCACAGTCTCTGTAGACATATCAAGGGCACATGGAATGGAGCCACACTCCAGCCACAGTCTCTGTAGACACATCAAGGGCACATGGAATGGAGCCACACTCCAGCCACAGTTTCTGTAGACACATCAGGGCACACGGGGAAGAGTCACACTCTAGCCACAGTCTGTGTAGACACATCAAGGGCTCATGGGGCGGAGCCAGAGACTGTGGGTGGAGTGTGGCTCCGCCCCATGTGCCCTTGATATGTTTACAGAGACTATGGCTGGAGTGTGGCCGAGAGTGTGCCGAGAGTGCTGTCTGAAAAACTGCCAAAACTAGCGAATAAAGTATAACAAATAAACACATTTAAATAAACTATAAACTATACTTTTTCACAAAAAGGGTGGTGGATGCCTGGAATGCCCTCACACAGGAGGTTGTGAAGACAAAAATGGTTTTGGAATTGACAAATGCAGAGAATCATCTGAATAGAAAAAGGGTGGATCCAATTAAAGGAAAACTTAAATTACCTCATAACTGGAGTGAGCTTTTATGGTAGCTTCAGAGATGGGGAAATAGAACCAATGTCCGGCAGGCTTCTATGGTCTGTGTCCTGTAAATAGCAAAAACAGATCAGTTCAAGGCTTCGACGGCAACTGCCGTAGTTGGGAAATAGGAGGGAACTGGGCAACCTTCTGTGATCTGTGCCACAAAAGTGGCAGGGAGAGATAGAGATTAAGTTATATCCAAATGACCCAGGCTGATCTTATGAACTCATCTATCTAATATATACCCATATGATAACGACATTGACCCAGACTATATCTCCCACCTTACTCTCCTCTCCATTGCCTACCTCTACCTACTCATCTCTTCTATTATTCTGGTATACTTAACTTTTATCCTCTCTAACAATATTTTGTATTCCTATTACTATGTAAGCCGCATTAAACCTGCTTTAAGTGGGAAAGCGCGGGAAACAAATATAAATGGACCATGCAGGTCTTTTTCTGCCGTCATCTACTATGCTACTATGTTACTAGTGTATAATCGTGAAGAAGAAGCACCAGATTCAACTCTGGCCAACGTACTGGGCGGACTGGATGGACCATGCAGATCTTTACCTGCTGACATTTACTATGTTTCTATAGGGGAAGTGGACTAGAGAGAGAAAACCAGACCAGCAGACTGGGAGCTTAAAGAAAAGATATCAACACTACAATAGAAGCCAATAACAACTATAATTAATCCAAAATTAGCTTAAAAGCACATGCTTCCTGCATAAAACTGCCTTAAGCAGTTTACAAAAAGACGGATATTGAACAGGCAAAGAGTTCCAGATTTTGGCTGCCTGGTAAGAAAATAAACTGGAAAAAATTCTTTTAGAACGCAATCCTTTGTATAAAGGAAATGATAACTGTAAATCATTTTGAGTATCATATTATAATTAATGAGCACAAATATGCTGGAGTAGAGCCCTGAATAAACCTAAAAACAAAACAGCATAGTTTAAAAAGTATTCATGCCTCACTGGTAACCAATGGAATTGATATTTGTGGCTTGTGAAAATTTGATACAATAAGTCGAATGGCAGTACCTCCTTTGAAGGCAATTAAATTAAAACCATTTTGAAGGAAGGAGGCGTGGCGCATCACCTCGTCTGGCGGATCTCAACGTGGCGGATCACCTCGACTGACCGGATCCGACCACGTTGTGGCATCATCCAGGGCCTGAGGGTCTGTCGTTGGGCCCTCCTAGCCTCGCAGCCCGTGTCTGTGCCGCAGTTCCCGTGTGCCCCAGATTGTCCCAGCCCTGCTGCTCGGCTGCTCTTTCCCTGCCCTGGCTGCTCCGATCCACCTGACCCAGTGTGTCCCATACACCTGGCCCATCCTGTTTCAGTGCGTTACAGTCCAGCTGTCCCCGCCTGTTCCAGTCTGCTTGACCCAGCTTGCCCTAGCGTGTTCCAGCTTCTGCAGTCCATCGGCCCCAGCTTGTTCCAGCCTGCCTGATCCAGCTTCTCCAGCTTGTTCCTGTCTGCCGATTCCAGCCTCTTCCTCCAGTCCAGTCCGCTGATCCGGCTTCTCCCTGCATGTTCCAGTCCACCGATCCGGCTTCTCCCTGTTTGTTCCAGTCCATCTGCTCCAGCGTGTACCAGCCCGCCTGATATCTCCAGCTTGTTCCTGTCTGCCAACTCCAGCCTGTTCCTGATCCAGCTTCTCCAGCTTGTTCCTGTCTGCCGATTCCAGCCTGTTCCTCCAGTCCAGTCTGCTGATCCGGCTTCTCCATGTTCCAGTCCGCTGATCTGGCTTCTCCCTGCATGTTCCACTCAACCGATCCAGCTTCTCCCTGTTTGTTCCAGTCCATCTGCTCCAGATTGCACCAGTCCATCTGCTCCAGCGTGTACCAGCCCGCCTGATCCAGCTTCTCCAGCTTGTTCCTGTCAGCCGACTCCAGCCTGTTCCTGATCCAGCTTCTCCAGCTTGATCCTGTCTGCCGATTCCAGCCTGTTCCTCCAGTCCAGTCTGCTGATCCGGCTTCTCCCTGCATGTTCCAGTCCGCTGATCCGGCTTATCCCTGCATGTTCCAGTCCACCGATCCAGCTTCTCCCTGTTTGCTCCAGTCCATCTGCCCCGATCCGGCTTCTCCAGCCCGCCTGATCCAGCCTGTCCCATCCGCCTAATCAGTGCATCTGCTCCAGCTTGTTCCTGCCTGCCTGCTTCCCTGCTAACCCACCAACTTGCCTGCCTGCTTGCTAGCTTCTCAGCCATTGACGTACTTGCCTGCCAACTTGTCAACCAATAACTTACCCGCTCTCCAGTCCATCAATTCCATCAACTCCAAGCCTTCAGCTTTTCAGCTCTTTCTATCTGCTTCATACCTCAGTCACTACACATACACCTGTTACACCTCAATCTCTACTTATGGCCCCTGTCCATATTCTCTTCCTTGCCCTGTCCCTTCCTAATCTTTTCCCCTCCCCCCACCGCTGCCTACCGCTGGAACTCATTGCCCACCCATGTCCCCTCCCATCCTGCCCGATACGGCAATACCCTACTCACCCCCTTCCCTCACCACCTCACCATCTCTCTTGTCCCCCTCCTCCTTCCTAGCTCTTAACCTTCATCACCTCCTTCCTCCCATTAACCCATCACCGTTCCTCCTAAGTGCACCCCGTCTTCGTCGCCTTCGTCGCCCGACCTCCCCCACCCTCCTCCGCACTCTCTTGCTCCTCCTCTTGCTATCCACAGGAGACATTAATCCTAATCCAGGCCCCCCTCACCTGTCCTCCTCCTATCCATGCAAACGATTCCGTGATGTCTCCAATCTCATCTCTATCCCCCTCCTTCCCCCCTCTTCCCTCCCCTTCTCTTGTGCCCTCTGGAATGCCCACTCGGTAAACTGCCCTTCACCCACGATCTCTTCATCTCTCGTTCCCTTCAACTGCTCACCCTAACTGAAACCTGGCTCTCCCCTGACGACTCGGCCTCAGTCGCGGCCCTTTGCCATGGAGGTTATCTCTTCTCCCACACTCTCCGCCCAGTTGGCTGCGGTGGAGGCGTCGGGCTACTACTCTTGCCCTCCTGTAGTTTCCAACCCCTCCTCCTACCGCAGTCTCACTGCTTCTCATCCTTTGAAGCACACTCCATCCGGCTATTCTACCCATTGCCACTCAGAGTGGCAGTCATTTACCGCCCCCCTAATAAATCCCTCTCTTCCTTCCTCACCGACTTCGATGCCTGGCTTTCCGTTTTTCTTGAACCCTCATCTCCGTTACTCATTCTCGGAGACTTTAAATTACACGTTGATGACCAATCCGACCCTCACGCGTCTCAGTTCCTCACTTTAACATCCTCCTTCAACCTCCAACTATGCTCCACCGCCTCGACTCACCGAGACGGCCATTGTCTTGACCTCGTCCTCTCCTCTTCCGGCTCCCCCTCCAATTTCCACACTTCAGCTCTTCCTATCTCGGATTATCACCTGATCACCTTCACACTTCTTCACCCCCCACCTCAGACCCGTCCAACTCTAACCACTACCTCCAGGAATCTCCAGGCTATTGACCCTCCCACCTTATCCTCTTGTATCTCCAATCTCCTCCCCTCCATCTTGTCCTCTGAGTCTGTCGACAAGGCTGTCTCCGCATACAATGCCACTCTCTCCTCTGCTCTGGACACCCTTGCTCCATCTACCTCCCGTCCCACAAAGCATACTAATCCCCAGCCTTGGCTGACCCCTTGCATCCGCTACCTGCGCCCGATCTGCCGAACGCCTCTGGAGGAAATCTCGCACCCATTCAGATTTCCTTCACTACAAATTCATGCTATCCTCCTTCCACTCCTCCCTATTCCTTGCCAAACAGGACTATTACACCCAACTGACCAATTCTCTCAGCTCCAACCCCCGTCGTCTCTTCGCCACCCGTAACTCCCTCCTCAAAGTGCCCTCCACTCCTACCCCCCTCTCTCTCTCCTCAATCATTGGCCGATTACTTCTGCGACAACGTGCAAAAGATCAACCTTGAGTTCACTACCAAACCATCTCCTCCTTTTCACCCTTCAACCCTCGACCAACCAACCCAGGCCTCTTTCTCCTCATTTCCTGACATCACCGGGGAGGAAACCACTCACCTGCTTTCCTCCTCGAAAAGTACCACCTGTTCCTCTGATCCCATCCCCACCAACTTACTTAACACCATCTCTCATACTGTCACCCCCTCCATCTGTCATATCCTCAACCTCTCTCTCTCTCCACTGCAACTGTCCCTGACACCTTCAGCACACCGTTGTCACACCTCTCCTCAAAAAATCATCACTCGACCCTACCTGCCCCTCCAACTACCGCCCCATCTCCCTCTTACCCTTCCTCTCCAAAATACTTGAGCGTGCCGTTCACAGCCGCTGCCTTGATTTTCTCTCCTCTCATGCCATCCTCGATCCACTTCAATCCGGTTTTCGCTCTCTACACTCAACAGAAACAGCATTCTCTAAAGTCTGTAATGACCTGTTCCTTGCCAAATCCAGAGGCCACTACTCCATCCTCATCCTCCTCGATCTATCCGCCGCTTTTGACACTGTCAATCATGATCTACTCCTTGCCACACTGTCCTCATTCGGGTTCCAGGGCTCTGTCCTCTCCTGGTTCTCCTCCTATCTCTCCCACCACACCTTCAGAGTTCACTCTCATGGATCTTCCTCCACCCTCATCCCACTATCTGTTGGTGTTCCCCAGGGATTTGTCCTTGGACCCCTTCTCTTCTCAATCTACACCTCTTCCCTGGGCTCCCTCATCTCATCTCATGGCTTCCAGTATCATCTCTATGCGGATGACACCCAGCTGTATCTCTCCACACCAGTCATCACCGCGGAGACCCGGGCAAAGGTATCGGCCTGCTTAACCGACATTGCTACATGGATGTCCAACCGCCACCTGAAACTGAACATGTCCAAGATTGAGCTCATCGTCTTTCCACCAAAACCCACTTCTCCTCTTCCTCCACTTTCTATCTCAGTTGATAACACCCTCATCCTCCCCGTCTCATCTGCCCGCAACCTTGGAGTCATCTTCGACTCCTCCCTCTCCTTCTCGGCACACATCCAGCAGATAGCCAAGACCTGTCGCTTCTTCCTCTTCAGCATCAGCAAAATTCGCCCTTTCCTCTCTGAACACACCACCCGAACTCTCGTCCACGCTGTCATTACCTCTCGCCTTGACTACTGCAACTTACTCCTCACCGGACTCCCACTTAGCCATCTATCCCCCCTTCAATCTGTTCAGAACTTTGCTGCACGTCTTATATTCCGCCAGAACCGATATACTCATATCACACCCCTCTTCTCAGGTCACTTCACTAGCTTCCAATCCGATACCGCATTCAGTTCAAGCTTCTCCTTCTTACCTACAAATGTACTCAATCTGCTGCCCCTCACTACCTCTCTACCCTCATCTCCCCTTATGTTCCCACCCGAAACTTCTGTTCACAGGACAAATCCCTCCTCTCAGTACCCTTCTCCACCACTGCCAACTCCAGGCTCCGCCCATTCTGCCTCGCCTCACCCTATGCGTGGAACAACCTTTCTGAGCCCTTACGTCAAGCCCCCTCCCTGCCCATCTTCAAGTCTCTGCTTAAAGCCCACCGCTTCAATGCTACCTTCGGCACCTAACTCTTACCTTCAGGATATCCAGACTGCCCCAATTTGACTGCCCCTATCGAATTGACTACTCACTTGTCCTTTAGATTGTAAGCTCTTTGAGCAGGGCCTGTCCTTTTATGTTAAATTGTACAGCGCTGCGTAACCCTAGTAGCACTTTAGAAATGTTAAGTAGTAGTAGTAGTAATCCAGAGAAGCAAGAGTAGATGTAAAAAAGTAAGGTGTCAGGTTCCACCCTAGGAGTCAACACCCAAGAAAAAGATATCTAGCTGTCATTGTGGACAATACATGGAATTCTTCTGCCCAGTGTGTGACTGCGACCAAAAAAGCAAACGGGATTTATTAGGAAAGAGATGCAAAATAAGACCAAAAATATTTTAATGCCTCTGTATCGCTCCACGGTGCGACTTCACCTTCAGTATTGTGTGAAATGCTGGTCGCCATATCTCAAAAAGATATAGCAGAAGTAGAAAAGGTTCAAAGAACAGCAACCAAAATGATAAAGGGGATGGAACTGCTCCAATATAAGGAAAGGCTAAAGAGGTTAGGGCTCTTCAACTTGGAAAAGAGTTGGCTGAGGTGGATATGAAAGAGGTCTATAAAATACTGAGTGGTCTAGAATGGGTAAGAGTAAATCAATTTTTTACTCTTTCAAAAAGTACAAAGATTACTGGATCCTGAAGGAAGTATTTTCTCCTGTTCATTTTAAAATAGTACCATCACTCAGTGAATGAATAGTTAAGCTCTGGAACTTGTTGCCAGAGGATGCGGTATCAGCAGTTGAGACAAACATGGGGGAAGCCACTGGTTGTCCCTATGATCTGTAGAATGAATCTTGCTACTATCTGGGATTCTGTCAGGTACTTGTGACCTGAATTGGCCACTGTTGAAAGCAGGATACTGGGCCAGATGGACCATTGGTCTGACCCAATATAGCTATTCTTATGTTCTTATGACTAGAGGAAGACCAAGTGGGAGACAAGAGAGAATTTTCCAACTCAGTTGAGCCTATAGAAAGAGACAAATGTACTATGCAAGGAGTAGAGCAAATTACCGTGCGGTGAAGTGATTTGATCTTTGTCACAAAATACTGTGACAAGGAATGAGCGGATTAATGAGACAAAGTCAACATGGATTTAGTGAAGGGGAAATCTTGCCTCACCAATCTACTACATTTCTTTGAAGGGGTGAACAAACATGTGGATAAAGGGGAGCTGGTTCATATTGTGTATCTGGATTTTCAGAAGGCATTTGACAAAGTACCTCATGAAAGACTCCAGAGGAAATTGGAGAGTCATGGGATAGGAGGTAGTGTTCTATTGTGGATTAAAAACTGGTTAAAAGATAGAAAACGGAGATTAGGGTTAAATGGTCAGTATTCTCAATGGAGAAGGGTAGTTAGTGGGGTTCCCCAGGGCTCTGTGCTGGGACCGCTGCTTTTTAACATATTTATAAGTGACCTAGAGATGGGAGTAACTAGTGAGGTAATTAAATTTGCTGACGACACAAAGTTATTCAAAGTCGTTAAATTGCAGGAGGATTGTGAAAAATTACAAGAGGACCTTATGAGACTGGGCGTCTAAATGACAGATGACGTTTAATGTGAGCAAGTGCAAAGTGATGCATGTGGGAAAGAGGATCCCAAATTATAGCTACGTCATGCAAGGTTCCACGTTAGGAGTCATAGACCAAGAAAGGGATCTAGGTGTCGTCGTTGATGATACGTTGAAACCTTCTGCTCAGTGTGCTGCTGCGGCTCAGAAAGCAAATAGAATGTTAGGTATTATTAGGAAAGGAATGGAAAACAAAAATTAGGATGTTATAATGCCTTTGTATCACTCCATGGTGCGACCGCACCTCGATATTGTATTCAATTCTGGTCGCCGCATCTCAAAAAAGATATAGTGGAATTAGAAAAGGTGCAGAGAAGGGCGACGAAAATGATAAAGGGGATGGGACGACTTCCCTATGAGGAAAGGCTAAAGCAGCTAGGACTCTTCAGCTTGGAGAAAAGGCGGCTGAGGGGAGATATGATAGAGATCTATAAAATAATGAGTGGAGTTGAACGGGTAGATGTGACGCGTCTGTTCACGCTTTCCAAAAATACTAGGACTAGGGGGTATGCGATGAAGCTACGATGTAGTAAATTTAAAACGAATCTGTGAGAGGTTTTCTTCACTCAACGTGTAATTAAACTCTGGAATTCGTTGCCAGAGAATGTGGTAAAGGCGGTTAGCTTAGCAGAGTTTCCTAAAGGAAAAGTCCATAGACCGTTATTAAATGGACTTGGGGAAAATCCACTAATTCTGGGATAAGCAGTATAAAATGTTTTGTACATTTTTGGGATCTTGCCGGGTATTTGTGACCTGGATTGGCTACTGTTGGAAACAGGATGCTGGGCTCGATGGACCTTTGGTCTTTCCCAGTATGGCAATATTTATGTCCTTATGATGGTACATCTAAGCAGATGATGTCACGATATACGTCCCATTCAAACATGATCTAACAGAAATCACAAACAAAATCAAACTTAGCCTCCAGATCATGAACTCATGGGCGCATACATTTCAATTAAAGCTCAACGCAGAAAAAACACATTGTCTCATCCTCTCATCTCCACACAATACAAACAAGCCCACACATATAAACACCCCAGACTACACCCTTCCTGTTTCAGACAACCTGAAAATTCTTGTAGTTACAATCGACCGAAACCTCACGTTAGAGTGCCAAGCGAAAAACACTACTAAGAAAATGTTCCATTCAATGTGGAAACTTAAACGAGTAAAACCTTTCTTCCCGAGGGAAATATTCTGTAACCTGGTACAATCAATGGTCCTAAGTCACCTAGACTACTGCAATGCAAAGAACAAATCCTGAAGAAACTCCAAACTGCCCAAAACACCGCAGCTAGACTCATATTTGGAAGAATGAAATACGAAAGTGCTAAGCCCTTACAAGAAAAACTACATTGGCTCCCAATCAATGAGCGAATTGCGTTCAAAATCTGCACCCTGGTTCATAAAATTATTCATGGTGAGGCCCCAGCTTACATGACAGACATTATAGACCTCCCAACCAGGAACACAAAAAGATCAGCATGCTTATACCTAAATCTCCACTTCCCAAGCTGCAAAGGACTAAAATATAAAACAACATATGCATCCAGTTTCTCTTATATAAGCACACAACTATGGAATGCACTTCCAAACGTCATGAAAACAATGCACGACCTAACAAACTTCTGGAAATCGTAAAAAACCACCCTGTTCACAAAGGCCTACAGGAAAGAACCAACCTAAACTCCTGAACTCTGCAACACAATTAACTCTTACAAGAACTGGACAAAATCTAACTCTCTCTCCTTGATCACTTAAAATACTCTGTCATCTATGAACATCAACACTAGACCACTCTGTATTTCTCTTACCGGAATTGGCGAGCGCCATCATGGTACTATGTAAGCCACATTGAGCCTGCAAATAGGTGAGAAAATGTGGGATACAAATGCAACAAATAAATAAATAAATCTATCTGAAGTGGATCCTGCCAGGACTGGAGGAGATTGGTAGGAAAAAGTTTGGAAAATATCTGTCTGAAATGGATCTTGACTGGGACAGAGGAATGGGTAAGAGCAGGTTAGGAAAATATCTGTCTGAAATGGATCTTGACTAGGGCAGATGGATGGGTTATGAGTGTATTAGGAAAACATCTGTCTGAAATGGATCTTGACTGGGGCAGAGGAATGGGTAAGAGCAGGTTAGGAAAATATCTGTCTGAAATGGATCCTGATTGGGGCAGATGGATGGGTTAAGAGTATATTAGGAAAACATCTGTCTGAAATGGATCCTGACTGGGGCAAAGGAATGGGTAAGAGCAGGTTAGGAAAATATCTGTCTGAAATGGATCCTGACTGGGGCAGATGGATGGGTTATGAGTGTATTAGGAAAATATCTGTCTGAAATGGATCCTATTGGGGTAGAAGGATGGATTATGAGTGTATTAGGAAAACATCTGTCTGAAATGGATCCTGACTGGGGCAGGGGAATGGGTAAGAGCAGGTTAGGAAAACATCTGTCTGAAATGGGTGGAGGAGTGGCCTAGTGGTTAGGGTGGTGGACTTTGGTCCTGGGGAACTGAGTTCAATTCCCACTTCAGGCACAGAGAGCTCCTTGTGACTCTGGGCAAGTCACTTAACCCTCCATTGCCCCATGTAAGCTGCGTTGAGCCTGCCATGAGTGGGAAAGTACAGCGTACAAATGAAACAAAAATAAAATAAATCCTATTGGGGTAGAGGAATGAGATAGATTAGGTTTTTTGACAGTCTTCTCATTTCTATGCTTTTATGACACAAGACTGATAAGTGACAGACAGTAAACAGGTAATAATTAGGGAGAATAAGTAGTTGGTGACCTCTCGATCATCCTTGGCTGAATCCCTTCCTGTCAGGACCAAGTGAATGTCTCTGTGCTGTTGGTAGGATATTGAGACAGGATTGCATTGTCTTCTTGTTAGCTGTGCATGAATTCTGTATGACTTTAGCCCAGAGAGTTCCCTGTCTCCTGACGGTGCTGGAGCACAGATGGAATGCAGATAAACCTTATTTAGAAATTCTCCGATACCATTCAGGCTGCTGATTTAATTGGGACAATATTAAAACCCAGTGAGGCTATTTCACCTAAATTCATGTTTCAATTTCCACAATATTCCTGCTGCTTAATACAATATCTACTTGCTTTTCTTTCCATTGTTCACGTTTATTGAGGTTGTGTCAGATTTATCAATGCTAATCTCACCTGGAAATGAAGGGTCACAGTGAGCAGTGAAAGACTGGGAAAGCCTGGAGACCCAGTTATTATTGCATTGCAAGATCAGGCAGGAGGCCTGGGTTCCATCCCCAGTCCAGGCTTACAGGAGATAGTGATCTTTCATGCTCAATGATAGATCTGGGCTCTAATCGTGGAGTATTGTGTTCAGTTTTGGAGGCTGTATCTCAAAGACCCGAAGCAATTCAGAGAAAAGCAATCAAAATGTATGGGATTTGAGCCAGGAGATGTGTGAGAAGAGACTGAAAGACCTGAATATGTTTAACCTAGAGGAAAGGAGAGACAGGGGAGATATGACACAGTTTAGTTTCTCAATTTTTGATATACTGCCTCTTTTGCAGCACAAATCAAGGTGGTTTACATATAACTATTCAGGTACTTGCACTGTCCCTGATGGGCTCATAATCTATTGTACCTGGGGCAGTGGAGGGCTAAGTGACTTGCCCAGGGTCACATTGAGCTGCAGAGGGAATTGAACCCAGGTCCACAGCCTGCTGCAATAACCATTAGGCCACTCCTCCGTGCCCTTAAATACTTAAAATGTATTAATATATATGAATTGAGAGCAACATCAGGAAATGATTCTACATGGGGGGGAGGGGGGCGGGTAGATCCCTGGAATCCCTCCCGGTGGAGGTGGTGGAAACAAAAGTGGTGACAGAATTCAAAATTGTGTGGGATAAACATAAAAGATCATTTAAATAGGAAGAGGACAGAATCAAATCACGGCTGATGTTACGATGAAAAAAATATAAAATGTTGCACAAAAAGGATCAAAGTATTTTATTCCCAGATAACAACATTCAGGTGACCCTTAAATAATAAATATTTAGCGCTGTCTCAGTATCAACGTAAACCAAATGTTCAATCTAATACTATTACATTCATCTCGAAAAATGTTAAAGCAGAACTGATGAGTTTTGATCTACTCAGCTTATTTCTCTTTTCATGTTCAAGTGTATCACTATCTTTCTACCCTCATCTCCCCTTACGTTCCCGCCCATAACCTCCGTTCACAGGATAAATCCCTCCTCTCAGTACCCTTCTCCACCACCGCCAACTCCAGGCTCCGCTCATTCTGCCTCACCTCACCCTATGCTTGGAACAACCTTCCTGAGCCCTTACGTCAAGCCCCCTCCCTGCCCGTCTTCAAGTCTTTGCTTAAAGCCCACCTCTTCAATGCTGCGTTCGGCACCTAACCCTTATCGTTCAGTGAATCCAGACTGCCCCAATTTGACTGCCCCTATCGGACCGACCGTTCACTTGTCTATTAGATTGTAAGCTCTTTGAGCAGGGACTGTCTCTCTTTGTTAAATTGTACAGCGCTGCGTAACCCTAGTAGCGCTCTAGAAATGTTAAGTAGTAGTAGTAAGTGTACAGTGCTGTGTACATCTAGTAGCGCTATAGAAATGATGAGTAGTAGTCGGGTGGTCTGGGCTGTGTTGGGAAGAGAGGATGACACAGTGTGTTTTTTCTTTTTGAGTTTCAATTTGAATGCCGTTGCCCAGGATTCCATAGTTCTCAAACTGTTATTGATTTCTTTGGTGATTTCTGATGGGTTCGATTGCAAGCTCTGTTGAGCAGGGACGGTTTCTTCATGTTCAAGTGTACAGCGCTGCGTACGTCTAGTAGCGCTATAGAAATAAGTAGTAGTACTAGTAATATATAAGCTGATAGTCTGCATTTCATCAGCGGCCCTTCTGCTAATATGGGATCGAGCTGCTTAGCACGATTCGGGCCTCTTTTACAAAGGCTACTGACTCCCAGTGCGGCAATTGAGAGGAAGCCCAACTCTTGAAAGTTTACAAGCTAAACATTAATTACTCTTTAACTTTTCCCTGAAATTTTGAAGGATTTGAAAAGTTAGAACACAAGTTACACTAAGCACCTCAATCACATATTAGCAGAGGGGCTGGTGATGAAATACAGCCTATCAGCTTAGATATTAAAGAGAAGTAAACTGTGCAGATTGAAGTTAACATGTTATACTTAAAAAAGAAATTAAAGATGAATTTAAGAAGTATTACTATACTGTAGATGTTTTATATTCCACAATATCTCTAGTATGATTCGTCGCAGATTACATAATAAGAAACAACGTCAAACAGGTAGAATTACATAGAGAAAAACTCATTCAGCATTACTCCATGCCAGTGGAGATGAAAACGGTAACGGAATTCAAAAATGCTTGGGAGAAACATAAAGGAATCCTGTGCAGAAGGAAGGGATCCTCAAGAGCTTAGCCTAGAATGAGTGGCAGAGCTGGTGGTTGGGAGGCGGGACTAGTGCTGGGCAGACTTATACGGTCTTTGCCGGGGCTGGTGGTTGGGAGGCGGGACTAGTGCTGGGCAGACTTATACGGTCTGTGCTAGAGCTGGTGGTGGGAGGCAGGGATAGTGCTGGGCAGACTTATACGGTCTGTGCTAGAGCTGGTGGTTGGGAGGCAGGACTAGTGCTGGGCAGACTTATACGGTCTTTGCCGGGGCTGGTGGTTGGGCGGCGGGGATAGTGCTGGGCAGACTTATACGGTCTGTGCTAGAGCTGGTGGTTGGGAGGCGGGACTAGTGCTGGGCAGACTTATACGGTCTGTGCCAGAGCCGGTGGTGGGAGGCAGGGATAGTGCTGGGCAGACTTATACGGTCTGTGCCGGGGCTGGTGGTTGGGAGGCGGGACTAGTGCTGGGCAGACTTATACGGTCTTTGCCGGGGCTGGTGGTTGGGCGGCGGGGATAGTGCTGGGCAGACTTATACGGTCTGTGCCAGAGCCGGTGGTGGGAGGCAGGGATAGTGCTGGGCAGACTTATACGGTCTGTGCTAGAGCTGGTGGTTGGGAGGTGGGTTGGTGGTTGGGAGGCGGGGATAGGGCTGGCCAGACTTATACGGTCTGTGCACTGAAGAGGACAGTACAAATAAAAAAGTAGCACATATGAATTAATCTTCTTGGGCAGAGTGGATGGACCGTGCAGGTCTTTTTCTGCCGTCATCTACTATGTTATTATGTATCAGTGTCCCTTGCTGTAGAGGTTTTAATGTAAGTTTACGGTGGCTGCTGGATTGTGAGCAAGGGGTTACTTCTTCCCTCATTCCTTTCCATGTCATCTCATAGGTGGGGAGTTGGGGACAACACATCTGAGGATGGCAAACACACTCGAGGGAGGGGAGCTGCAACCTCAGGCCTTGATCTGGGATCTTGTTCTAGGGGGGTTCTCTGTTCACGATACTTACATCGGGCCAAGAGGCGCCACCGCACATGCTGGATCATGTCCGGGCTGTCATGCCAGACATGCCGGTACCGGCGCCTGAAGGATTCCAGCTCCTGCTGGATGCCAAATCACATGCAAGACACAAGTTTGTACACCAGGGTTCAGACATAATTCCTTTAGAAGCCAAGTTGTGCAATGGCCCTGACATTGAGAGAGACAGATGGCACTGATTGGGGGGGGAGGAGGGACATTACATAAGCACAAGTGATATGTGAGGTGAGGTGGACATGGGGACAGAGAGAGCTTGTGCACAGGGATGTGAGAATTGGCAGTGAGTGACAGCTGATGTTCCTTCAGTCATGTGCATATCCTTGAGGGAGGAGTGGTCAACGTTCACTTCACTTATGTGAGCAGGGAAGGAGAGGTGCATGTATGTGCAGTCCCTCATGGCTACTCTGCATAGGTAGTTCAAGGGGTGGCAGCCATACTTTCTGGGACATTGATTCTATTTATGATTGGTGAGGAGCTTTTCCTTGTGCTGCAACAGGAGTGGGACCTCAGTGCCCTTGACCAGTGCTGGTACGGGGGCTGCCATTGCTGAATACTTACCTTACCAGGGTGTCTCCTATTAGAGTTCAGGCCATTATGGAGACAGCACCACCTGGGGGAGGAGGGGGGGCAGGTGGTGCTACCATTTGAAAAGGCATCTTTTGTGCCTTAGGTAGAGGCTGATTAAAAATTCTGTGCCTACCAGACTATAATTTGGCACCTTTCTCCTCCACCGCTAACTCCAGACTCCGTTCCTTTTATCTTGCTGTGCCATATGCCTGGAATAAACTTCCTGAGCCGGTCCATCAAGCTCCATCTCTGGCCATCTTCAAATCTAGGCTAAAAGCCCACCTTTTTGATGCTGCTTTTAACTCCTAACCCTTACTCACTTGTTCAGTACCCATGTTTTATCATTCCCACCTTAGTAATTCCCTTATCTCTTATTTGTCCTGTTTGTCTGTCCTAATTAGATTGTAAGCTCTATTAAGTAGGGACTGTCTCTTTATGTCCAGTGTACAGCGCTGTGTACGTCTAGTAGCGCTATAGACATGATAAGTAGTAGTAGTTGTAGTAATTCGGATTATTCTTCCCAATGTGCATCACTTTGCATTTGTCCACATTAAATTTATCTGCCATTTGGATTCCCAGTTTCACTTAAAGGAATGTGCAAGTCGTCAGGACTCAAGAAAGCACAGATCAGCGATCGCGGCGTGCTGGAGACCGGCGCTGAAGAAGGCTTCGGCTGGCAGGGGTTGGGGACCCACACCTGCAAAATCAGGGGCCCCGACTAAATATGTGGGGGCCCAGGCCCCCGTGGCCCCACCTAGCTACGCCCCTGGTTATTTTTATGTTGCAACTTAGAGGAAGGCTGAACTTTGCTGCTCTTTATATTTTTGGCCCCGCCTCTGGCGAACCTCTAATCCCTCACCACGTTAACTTTTATAACTTTTACATAAGAACATAAGCATTGTCATACTGGGACCAGACAAAGATCCATCAGGCCCAGTATCCTGTTTCCAACAGTGGCCAATCCAGGTCACAAGTACTTGGCAATATACCAAAGAAGTAAAACAGATTTTATGCTACTTATCCTAGAAATAAGTAGTGATTTTCCCAAATCCATTTTGATAATTGGTTATGGACTTTTCTTTTAGGAAATTATCCAGACCTTTTTTAAACCCAGATACGCTAACCTCCGACAAAGAGTTCCAGAGCTTAACTATTCTTTGAGTGAAAAAATATTTCCTCTTATTTGTTAAAAGTATTTCCATATAATTTAATTGAGGGTCCCTTGGTCTTTGTACTTTTTGAAAGGTAATAAATAGAAATAAATAAACAGAAAAGAAAATAAGATAATACCTTTTTTATTGGATTAACTTAATACATTTTTGATTAGCTTTCAAAGGTAAGCCTTCTTCATATTGGAAATAATTATTTCTGATCTGAAGAAGAAGGAATCAATTCACTTATCCATTCTACAGCAGTCAGGATTTTGTAGACCTTAGTCATATCCCCCATCTCAGCCGTCTCTTTTTCAAGCTGAAGAGCCCTAACCTCTTTAGCCTTTCTTCATATAAGAGGAGTTCCACCATTTAATCTCTCTGCTATGGTCTTGTCTTCCCTGAATGCCCCTTTTACCATCTAGCAGGCCAACTGGTTCTTTTACCAGCTTCTAATATATTTAAGAAAGCTGCTATTATGGGTCTTTGCCTTTTTGCCTCCAAGGCAATCTTCTTTTCAAAGTCTCTTTGCCTTCTTTATCAGCGCTTTACATTTGATTTGCCATTCCTTATTTTATTTATTTATTTCACTTATGCCATTTCCAATTATATTGGGTTGGATCCATTTTCTGAAGGATGTTTTCCTTCACCTCACTTTATAACCATGCTGGCTGTCATTTGGCCTTTCTTCCTTCTTTTTTAATACATGGAATATGTCTGGTCTGGGCTTCCAGGATGGTGTTGCTGAATAACATCCATGCTTGTTCTAAGTTTTTGAACTTTGCAACTGTTCCTCTAAGGTTGTTTTGGGTTTCTTTTGTTTGTTTTTACCATTCTCCTCATTTTTATCATAGTCTGCTTTTTGAATGTTACGCAGGGATCTTCAATCCTATCCTCAGGGCACACCTAGCCAGTCAGGTTTTCAGAATACCCACAGTGAATGTGCAGGAGAGAGATTAGCAAACACTGCCCCCATTGTATGCAAATCTATCTCAGGCATATTCATTATGGGTATCCTGAAAACCTGACTGACTAGGTTGTCCTGTGCTAACATATTAGACTTCCTGTGGGCACACAATCCAGTTATTCCATAAAAGCTGTCTTTGATTTCGTCTAGGAACTTTACCTCTTGATGTTACATTTATCCAGTCAATATTGAGGTAATTGAAATTACCCATTATTGTTGTGCTACTAGTTGTTAGCCTCTGTATTTTCTGCTAGCATTTCTGCATCTCTCTGTTCGTTCTGGCCAGGTACACAGTAGTATTGTTTATCATTTATTTATTTATTTATTTATGTATTGCATTTGTATCCCACATTTTCCCACCTATTTGCAGGCTCAATGTGGCTTACATAGTAACCGTGATGGCGATCGCCAGTTCCGGTATAGCAGATATAGAGTGACAATGTAGAAGGTTCGTGTAGGATAAACACATCAGGGAATAAGGAGGAAGGGTTGAGTTGTGATCAATTCGAGTCTTAGTTTCGATGTGTTGTAGGATCGAGGCATTTAAGTTGGGTCATCAGGGTATTCCTTTTCGAATAAGTAAGTTTTTAGTGATTTCCGAAAGTTTGATAGGTCATTCGTTGTTTTCAAGGTGTTTGGTAGTGCGTTCCATAGTTGTGTGCTTATAAAGGAGAAGATGGATGCATAGGTTGATTTGTATTTAATTCTTTTGCAGCTTGGGTGGTGTAGGTTTAGGTATGTGCATGTTGATCTTGTGGTGTTTCTGGCTGGAATGTCAATGAGGTCTATCATGTATCCCAGGGTCTCACCATAGATGATTTTGTGCACTAGAGTACAGATTTTGAAGGCAATCTGTTCTTTGATCGGGAGCCAATGTAGTTTTTCGCGTAGGAGTGTGGCGTTTTCACATTTCGTTTTTCCAAAAATCAGTCTGGCTGCGGTGTTTTGAGCGGTTTGGAGTTTCTTTATGATTTGTTCTTTACATCCCGCATAGATTGCATTACAATAGTCTAGGTGACGTGGAGGGGCATAATCAAACTTGGAGCCCCTCTTTAAGGGCGCCCCGGTGAAGGGGCAGGGCATCCCGTATTATCGAAACAAGATGGGCGTCCATCTTTCGTTTCGACAATACAGTCAGGGACGCCCAAATCTCAACATTTAGGTCAACCATCTTGACATTTAGGTCGACCTAGCTTGGGCAGATTTTTGAGTGATATTTTCCTTTTTTGTATTTTGTTACTTTTGCATATTCACATTTACAAATACAAAATGTACACAAAGGCTGAGTCCCCTCAGCTACCACATACAGCTAACTAGTAAGGGACATTTTATGACTACCTTACAGTAAAGAGGAAGGTGTCAAAGCAAAGCACACAGGATCATTAGATGCAAGAGAGACCATGTCTGGCTATAGAAAGAGAGACAGCTCAGGATGGGCTTGGTTATAAGGAGGAATATGGACAGGGTGAGAGAGGACATTTCCAGATGCAAAAAAGGATGCGGCTTAGGGCATGTGATAGATGGTGACTCCCTTCCGAGAGATACTGAAGTGCTAATCTACTGACCAGATGTGATCAGAGAAGACAAAACCATAGTGCAGAGATTAAATGAGTTCTTTGCTTCAGTCTTCACCGAGGAAGATTTGGGTGAGATACCGGTACCAGAAATGGTATTCGAAGCTGACGAGTCAGAGAAACAGAATGAATTCTCTATAAACCTGGAGGATGTAATGGGGCAGTTCTACAAATTGAAGAGTAGCAAATCTCCTGGACCAGATGGTATTCATCCCAGAGTACTGATAGAACTGTAAAATGAATTTGCGGAGCTATGGTTAGTAATATGTAATTTATCCTTAAACTCGAGCGTGGTACCAGAAGATTGGAGGGTGGCCAATGTAACGCCGATGTTTAAAAAAGGTTCCAGAGGAGATCTGGGAAATTATAGACCAGTGAGTCAGATGTCGGTGCCGGGCAAAATGGTAGAGACTATTACAAAGAACAAAATTACAGAGCATATTCAAAAGCATGGATTAATGAGACAAAGTCAACATAGGTTTAGTGAAGGGAAATCTTGCCTCACCAATCTACTACATTTCTTTGAAGGGGTGAACAAACATGTGGATAAAGGTGACCAACGCTTTCAAGATGAAACTAAATAAAGAAAAAACTCAATACCTAATCCTTTCATCACAACACGCCTCCCAGCTCCCAACCACACTGATCACCCCCGACGTTACAATCTCAATATCTGACAATCTAAAAATCCTAGGAGTAACATTAGACAAACACCTTACTTTAGAAACTCATGCAAAAGCCACGACAAAGAAGATGTTCAACATGATGTGGGTACTGAAAAGAGTGAAACCATACCTCCCACAGAAAACTTTCCGCAATCTAGTACAATCCACAGTGCTCACCCATGCCGACTACTGCAACAGCATCTTCATCGGATGCCAAGACCAAATCATGAAAAAACTCCAAACCGCACAGAACACAGCAGCTAGACTCATTTTTGGCAAACCACGATTCGAAAGCGCAACACCACTTCGTAAGAAACTTCACTGGCTCCTAATCAAGGAACGTATAAACTTCAAAGCCCACACAATGATCCACAAGATCCTCAATGGCAAATCTCTAAGCTACATGTCCAACCTGATCGATCTTCCAGCCAGGAACTGGACCAGAACTTCTAGAACATATCTCAATCTTCATCTTCCCAACTGCAAAGGCCTCAAATACAAAACCTACTATGCATCCAACTTCTCTGTCATAGGCAGCCAGCTCTGGAATGCCATACCTCGACACATCCAAAAAACCACTGAACACCTACCCTTCCGAAAACTGCTGAAGACTTACCTCTTCAAACAAGCCTACCCAAATGACCTGGCCTAATTCTCAAACATAATTCCACATATAATTCCACACCACTAGTATTACCCACACTTCAACCCCTTCCCCACATCTCTTACTATTGTCTTACTCTATGTAATTATGCCATCTCTACGACACTTTGTTCCATACTTTGTATCATCCGTGCGATACTCTATGTAATTATGTCATCTCTACGAGACTTTGTTCCATACTTTGTATCATCCATGTGATACTTTGTAAGCTGCACTGAACCTACTTTATGTAATTATGTCATCTCGTTGATACATTGTTCCCAAACCTGTATTACCTCCGTGATACGTTGTATCATACTTTGTAAGCCGCACTGAACCTGCTATTGAGCAGGAAAGAGCGGGGTATAAATGCCACAAATAAAATAAATAAATAAATAAATTGTGTATCTGGATTTTCAGAAGGCGTTTGACAAAGTACCTCATGAAAGACTCCAGAGAAAATTGGAGAATCATGGGATAGGAGGTAGTGTTCTAGATAGAAAACAGAGAGTAGGGTTAAATGGTCAGTATTCTGAATGGAGAAGGGTAGTTAGTGGGGTTCCCCAGGCGTCTGTGCTGAGACCGCTGCTTTTTAACATATTGTCATGTCCTCTACCTCAATGCAAGCGGTGTCCTCAGGCTGCGCGGGGTCCCGTCGACACGCACACTTGACTGGCACAGCCCTGAGCCATGTGTGTGTAGTTCTTCTCTGGCTGCAGGCTCCTTGATTGCTTTGCTTCCATGCACCTGGTTCTGCTCTCTCTCTGCCTGGCTTCCCTTGCTTCTCTCCTATTGGTCTTCTGGTTCCTTCTTCCCCTGCTCTTGTCCTACGGCTGTGCTCCTTCTCCCTGCTGGTCCCTGGTGATGTCAGACACCAGCACGTTATCAGCTGAGCTCTTCCTTGACTCCATGCTTCGGCTTCTACTTTGGTAGGTGTTACTTGCTCTGTAGTTTGCTTCTTATCTACTTGTCCCTCGTTGCTGACTTTGCCTGTACCTGGATTACTCTCTTGCCTGCTGCTTGCCTATTGACTTTGCTTGTACCTGGATTACTCTCTTGATCTGCTGCCTGCCTATTGACTTTGCCTGTACCTGGATTACTCTCTTGATCTGCTGCCTGCCTACCGACTTTGCCTGTTCCTGGATTACTCCCATGCCTGCTGCCTGCCTGGCTGATACGTTCACCACCCCGCTTCCAGCTCCATCTCGTAAGTCCTGCAGGCCGCCCGCACCTAGGGGCTCAACCTCTGGGGAATGGCGGTCAGCGCAGGTGAAACCCGGGGTTGTCCAGCCGCCAAGAAGAACCTGGTCTGAGTACCAGGCTCAGCAGCGCTCTACTTGGTACAAGAACTCACAAGTCTGACACATATTTATAAATGACCTAGAGATGGGAGTAACTAGTGAGGTAATTAAATTTGCTGATGACACAAAGTTATTCAAAGTTGTTAAATCGCGGGAGGATTGTGAAAAATTACAAGAGGACTTTACTAGATTGGGAGACTGGGCGTCTAAATGGCAGATGACGTTTAATGTGAGCAAGTGCAAAGTGATGCATGTGGGAAAGAGCAACCCAAATTATAACTATGTCATGCAAGGTTCCATGTTAGGAGTACCAGACCAAGAAAGGGATCTAGGTGTAGTCGTTGATGGTTCATTGAAACCTTCTGCTCAGTGTGCTGCTGCGGCTAAGAAAGCAAATAGAATGTTAGGTATTATTAGGAAAGGAATGGAAAACAAAATTGAGGACGTAATAATGCCTTTGTATTGCTCCATGTTGCGACCGCACCACGAATATTGTGTTCCATTCTGGTTGTCGCATCTCAAAAAAGATATAGTGGAATTAGAAAAGGTACAGAGAAGGACGACAAAAATGATAAAGGGGATGGGACGACTTCCCCATGAGGAAAGGCTAAAGCGGCTAGGGCTCTAAAGTTTCGAGAAAAGGCGGCTGAGGGGAGATATGATAGAGGTCTATAAAATAATGAGTGGAGTTGAACGGGTAGATGTGAAGTGTCTGTTTACGCTTTCCAAAAATATTAGGACTAGGGGGTATGCAATGAAGCTACAATGTAGTAAATTTAAAACGAATTGGAGAAACTTTTTCTTCACTCAACGTGTAATTAAATTCGTTGCCAGAGAATGTGGTAAAGGCAGTTAGCTTAGCAGAGTTTTAAAAAGGTTTTGGCGGCTTCCTAAAGGAAAAGTCCATAGACCATTACTAACTTGGACTTGGGGAAAATCCACTATTTCTGGGTTAAGCAGCATAAAATGTTTTGTACTTTTTTGGGATCTTGCCAGGTATTTGTGACCTGGATTGGCCACTGTTGGAAACAGGATGCTGGGCTCGATGGACCTTTGGTCTTTCCCTGTATGGCAATACTTATGTACTTATGAGGTAGGGTTAAAGGTGGGGGAGAACTGATAGGGTAGGTGCAGAAGAGGATGGGGGAGGAGAGCTATTATGGGTTGCGGTCTGGAAGTCGACAGAATTACGCAAGATGATGATTTTGTTCTTAAAGTGTGGTGTTAGTAATTGTGCAGAAGGGGGAGGGATATCTGTTTTGTCGGAGGGAGCTTTGAATGTAGTGCGTGTTTTATATGTTTTAGGTGTGTTATGTGCCTCACGCTTATTTTCGAAAGAGAAGGGCGCCCATCTTTCGACACAAATCGGGAGGTGGGCATCCTTCTCTCAGGGTAGCCCAAATCGGCATAATCAAAAGCCGATTTTGGGCGTCCTCAACTGCTTCCCATTGCGGGGACGATGAAAGTTCCCGGGGGCATGTCGGAGGCATAGCAAAGGCGGGACTGGGGTGTGCCTAACGGATGGGCGTCCTCGAGCGATAATGGAAAAAAGAAGGGCGTCTCTGACGAGCACTTGGCCGACTTTACTTAGTCCATTTTTTCTTGCGACCAAGCCTCAAAAAAGTGCCCAAACTGACCAGATCACCACCAGAGGGAATCGGGGATGACCTCCCCTGACTCCCCCAGGGTTCACTAACCACCTCCCACCCCGAAAAAAAACTTTAAAAACTTTTTTTGCCAGCCTGAAATGTTATATTCAGGTCCATCGCAGCAGTATACAGGTCCCTGGTGGGGGGGGGGGGGGGGGGGGGGGGGGGGGGGGAGGTATGTGTGTGTCAGTGGAGGCATAGCGAAGGTGTGGACATCCTTCTTTCAAACATTTTGGACGTCCTGAACTGCCCCCCCCCCCCACAGGGACAGCCAAATTTCAAGTGGAGGAGTGGCCTAGTGGTTAGAGCACTGGTCTTGCAATCAAGAGGTGGCCATGTCAAATCCCACTGCTGCTACTTGTGATCCAAATAAATAAAGAGGGTGTCAGAGGCATAGCAAAGGCATGGACGTCCTTCTCACAGAAACATCCACATTTTGGACATCCTCAACTGCCATCACAGGGACGGAGACATAGCAAAGGACGTCCTTCACCCATACTCCAAAAAAAAAAAAAAAAAAAAAGACATCCCTGACGACAACTTGGATGTTTTCACCTGAACTTGTATTTTTCTAAGGTTCTAGATGGCTATTATTCACGCAGCTTGTCTGCATGTATGAAGCCATCTTTGGCATATGCAGAGCAGCCACACATAACGCTTGGCTGCTCTACACTGGCTTCCCCTCCTTAGGAAAGAAATCATGTGCAAATGAGCTAACAGTGAGCAGCTCATTTGCATGCAATTTCCTTCAAGCATGCCCGTTCCTTTCCAAATCGCTAAGGGATTGGTAAGGAAAGGGCTTTTTCCGTTCAGTTAGTGCATCAGTTAGTCCACTGCAGTGCCCCCTAGGGTGCCCAGTTGGTGTCCTGGCATGTCAGGGGGACCAGTGCACTACCAATGCTGGCTCCTCCCACAATCAAATGAGTTGGATTTGGTCGTTTTTGAGATGGGCATCCTCGGTTTCCATTATAGTCGAAAACTGGAGACGACCATCTCTAAGGTCAACCATCTCAACATTTATGTCGACCATCTCTAAGGTCGACATAAATGTTGAGATTTGGGCATCCCTGACCATATTATCGAAATGAAAGATGGCCGCCCATCTTGTTTTGATAATACGGGTTTCCCCGCCCCTTCGCATGGACATCCTGCGAGGACGCCCTCAGGAAAACTTGGGTGCCCCGTTTGATTATGCCCCTCTCAGTGATCTTAGCAGTATAATAGCTCTGTTTTACAGTAAGGAAAGTCTTTTTGTAAGAGGCAGTACTCTTATCTTATAGATGTTATGATAGGGGGGTGAAGGTCATCATAGCCATTTCCTCTCTGCCTGGTGCAGTTCGGGAGTATACCAGAGATTGGATTGCCAACAAAATAAAGAGATTATGCAAGATGTAAGAGGAACTGTGATATTATAGGGATTGTTAAAACAGGAATTCCATTGTGTTGCCTGATCATTTAATGGTAAGGTAGAAAAAAAGAGTCCAAGTCAAGACCAGAGTTTTCAAGAAGCAAGATGGCTGTAATCTTGGAGAGATCCTTTTGAAAAATAGTTTTGGTTAAGGTGTTGACAGAGGTAGTTGTCGAAGCGTAATTAAACGGTATTAAAGAATGATCTGACCAAGATAATGGGTGAGATGCAGTGTTGCATAATATATGATTATCTGCATGTAATGAGAGAATTACAGTGGGGGAAATAAGTATTTGATCCCTTGCTGATTTTGTAAGTTTGCCCACTGACAAAGACATGAGCAGCCCATAATTGAAGGGTAGGTTATTGGTAACAGTGAGAGATAGCACATCACAAATTAAATCCGGAAAATCACATTGTGGAAAGTATATGAATTTATTTGCATTCTGCAGAGGGAAATAAGTATTTGATCCCTCTGGCAAACAAGACCTAATACTTGGTGGCAAAACCCTTGTTGGCAAGCACAGCGGTCAGACGTCTTCTGTAGTTGATGATGAGGTTTGCACACATGTCAGGAGGAATTTTGGTCCACTCCTCTTTGCAGATCATCTCTAAATCATTAAGAGTTCTGGGCTGTCGCTTGGCAACTCGCAGCTTCAGCTCCCTCCATAAGTTTTCAATGGGATTAAGGTCTGGTGACTGGCTAGGCCACTCCATGACCCTAATGTGCTTCTTCCTGAGCCACTCCTTTGTTGCCTTGGCTGTATGTTTTGGGTCATTGTCGTGCTGGAAGACCCAGCCACGACCCATTTTTAAGGCCCTGGCGGAGGGGAGGGAGGTTGTCACTCAGAATTGTACGGTACATGGCCCCATCCATTCTCCCATTGATGCGGTGAAGTAGTCCTGTGCCCTTAGCAGAGAAACACCCCCAAAACATAACATTTCCACCTCCATGCTTGACAGTGGGGACGGTGTTCTTTGGGTCATAGGCAGCATTTCTCTTCCTCCAAACACGGCGAGTTGAGTTCATGCCAAAGAGCTCAATTTTTGTCTCATCTGACCACAGCACCTTCTCCCAATCACTCTCGGCATCATCCAGGTGTTCACTGGCAAACTTCAGACGGGCCGTCACATGTGCCTTCCGGAGCAGGGGGACCTTGCGGGCACTGCAGGATTGCAATCCGTTATGTCGTAATGTGTTACCAATGGTTTTCGTGGTGACAGTGGTCCCAGCTGCCTTGAGATCATTGACAAGTTCCCCCCTTGTAGTTGTAGGCTGATTTCTAACCTTCCTCATGATCAAGGATACCCCACGAGGTGAGATTTTGCGTGGAGCCCCAGATCTTTGTCGATTGACAGTCATTTTGTACTTCTTCCATTTTCTTACTATGGCACCAACAGTTGTCTCCTTCTCGCCCAGCGTCTTACTGATGGTTTTGTAGCCCATTCCAGCCTTGTGCAGGTGTATGATCTTGTCCCTGACATCCTTAGACAGCTCCTTGCTCTTGGCCATTTTGTAGAGGTTAGAGTCTGACTGATTCACTGAGTCTGTGGACAGGTGTCTTTCATACAGGTGACCATTGCCGACAGCTGTCTGTCATGCAGGTAACGAGTTGATTTGGAGCATCTACCTGGTCTGTAGGGGCCAGATCTCTTACTGGTTGGTGGGGGATCAAATACTTATTTCCCTCTGCAGAATGCAAATAAATTCATATACTTTCCACAATGTGATTTTCCGGATCTAATTTGTGATGTGCTATCTCTCACTGTTACCAATAACCTACCCTTCAATTATGGGCTGCTCATGTCTTTGTCAGTGGGCAAACTTACAAAATCAGCAAGGGATCAAATACTTATTTCCCCCACTGTAAGTCTAGCATGTGTCCACTGTGATAGGTAGGAACAGTCATATGTTGGGTCAAATTAAGATCCGAGAAAGAAGCCAGAAAGTCTTGGGTGAAAGTGGCATTGAGTTCATGTAAATGGATATTAAATTCTCCCAAAATAATTGGATGCATGCTGTTGAGACAATGGTCTGTCATAAATGATCGGAGAAGGTTCACAGATGATGTGATGGGGATGGGGGTGGGGAATGGTAGAGTAGTAAAAGATCTAGAGGGACTGTGATTTTTACATAAAACTGCAAAAATTCACCAGTGGAATGGAGGTCCACAGCACAACGAATAGTTGCCATCTTGTCGAATAGTACGGTTACAGAAATAGTAATTGTAATGGGGTGGGGTGGGGGGGTTGCTAGATTTAGGTGAGAAGCATGTGTGTCAGAAGACCAAGTATCTGTCAGGCAAAGAATAGTTTTATAGAATAAGATAAGTTATCGAATGAGAAAGTGTTTTCCTCGTACTGACCAGCAGTTTATTAGTCTTAGCTGTGCTGAACGGGAAGATGGTGTAGAAGCGTTGGTTGGATTTGAAGCAAGAGGGATATCGATTAGTTGTCTTACCTGAGGGAACGAGAGAATGGGCCAGTATATTGGAATAGGTTGAGGAAAGCCCATGAAGGCAATTGTAAGCATGCTGAACAAGAAGTCTCTATCCAAAAGAATTAAAGATAGAGCCATTGTAGCAACGCGGGTTTGAACTCAAGGTGAATATTGACCTGGACATTTACATTTGCCATGTTATTTCAAATGAATGCAAATCCCTAATAGCAGTTCCACAGCAAGAGAGGCTTGAAAGAGTGTCTTTACCTCAGGGATAGAGGACTGCCAGCCCCTACCACACCAATACCCTGGAAGTCCAGGGCTACAACGTCAATCATATTCTTTTTTTCTTTCTCTCCTGATGATGCCATGTGTTTAGACAGGGGCAGGCAGCGTTTATGCATTGATAACACCTGGGCTGGAGGGAAAGGGAGCCGTGGCCAATGGTTATGGGGTACATGAGGAGGGTAATTCTGCAAAGTACATGCTGATTACGTGTGGAATTTATTTCAATAATAACAAATGCATGCTGTTCTGTAAACAGAGGTATATCTTATATAACGCATGTTTAGAGGCGGGGTCTGGGCAGACCATGGGCAGGACTCTTGCATGTACCTTACTGAATGCTTTCACGCATATCTCTGGAACTTAGGCGCTTTCGCCAGATCTATGACTGGTTCACCTAAGTTACCGGCACGTGTCTTCACTGTTATGCCAGTGTATTCTATAAAGGAAAGTTGGTGCCCAGTTACAGAATTACCTTCCCCCACCTTCCCCAGTGGCTGGATTAGGGTTATGGAGGAAGCTGTTGTGCATGGCTTCTTGTGAAAAATTGTGAATACAATGATCAGTGCAGGCACATCGGAGAGGGGGTGAATAGGGAAGAGGGGAAATTATGCCTGGAGTTGTGGCCCTGATGCAAAGAACAGGATAAAACCAGGGGTCTATTTTTCTGGTCATTAGTTCGAAGAAAGCAGTACCGCTGAGTCCGGGCAATGCTTATCTAAATGCACGAAGGTACCCAGAGGTAGGCCCTGCAGTAAACATCTCTGCACAGGAGAGACTGATAGTAGTCAGCTTCCGGCCAGGAGGGTGGTGCTCTCTCTTCATTCTGGCGCCGAGGCCTCTGCCCCGCTTGCCAGGGTTAGCAGCATGATTGAAATGTGACACAGTAAGAGAGCACTGTGTAATATGTCCCGCAGCCAGAGAGTAGCACCAATAAGCAAACAACACTACATCACCTTTGCCACTCGGAACAGCTGCCATTAATACTGAGATCAGAGTGTTAGGCCATGCTATCCCCAGCTGGCCGCACTAGTGACAGCTCCGGCTTAGCTCACGACAGTGAGTAATATTTGCACTGACAGAGTCACAAATCACCGGGAGACAAGTTTAAAACTCAATATTCAGTGTACTTGGCTCGGCTCGCTCCCTGCTTGAACATCACAGAACACAATTACAGCCTTGATTCTTTGGAGTCAAAAAAGTATCGATAGAAAGTGGTAAAAAAAACATAAAGAGAGAGTGGTAATCAAGGGAGAAATTGCCTTGGGGGGAGGGGGGGGCTTGTTTAAGTCATTTATAAATCAAAAAGACTGAATGCAGAAATACAGTAAGGTAATTAAAGGGAAGGACGGAGGTAGGAGGACGTAATGACAGAAACCTTGAAGTTAGGAAGTTGGTCTCGTATCCAGCTCCACATTTCTTTTTTTTGGGGGGGGGGGGAGGGGGGGTGTCTTTTCTTACACGATTTTCAAGAGGAAATGTTCTCTCTACGGGATTTCCAGGGTACGGTTGGAGAATGATCATGGTGGCGGATACTCCTGGTAAAAGTAAACAATTTCCAGAGGCGAGGGACATGGTATTTCCTCTAGGACTGGAATTGGGCATTGGGTAATGTTTCCATTTCAGGTCTGTTTTTGAGATGACTTTTCCTTCTGTTGGGGTAGAGCATGGAACAAATTACCTTTGAATTTGAGGTTAGTTCTTTCTTATTTTTCATTTAGGAATTTCTTAAAAACATATCTTTATGAAAAATAATTTCTTCAAATTTTTGGATTTAAAAGTAGTTTTTGCTTTTTGACCATTTTTTTTTAAATTTAAATATATTTTATTGACAACTCAAAGGTAAACAACATAACATTCTCAATGTACCCAACATACAAACATTAAGATATCATGCTGGAACCCATACAACTTGTATATGTCCCTTCCCTCCCCCCACCATCCAACCCATCCCCCCCCCCCCCCCCCCCCCCCCCCCCCCACTCTTTAGTTTGTTAATTTCTCAGTACCGCTGGAGTTTTTCCGGTTTATTGTTAACCGCTTTGCATCCTCTTGGAATAATAGCACTATAGAAATCTCTAAAAGTATAGTATAAGATAGTTCTGATGGAGGGAATTTTCCTTCCCAGCTTCCTGCATGAAGAATGGAAATATGGATGTGTCCATTTGGTACAAGTCTCTACCATCATCTCCTTCACCTCCCTTCATCACAAAGTGCACACTTTACACTCCTCCAGCCTCCCATTCCTAAGACCCCCATCTCCATCACTGCCTTTTTCTTCACCATCCTCTGCATGTCCCCACCCCCCCTCCGCAATACAGGCATATCAGTGAGGTACAGGTCCAACATGCAAAGCTGTTCTGTGTACAGGTGTGAGAGCAGCACAAAATTAGGACTTCCTGTAAGCTGACACCGACAGATGAGACAACTTCCCATACTAAAAGGGGAATCCTGTAGCTGGGCACATGCAAGTACATGAAATAGCGACATTTACACGCAAACATGCTCTATATGTTATTCTATCAGATCACGGGCAAGGTCCATAGAAAGGCTGGAGCACAGGAGAGGCATGAACAGGTCTCCAATTTGCATGCATAATTTACAGAATACCATCAGTTCCGCACAGAGCAGGGAAAACCTGACGTAAATAATTCTGCCTGAAATTAGATGGACTAATGTCAACTTACACTAGAGTACACAGATACAATTACAGAACTGACACCAGCGTCTGGCATCAGGGAGCCTAACTGGAAATGCCACTTGCACAACTGCCTCCAAATTACTAACAATGAACAGGTGCCTGATGGTCCCCCAGAACTGTCCCTAAGTAATAAACCATAAACAGCCCAATTGACCCTTAGAACTGCCCCCTAACTACTAACATTCATCAGGTGCCTAATGGTCCTTCAGAACTGCCCCTAAGTAATAAACCATGAAAAGCTGCCTGATGACCTATCAGGACACCAGTCGTGGGCAGACAGCGTCTACCCTTAAGCCCAGTTTGCGGCAAGACTCCTCAATCTCCAGCTTGCAGGTCGGCTTCTCTATTTGGCTCAGGAGATTAACAGAAATAGCTTCAATCCTGCTCCTCTCTCAAGGGTTTCTTAGCAGGTACCCCTCTTTAGTTCTAAAGGGTCCAGTGTGAGATGGACTCATGATTATTTCTATGCCGGGTCCCTCCTACACAGGGCTCCAATCCCAGGACAAGCAGTGGCTTCCCCATGTCTATCTCAATAACAGACTATGGACTTTTCCTCTAGGAACTTGCCCAACCCTTTTTTAAACCCAGATATGCTAACTGCTATTACTACATCCTCCGGCAAAGAGTTCCAGAGCTTAACTATTCGTTGACTGAAAAATATTTCCTCCTATATGTTTTAAAAGTATTTCCATGCAATTTCATTGAGTGTACCCTAGTCTTTTTACTTTTACAAAGAGTAAAAAATCAATTCACTTCTACTCACTGCACACCACTCAGGATTTTGTAGACCTCAATCAATATCCCCCCTCAGCCGTCTATTTTCCAAGCTGAAGAGCCCTAACCTCTTTAGCCCTTCCTCATACAGGAGGAGTTCCATCCCCTTTATCATTTTAGTCGCTCTTCTTTCAACCTTTTCTAATTCTGCTGTATTTTTTTTTGAGATACGACGACCAGATCTGAATACAATACCCAAGGTGAGGTCGCACCATGGAATATTATAGTATTCTTGGTCTTACTACTACTACTATTTAGCATTTCTATAGCGCTACGAGGCGTACGCAGCGCTGCACAAACACAGAAGAAAGACAGTCCCTGCTCAAAGAGCTTACAATCTAATAGACAAAAAAAAAAAAGTAATCAAATCAATTAATGTGTACAGGAAGGAGGAGAGGAGGGTAGGTGGAGGCGAGTGGTTACAGGTGGTTATGAGTCAAAAGCAGTGTTAAATGTTGGATTATTTGTAGTAAATAATTAGCAGATTTTAGTACACACAGCTTCAGCTTTAGAAATGTTAATTTCTTTCTTCATCTCTCTCTCATTCACCCCTGAATAATTCACTGCTGAGTCACTTTAAAGTTGAAGTAACAAAACATCTGTTTACTCACAGTTTGTAGTTAGATTATAATCAGACAGGCTTATATATACATATTACTATACATTTGTATTATCAGCTCCTTCCATGTGCTTAGATGGTAATGGATGCTCACACCACCATAGATCCTCTCAGGTTAGGAGAGATCATGAGCTCCATGTGCTCCATGTGCTGCATCTGCTGCATCTAACCCCCACAGGAAGTTGCATAGCTGTGTGACCTCTCTAAGTAATTCACATCAGAGGTCACAGAGTAATCACAGAGAAATAATAGGTGACAGGCAATGCATGTAAAAATACAATACATTCCAACAAACCCCTTCTCATGCATAACTGTCATGCAATTATTTATTCATACAAAGTCCAAGCTTTATACGCAGATTTTCAAAATGTTCTCTGGGTAACGGTTTGGTCATGATGTCAGCTGTCATCTCACTGGTGTGACAATAGTGTAGACTGATGACCCCTTCTTTCGCCAACTCTCGCACGTTGTGGTATTTCGTTGCGATGTGCTTGGTGCGTGACTGAACCTTGTCATTCTGTGACAGTCGGATGCAGCTCTGATTATCTTCCATTATCTGGATTGGTCTCTTTTCAGCTATTCCGAAATCCAGCAAAAGTTTTTCAATCCACATCAGTTCTCTGCACGCTTCCGATACGGCCACATATTCAGCTTCTGTAGAAGACAAACTCACAATACTTTGTTTATGACTGGCCCATGAAATTTGTACATTTCCATACATAAACACATATCCACTTGTGGATTTATAATCAGAATGATCCCCTGCCCAATCTGAATCACAGTAACATATTAGTTTTGGATTACTATTGGCTGAAATCTTTAATTTACAATCAATGGTACCCTTTAAATACCTTACCATCCTTTTAACTGCAGTCCAATCTGATTTGGTAGGTGAGCTGACCCTTCTGCTCAAAATTCCTACTGCATTTGCTATATCAGCCCTGTATGTGGTAGCTAGATATAAAAGCTTACCTATGGTTGATCTATATTGGATGTTATCTGGTAAAGGTTCTCTTACTGTTTCATCCTTCAGAAAATCAGTGATCATGGAGTGCTTACAACTTGGGCATCTTGCATACCTAAACTTTCAATAAGCTCATTTATTTTCTGCTTCTGGCTTAGAAGATAAGAACCATCATTTTGTTTCTCAATTTCTATACCAAGATAGTATGACACATTTCCAAGTTCTTTTATCTCAACATTGTGGTTTAAACACTTTACAATGTCCTTGTACTCTTGCTCACTTTTGCTTGCAATGAGCAGATCATCAACAAAAGCTAAAATGTATGCATATTGTCCATTTGTGCACCTAGTGTACAAGCATTTATCTGCTTCACCTTGCTTAAATCCTAAATTTGTCAATATTTCATGCAATTTTTCATTCCAACATTTTGCACTTTGCTTTAATCCATAAAGACCTTTGTTTAATTTACACACTAGCTGTCTTTGTTTTGTATTTATGAAACCTGTTGGTTGTTCCATGTACAAGTCTTCAGTTATATCTCCGTGAAGAAATGCTGTTTTCACATCAATGTGGTTGACTTGCATGCCTTTTGAGACTGCAATGCTCAGAAGTGTTCTGATTGTCGTGTGTTTCACTACAGGTGCAAACACTTCATCAAAATCTTCTCCATATTTTTGAAGATATCCCTTTGCCACTAATCTGGCTTTATACCTTTCCACTTTTCCTTGTGCATTCCTTTTTAACTTGAATACCCATTTGCATCCTATAGCTTTCTTGCCAGGAGGTAATTTTGTAAGAATCCAAGTATTATTTTTATCCAATGCATCAATTTCTTCTTGTGCAGCTTTATGCCATTCAGCAGCTTCTTCTGCTGGCATTTTCTCAATCTCATCCCATGTTAAGGGCTCTTGAGCTTCTGCTGACTTTGTTAGGTAAGACAGTCTTGGGGGTGGAACACCTTTGTTTTCCCTGGATGAGCGTCTGACAACAGGTTGGTCTGACCTTTCCGCATCCTCTAAATCTGAGAGTCCTTCTCCAATTGATTCCCCTTCTCCAACTGTACTGTCTTCTTCAATGATCCTTTCTGTGTCTGTTTCCTCTGCCTGTTCCTCGTTAGATACAGGTGAGTTGCTTTCAGACATCTGCCTTGGTATGGCATTTATATACACTGGCATGTCTATTATGGTTCTAGTTTCATATTCTGGATGATAAGGCTCATCTGGGATAATCCAGCCTTTATCAACCCTTTTGTTTTCATCAAAATATGTAACATGTCTTATGCCAACAATGCCAGTTTTCAGATTCAAAATTCTATATCCTTTGTGTCCTGGAGCATAGCCAACTAAAATGCCCCTTTCTGTTGTGGAATCCAGCTTATGCCTTCTATGCTTTGGTACATGAGCATATGCTGTACTTCCAAATGTTCTTATGTGTGACAGGTTTGGCTTCCTACCATGCCATGTCTCATGTGGCGTGCGCTCAGCGCCTTTAGTTGGCATTCTATTTTGTAGGTACACTGCTGTGAGAATGGCTTCCCCCCATAGTCTTTTAGGGAGATTGCTATCTGACAGCATACATCTGGTCATTTCCACAAGTGACCTAAATTTTCTCTCTGCAACAGAATTTTGCTCTGGTGTATAAGCTACTGTTGTGATATGCTGAATGCCTTCTTGTTCTAGAAATGTGCGCATGCTTTGTGAAATGAACTCACCACCATTGTCGGTCTGAAGAACCTTTGGTTTTCTTTCAAATTTATTGCTCACCATGGTTACGTATTTCTTCAGCATGTCTGTGACTTGACTTTTCTCTTTCAGCAAATAGGCCACACAATATCTAGAGAAATCATCCAAGAATATTAGCACAAATCTGTTATTTCCCAATGATGGGATATTAAACGGTCCACATAAGTCACTGTGTATTAAGTCCAGCACTTTATTACTCCTATTTCCTGTGTATGCAGGAAATGAGGGTCTCACACCTTTTTGAGTAACACAGTCTATGCATTTCTCCATTTTACCAGCATCTGCACTTATCTGAATGCCGGTGGCCAGTTGCTTACTGTAAAGATCCTGGATCACCTTAGAATCACGATGTCCCAGGCGGCGGTGCCAGATTTCCAGGCTACATTTACCATCATTCTTCCTTACTTGCGCCATATGTGAGGCTTCACCTGAAATGTTCAGCTTATAAACATCATTATGCATAAAAGCTTCAGCATACACTTCATCATTTTTAGAGATTGTGCACTTACTGTTTTCAAAATGAATCGCAAATCCCTTCTTATCTAATGTAGATACACTAAGCATATTACAAACTGCTTGGGGAATATACAAGACATCACTTACAGGAATTTCTTTAACTTCATTAGACACTTTGCATTTTAAGAATCCAATCCCTTTTGCTTGGATCTTAGCAGTCCCTGCGTTTGCAGTTTTAAGAATACCTTCCTCTGGACACATTTCCTGAAAGAAATCCTTACAATTGGTTAAATGGCATGTGCTCCCCGAATCCAAAATCCAAGTACTTTCATTTGAATTATTATTTACCATAGTCAAAGATTTTTCTGCCATTAGAAAGCCCTTGTGTTTATCTTTGTCCTTCATACATTTCCTGGTTTGAAAATTCTTTAGTTCCATTGGCTTAGGTGAGCTAGAGGGAGTGTTTTGTGTTTCCTTACACCATTTAGATACATGTCCCTCCTTTCCACATGAGTAGCAAATCAGCTTGCCCTTGGGTGGAGTTTTCCCATAGCTCCGCCTTTCTCTGTTCTTTGCCAAGAAATTTGTTTCATTTCTCTCTGACTTGCTTTGAGAACACATCTCCTCAGAATCATTTATTATGCATTCCTGTCTTAGTTTTGATGTTGCCTGTTCAAAAGATTGCCCTTCAATGGCCTCATTTACAGACCTAAAAACATCAAACTTCTTTGATAGTGAGGTAAAAAGAAATGCTCTTTCAATGCATCACACATGGGAATTCCAGAAAGTTCTAGCTTTTGAAATGAAGACATAAGATGCATAATGTGATCATTACATTTACTTTTATCCCTTAATTTGGTTTCATTCAACTCTGCCAACCAAATTGGTTGCTGCTTTGCATATGTAGTTGCATACATAGTTCTCAGTTTATATAAAATGTCCTTTGGTGTATCTTTTCCCTCCACTAATATGGCTTGTTTTTCTGAGAGAGCTTCTAGAAACATGCACTTCACATAATAGTTTGCATTGTCCCATTCAGCCATATTTTCAGCTGTTCTGTCTTGGTCTAAGCATATATTCAATCCTTTTGCTCGAAGGAGACATATGAATCTTAGTTCCCATTGCTGATAATTAAACTCAGTTAATTTAGGCACCTTGAGAGAATAGAACAATGGTGAATTTCTTCCCTCAGCCATTTTCTTAGCCTTCTGTCTGCTGTGTGGGGGGGGAGAGAGACAGACTGAATCTTTCCTTTAAAACTTAAGAGAAAAATGTGGCCTTTTTTTCTGCCTGGTAATATTTCTCTTCTTTTCAATTCCTGGACCCTGGGCCCATAACCCTTTTGTTGGATTATTTGTAGTAAATAATTAGCAGATTTTAGTACACACAGCTTCAGCTTTAGAAATGTTAATTTCTTTCTTCATCTCTCTCTCATTCACCCCTGAATAATTCACTGCTGAGTCACTTTAAAGTTGAAGTAACAAAACATCTGTTTACTCACAGTTTGTAGTTAGATTATAATCAGACAGGCTTATATATACATATACTATACATTTGTATTATCAGCTCCTTCCATGTGCTTAGATGGTAATGGATGCTCACACCACCATAGATCCTCTCAGGTTAGGAGAGATCATGAGCTCCATGTGCTCCATGTGCTGCATCTGCTGCATCTAACCCCCACAGGAAGTTGCATAGCTGTGTGACCTCTCTAAGTAATTCACATCAGAGGTCACAGAGTAATCACAGAGAAATAATAGGTGACAGGCAATGCATGTAAAAATACAATACATTCCAACATTAAAGAGGTAGGCTTTCAGTCTAGATTTAAAGGTGGCCAAGGATGGGGCAAGACGTAGGGGTTCAGGAAGTTTATTCCAGGTGTAGGGTGCAGCGAGACAGAAGGCGCGAAGTCCACATGTTTATTCACATCTTCAAAGAAATGAAGCAAATTGGTGAGGCAAGACTTCCCTAGGCTGAACCCATGCTGATCTTGTCTCATTAAACCATGCTTGTTTAATAATTAGTTTCCACTGTTTTACCCAGCACGGATGTCATGCTTACCAGTCTGTAATTTCCCGAATCACCCCTGGAACACTTTTTAACAAATGGCGTCACATTGGCCACCCTCCAATCTTCATGTACAATGGACGACTTTAAAGACAGATTACAGATTACTAACAGCAGATCAGCAATTTCATGTTTGAGTTCTTTTAGTACCCTGGTGTGTATGCCATCTGGTCCAGGTGATTTACTACTTTTAAATTTGTTGATTTGGCTCAGAATGTCTTCTAGATTGACCGAGATTTCTTTCAGTTGCTCTACATTATCACCCTTGAAAACTATTTCTGGTACAGATAGATCTCTGGCCACCTGATAGGGTAGACGAGTGAGGAGAGATGTTGCACATGGGTGGTTAGGGAGGGAAGGGGATATACTGGACTACAGAGGGAAAGGGGCCTTAAGCCACCCTCTTTTCTTGGGGGGGGGGGGGTGCACACCTGAAGATTCACTTAGGGCATCATATAGCCTTGGACGGCCCTGCTGCAGGAAGCCTCATATTTTATTTAGTTAGTTAGTTAATGACAGGATTTCTATCTCAGATTTTCCAACTGTGAACAGAGGCTTCCAAACACCACACTTGAAAACTTCTACTGCTTTGGTTCCCAGGACTTCCCCCTCAGTGCTATGGTTCTCGGCAGTGGTGGGCTACCAAATACCGGAAATTTCTCCTAGCAAGCTCTTTTATTAACTGTTTTTGTCTTGCCCACTAGGACTGGGCTTTACCCTGATTTCTCAATACCTGCTCTGTCTCCTTAATGACCACCCTGAAAATCCTTTCTCTCATGGGCATTTGAGGGGGGGCAGGGGGTTCACACAATGATAGAGAAAAGCCTCTGTGAGTGACCAGTATGAAGGTAGGAGATAGGAGAATTGGGAAGTAGGCAGGAGGGAGAAAGAAGCACAGGAGATAAATTTCTGGGAAAGGGACCTTGAAAGGAAGGAGAGGGCAAAAACTTAGGAAGAGGTCATGGAGGGAGAGGACAGAAGGAAATGCACTTAGGCAAGTGCCATGACTGGGGGAGAAGTTGAACAAAGAGGAAGGCACTCAAGAAGGGAGAGTATTTGGGAAGGGACCATGAGGGGAAGCAGGGCACTCAGGTAAGGGCAAAGGGTAGGAGAGAAGACATTTAGGAAAGGACTCAAGATATAATGAAATTAGAAAAGGTTCAAAGAAGAGCAACTAAAATGATAAAGGGGATGGAACTCCTCCCGTATGAGGAAGGGCTAAAGAGGTTAGGGCTCTTCAGCTTGGAAAAGAGACAGATGAGGGAAGATATGATTGAGGTCTACAAAATCCTGAGTGGTGTAGAATGAGTAGAAGTAAATCGATTTTTTTACTCTTTCCAAAAGTACAAAAACTAGGGGACACTCGAGGAAGTTACATGGAAATACATTTAAAACAAATAGGAGGAAATATTTTTTCACTGAATGAATAGTTAAGCTCTGCAACTCTTTGCTGGAGGATGTGGTAACAGCAGGTAGCTTATCTGGGTTTTGAAAAGGTTTGGACAAGTTCCTGGAGGAAAAGTCCATAGTCTGCTATCGAGACAGACATGGGAAGCAACTGTTTGCCCTGGGATTTGTAGCATGGAATGTTGCCACGATTTGGGTTTCTGGCAGGTACTTGTGACCTGGGTTGGCCACTGTTTGGAAAACAGGATACTGGGCTAGATGGACCATTGGTTTGACCCAGTATGGCTACTCTTATGTTATGACTGATGGAGGGAGGGCAGAAAAAGGCCAAAGGCTGAGGAAAGCAAGGCAGGAGGACCTCATGGGAGAAGAACAGTTGAAAATGGACTGGGAAACGGGCCACAGAAAATGGTGGAGAAAGTGGAAAGGGATTCCAAAAAGGGTCATGGGGGAAGGGCAGAAGTGTGTCATGGAAGAGAGGCACTTTGTAGGGACCAAGAGGAGGGAAGGGCTTGTGGGTAGTGACAGTGGGTGAGATGGCTGCTAGGGATCAAGGCAGAGCATGGAAGGGGTAAACAACCAGCAAGGATCTTCTATAGGTATGTAGCCCAGGTCCACCCAGATATAGCTCTGGTCCCGGGCACATAAAACAGCCACTGCTCAGTCAGGCCACACTCACCACACTCGAGCCTTCAGTCAAATTCCAGTAGAGCTGGGGGTGAGTCAATGGTCTGAAATACTGATCCAGGGGTCAGGGAGACACTTTACCAGGCAGGGTTCTGCCCTGCTCTTCTTTCCAGGAACCACTCTGTACTTGAGAGGTTTTATAACAAACTTAACTTTAATTGAACTTGGCAGCAACAGGCAGTTAACATCTCAAACTTTCCTTCTATACAATCCAAATGTTTCAATTCTCAAACAGTTTCAGTGTCAAGACTATTGATGTCCGTGGGACTCCATGAACCCCGGTCCTTTCTCACAGGTGTATTTACAGGGAATTCTTAAATCGGGCTATTTATATATCTGCCTATCCTAGTAGCCAGGTGTCATTTCAAGGACTATATGTCTCCGTCTCCAAATCTTTCCTCTTCCATCAGGCACAGACCCCTCTAGGACTGTCCTCCTTCTGCGAGTGCACCTCACTGGGTCACAGCCTGGCCTTGAGCAGATGCTTCTCTGGTCTAAGTCCTGCTTCTGGATAGGACTCCCCAATCCTACCAGAGCTCTTATTCCTTCTCCAGTTATTGCGAGAACGGCAATAACTGCTCCTTAGTTTCTGCCCCTTCTCCTTCCTGGTCACTTGGCTTGGCCTTGTAGACAACCACAGATTACTCAGTGCCCTTCATCAGAGGCAAAACCAAGGACCAGGGCCGCCGAGAGACTGGGCCGGGCCCAGGGCAAGGCCGCCTCCGGGGCCCTGCCCCTGCCACCCTCGCTCCCCCCTCCTCCGGAAGTTATGCCAGACGAGGGCGGGACACAGGGAGGGAAGGAGGGCCGAAGGGAGGCGTTCTGCTGCCTGCAGCGCTGCTTTCACGGAGGTGAGACTGCGATTTCAATGCAGGGGGCAGACGGTCGATGACGAAGGGTGGGTGGGACTGCAGCCCTAGGCCCCCCTTGGAGGCCTGGGCCCGGAGAACTTTGTCCCCCCTGCCCCCCCCCCCTCTCGGTGGCTATGCCAAAGACAACTTCCCACTCAAAATCTCCTCTTTTATTATCCCTTAACTCCACCTCCCCTGTGACTCTTCTCTCCAGGGGCACTTTTCCTCTGCATTTTGTTTCATAAAGACTCCCATGGGCTGGGCTTCCTCCCACCCAGAGACCCCCCCCCCCCCCAGTCACTCCCCTCAATGACTCTACACAGGGACTTACTCTCTTCAGTAATCCCTATTAAATAGGGGATTACAAGTACAAAGATACCAACACTGCCACCAGCCCCAGACTGGCCAATATTGAAAAGGTCCTTATTTGATTAGCAGATGGTCCATGACTGGATAAATGCTGGCAGTGGCGTAGCTAAGGGTGGGCCCGGGTGGGCCCAGGCCCACCCAAGTAGCAGCACATCAAGCTCCACCAGCCGAAAATTCCCAACAACTGTCCCTCCTGCATGCCTTGTAAATAACAGACCTTCGTCTGATACGTACTGCTCGCACCGGCCCCACAGCCTTCCCTCGGATGTATTCCTGCCTATGCGGAAACAGGAAGTTGCATCAGAGGGAAGACTGTGGGGCCAACATGAGCTGTGTGTATTAGTTGCTGCTCGCTGCTGGTGAAAAGCTGCTATTTAAAAGGTAGGCAGAGGAGGGGGGATGTTTGAGAGACCCTATGACATGCAGGTGAGAGAGGGAGAGACCAAATCACTCGTGGGACAAGGCGGAGTTCTTCTGTCCACCCATTTTAGCCCCAGTCCCACCCAAAATTGTGTGTCTGGCTATGTCCATGAATGCTGGTCAGTGGATGTAACCACATAGTGCTTCTGAATAGTCCTTCTGGCCATCTCAGTAAAAGTGGACAGGGCCAAGGCGATCTGGTTGCAGGGCTTTGGGCAGAGCTGGAGGCTAATCACTTAGCAATATTCAGATGCCTATTCGGATAAAGTTAAGACAGCAAAAAGGCTGAAATGACTGGCCATTATCTGGAGAGCATTTCCCTGCATGTGCTTTTTCTGGATATCATCAATGACTATCTGGTGACTTTTTTTTTTTTTTTACCTATGGCAACTGGTATTTAAAAAAAACACAGTGACCACTGTGGGTAAACATCAGCCTCAAAAATTTTATAGAGAAACCCTGAAGGGCGCTTCCTTTGGAGATAGTGAGGATCAGCCAGGAAGAAGAGAAGGAGATTAGTTGAGGAGGAGGAGGGAGAGAGAGAGACTAAGAGATGGGTGGGTGGGAACTTAATTGGGGGGGGAGAGAGTAACAAAAATGGACTTGAGAGAGAAAAAATAGTGGGAAGGGAGTGAAGAAGAGAGAGACTGGAGTTGGGAAGGATGGAAGAGGAGAGAATATGGCAAGGAGGGAGGGTCTGGAGGAGTGAGATCCTTATTTGGAAGTACAGGGAAGAAAGACTGGTGGGGTGGGAGCTAGAGAGAGAGTCTAGTGTGGATGTGCTGGATGGAGAGAGAGACTGGTGCAGAAAGACAGGGGTGGGTGGAGGGTGGAAGGAGGAAATACAAGAAATGAGAAGCTGGAGGAGATACACATGGGGGAAGACACTGCTTATCCTTGGAATTGGTAGCATGGAATGTTACTACTAATTGGGTTTCCGAAATCTTGTCATTGTTTGGGATTCAGGAATGTTGCTGTTATTTGAGATTCTACATGGAATGTTGCTACTATTTGGGTTTCTGCCTGGATTGGCCACTGTTGGAGGCAGGATACTGGGCTGGATGGACCATTGGTCTGGCTATTCTTATCTTCTTAAGAGATACTGATAGGCACAGGATGGGGGTCCCTAAAACTTTTGGATTGTTGAAGGGAGGAGGGACTCTATATTCCAAAAGGTTGTGAACCCCACATTTGTGTACAATATGCTACATTTGGGTGACAGTCACTGTCATATTTATGCTGCGTCTTCAGGCTATTCAACTCTAGGTCCACTATTTACCCTCCTTAGGGTCTGCTGTTGCTCAACACAACTTCTCCCTTAATAACCTACACTGAAGCCAAAATCTAAAAATTATTGTTGCTCTGTCATGGACAAGCAGCATCTGAAGACAGATCAATGCATTCATCAAAGAGAGCCTTCTCTTTACTTCTCTGCCCATGATTTGAAGTTCAGATGTAGAGTATCATCATGTATGTGCAGGGGATGATACCCACTGAAAGATAAGAGACGATATTCAGCCGACTCAGACATGAATACACTGTCAATTATTTTGTTAGATTATGGACACGTCTTTTATGTGGTCTGTCTTGAGCTGACATAAATAATCAGATTGCATTGAATATTAGTTGGATCCGGTTATCTAACTCAAGGCCCAGAACAGCCCTGCCACCTCCTACAGTTAACCAGTTCAATTTCACCAGTGAAATTTAAACATTTAGGAAACTCCCAAAGTTACCCCAAATGCTATGAATATTGAGCCCTACTTTTTCATCTCTGGGCACCACATTGTCTACAACAATAATTTTCACATGGGAGTAATTCTGTACAAGCCACTTAGATTCAAGTGTCACACACATGCATGGATGCTGCTATTTTGCATATTTACATATGTAAAAACATGAACATAAATGATAACAATCTAGCTATGCTCTATTCCGTAAGTGTACGCCAATGATCAATGACGCATATGATCCCGTGGGGGGGGGGGGGTTTGTTCACATGGGTTCAGTTTGGGTGGGACTCAAACAGGGGCATTTTCGAAAGAGGAGGACGCCCATCTTCCGACACAAATTGGGAGATGGGTGTCCTTCTCTCAGGGTCACCCAAATTGGCATAATCGAAAGCCAATTTTGGGCACCCTCAACTGCAGTCCGTCGCGGGGACGACCAAAGTTCACGGGGGCGTGTCGGAGGCTTAGCGAAGGCGGGACTGGGGCATGCTTAAGAGATGGACGTCCTCAGCCGATAATGGAAAAAAGAAGGGAGTCCTTCATGAGCATTTGGTCGACTTTACTTGGTCCATTTGTTTTCATGACCAAGCATCAAAAAGGTGCCCGAACTGACCAGATGATCACCGGAGGGAATCGGGGATGACCTCCCTTTACTCCTCCAGTGGTCACCAACCCTCTCCCACCCTAAAAAATCTTTTTTTTGCCAGCCTCAAATGTCATACCCCACTCCATGACAGCAGTATGCAGCAGGTCCCTGGAGCAGTTTTAGTGGGTGCAGTGCACTTCAGCCAGGTGGACCCACGCCCATCCCCCCCTACCTGTTACACTTGTGGTGGTAAATGTGAGCCGTCCAAAACCCACCCCAAACCCACTGTACCCACATGTAGGTGCACCCCTTCACCCCTTAGGGCAATGGTAGTGGTGTACAGTTGTGGGGAGTGGGTTTTGGGGGGGGTTGGGGGGCTCAGCACCCAAGGTAAAGGTGCTATGCATTTGGGACCAATTTCTGAAGTCCACTGCTGTGCCCCCTAGGGTGCCCGGTTGGTGTCCTGGCATGTCAGGGGGACCAGTGCACTACGAATGCTGGCTCCTCCCACAACCAAATGCCTTGGATTTGGTCGTTTTTGAGATGGGCATCTTCGGTGTCCATTATGGCCAAAAACCGGGTACAACCATCTCTAAGGTCAACCATCTCAACATTTAGGTCGACCATCTCTAAGGTCGACCTAAATGTTGAGATTTGGGCGTCTCCGACTGTATTATCGAAACAAAAGATGGATGTCCATCTTGTTTCGATAATATGGGTTTCCCCACCCCTTCGCCGGGACGTCCTTAGAGATGGACGCCGTTAGAGATGGTCGTCCCTGTTCGATTATGCCCCTCCATGTGTGCATAAATTTAGGCACATTCTTTTCTGAATGGGTTATGCTGGGATTTGATCAGAACATTGCGTATACAATTCTCTTAATGCAATTGTCTCTAGATGCTGAATTTCACGTACTTAAAAATAGTTGCCCTCTTATAAAGTCACACTCCTGCTGCACGGATTCTCTTATCCACTGTAAATCTCTGTGTACAATTGGATTTCTCTGTTTGTGCGTTATAGAATTGCACGCCTCTTGCATAGATTCCCATATCCACCGTATATCTGTGTACATTTGGATCCCTCTTTATGTTGGCGATAAGTCTCTTTCTATAAAAGATGCCAAATATGTGCCTATTTGGAACCTGTTCTATTAGGAATAGAAGCCGACCAAAGTTTAGGTTCAGTTTTAGTGACGGTGTCAAAACCATCCCAAAATCTTTTTTTCTGCCCAGTTTTGGTTTCAGCCAAACGTTATTTTAGTTTTTGGTCATGTTTTCAGTTTCAGCAGAAAATGGCCGTGTGTTTTCAGTGGAAGCCAAAAATGTGTTCTTTGCTGTTTGTCTCCCTCCCCCTGAAAAGGAGTTGCCCTGCCCCCTCCTCAGCACGGATCTCTCTGGTGGTGTAAGGGTATAGTTGGGGTAGGAGTCCAGCTCTGCTCTCAAAATGGCTGCTGTAACTTGGGTATCACTCTTACCCTGACTACACTACTAGACCACCAGGGATTGTCAGATAGACCTGGGGGAGGGGGGGCTACTCTTTGCATTCTGTGTAATGTGACTGCAAGTAATGCAGTTATGATCTTGCATAGTAGTTGACATGGTAAATAGTGCTGCAATTAAATGCTTTTCATACAATATTTTAGCAGGAATTTAAATCTGTAAATGTGGAATTATAAACTCCTTAGGAATTAGCTTCTCTGCGGAGATTGATATCAGCTGTCACTCCAAATGTGGTGCAAAAGCAGCCATTGTAAAAGAACTGTGGCTTTTAGTGTCAGTTTTCATTAGTTGAGGTCCATGTGTACGGAGATAAAATATGGTCTTTCATTCTTGAAATGATATTCTGGTTTGGATACTTGTGGGTTTAGCAGAGGGATGCAGACTGCAAACTTGGACAATCCCGGTGTCCCTCACACAACCAAACTTGAGTTTTCCATGTTGGTTTTGGCTTCGGCCGAAACCATCTGATGAGTTCCAGCTGCAGTTTCGGTTTGGGCTGAAAATCTTCAGACGGCTTCGGTGGCAGTTTGGGTCTCTGCCGAAATGGAAGAAAGCTATTTTGGTTAGCCTCCAATTAGGAACAGCGAGCGTCTACTATTATTTGTAGAATTCTAGCATAGCCTTTACAGCAGCCGTAGAGCTGGCACGAATGCTGGCGTCACGATTGCTGAAGTTTTTATAACCTATGCATGTAGTTTTCCACCCAAGCTCTGCCTGTTTGAATGTCATCGCATCTAGATGCCTGCTTATGCGGAAACTGCTCTTTATGCATGCACAATACATATTCACATATGTGTCCACGTGACAAGAATACCTCTCGAGGTGGCTCCCTATAGAATCCCCCCCACCCACCCGACCCCCAGCGGCAGATCTCAAATCCCCTCTTCCTTCACAGGTTCCAGGAGCAGCTGTGCTGGGCTCTTCCCTTCCTCTGTGGCTGCTCCGCTTTCTATCTTCTGTCTGACGTCCCTGGCTCTTCCTATTTCTCTTTTCCAGTTCTTTAAACTTCGGACGCTGCGCTCGTGTTAAACTGCTCCTGTTCTATTCCAGCGTTGCCTGCTTTGGGCACATTGTTAACATAAGGCCAAATCTGTAATAGAGCTCGCACAATTAAGTGCACAATTTTTGTATAAATGCAAAATCCCTCACTGTGAATTATTTAATTCCTGCTCTCCAGTTCATTTAATAGGGCTCTTTCAAAGGCCATTTCACTCAGAGAAACCTCATTTCATTCTGGGGGTTGATTTAATTAGATTGTATGATATATGGTATTGTTAATTCAGTGGCTCCGTGTTCAGTGTCTAGGCCGCGGCTCCTATTGTCGGCAATCTGTCAGTCCCATTTTTAACAGTATTGAAAAATTCAAGCTGTATTATTGCTCTCTCACTCTTTCTCTGCCATCAGGAGAGAAGTAATGAGCTTTCACTGCTTGAGCGTGAGACTGCGCTGCCCTCGCTGCTTCAGGCAGCTCGCCGTATTAACAGTCTGATTCATGAGTTAAGTTTCCAACTGCCCATGGCTATTAGTGCTCCCTCCTTTGGCTGTCATTTAGTTTAAAAAGACTCTTTGGTTAATTCACTCTTCTAATGAGACGGCAACTATTCAACTAATGTATTTTACTGTACGAAAGGTCACAGCAAGAAGCAAAACAGATTGGAGGGAATGTAGCGGGAAGGCGAGCTGTCAGGTAACAGCCTGAGCCTGCCAGGCATGAACTGGTGCTGTGCCCGCACCGGGGCAGGAAAGTGATGGGGCAGGCTGTACCGCAACTGTTCAGCCTCATCAATCACAGCTAAAGAGAAAGCAGGATTAATCAGTGCCACGGACAAAAAGGGCCAGCGTTTCATTACCCATATAATCACTAAACATGATTTTGCCAGCTCGCAGGCACTGCTTAGCGTACAGCATTAACAGAAGCTGAGCGGGCCGAGCACCAGCCGTTTCTCTCACAAGCAGTGCTGCTGTCCAGAGGCCTTTTCAGAACAGGTCTGTGAGCCCGAAGGAGTACAGGGGTTACCTCTTCCGAGGTGCACCTCAATATCCTTCACCTGGTTCTGAGCATATCCAAACCCGATCAGCTCCTGGGCACTGAAGAAACTACAGTCTGAACCAATAGGCCAGCCCTGATGCTCAGGACTGGCCCAGTACAGGCTGGTACTGGTTCCGGGTCAAGAGGGGCCAAGCAGCAAAATGCCGGACGTAGGGATTCAATTACTGGGATTGTCAGGCTTAGGGTGGGAGTGGGGGATGGTAGGATTCAGAGTGGATCGGTGTTAGGAGCAGGTCAATGTTAGAGGGTCTTGAGACTAGCTCAGGGGCCAATGCATAGAGCCAAGCACTAAAACTCAGTCCGTGGTGTTTTAATAAAAGGATAGTGCAAAAAAACAGAATGTTACTCTCTGATGCTGTGAACAGAGGTGTGGTAGCCGTGTTAGTCCACTTTTAAAGGTAATCAATAGAAATAAAACATGGAAAAGAAAATAAGATGATACCTTTTTATTGGACATAACTTAGTACATTTCTTGATTAGCTTTCGAAGGTTGCCCTTCGTCAGATTGGAAATAAGCAAATGTTGGTAGATGACAGTATGCTGTGAACAAATAGCAAGCAATGAACCGCAGCATTACAAAATGTGTGCGGTGGGAAAGAAAACAGTGATTAAATGCAGCTACTTCCTGCAGGAAGAGTTTACTTCCCTTTCTGTCAGAGCCTGAAAGGGGATTGACTCACATATAGACAGGAAGAGAGACATTAATAAAAAAAAAAAAAGAAAGCTTAGGTTCTTTTGCTGACTCCCCCAATCTCAAATGACCTCCAGACCTGCCAAGTCTCCCGCATTGAGCGGGAGACTCCCACTTTGGCGGCTCATCTCCCGCACTCCTGCCAAAGCGGGAAAGTCTTCCACTGATAGGGACGATCTTGTGAGACACTGAGTCTGCTGCAGTCCAGGGCCGCCGAGAGACTAGGCCAGGCCCGGGACAAGGCCGCCCCCAGCCCCCCCCCCCCCACCCGAGGTCGCCGGGCCCCCCTCCACCGGGCCCTCTCTCCACCCCCGGGCTCTCTGCACTGACCTTAAGTGCCTCACCTTCAAAAGGGAAGCAACAAGCAGTGGCAGACCACTCCTTCCTTCCGTGTCCTGTCCTTGTGGAAGTTACGTCAGGCGAGGGCGGGACACGGAAGGAAGGAGTGGTCTGCCGCTGCTTACTGCGCTTTCGAAGGTGAGGCGCTTAAGTTCAATGCCAAGGAGCGACGGAGGGCGGGCGGAGCGCACTGCGGCGGCGGTGCCGGGCCCCCCCAGAGGCCAGGGCCCAGGGAATTTTGTCCCCCCTGTCCCCCCCTCTCGGCGGCCCTGCTGCAGTCCTCCGGCATCTCCTCTTTTCCTTCTTCCCTCCTTCAACCCTCTTACCTTGAGTGCTACCTTTAATTTGTTTCAAAACTTGCCGGGCAGCGGCAGCGATTCACAAGCGTTTGCCTGCCGCCAGCCCAATATTCTCTCTCTCTCTCTACTGCGGTGGCTCGCCCTGTCTGAGGTAACCTCCTATTTCCGCTGGGTCAGGCCATGCAGCAGAGAGAGAAGATGCTGGGCCAGCTGCAGGGCAGCGCCTGTGACTCGCTGCCGCCGCCCAGCAAGTTTTGAAAGAAATTAAAGGTAGTCTCGGGGGAAGAAGGTTGAGGGAGGAAGAGGGGAGAAATAAACAGCTTAAAATGTTATTGCATCTGGTAGAGAAACAACAGTTATAAGCTGTATTTTGTGTTCATTCTTCTACACTGTTCTATACAATACAGATGGCCAAATTTCAGTGAGGATATCCTGTTTACTGATGGGTTCATCTTAACAGTTGTTGTGATCCGCCTTCGGAAGCCTGGTCTTGTAAAGATGGACTATACTGAAATTAAATGGAAGTTGAATTAAACTCTCCTTTCATTTGGGACACATGGAATCACATCGTCATCCGTTTTGTAGAAGTTTACCTTTTAGATACACAAATGGCTTATTCTGCTTTCAACATATTTCAAGGACAAGTGGTTTTATAAGTCAAAATAAAAATATATATTTGTTTCATGCAGATCTAAGCCCCTAATGCCGTCCAGTGGTTTTCTTATATTTTGTTTTTCTGATGACTTATACTGTACCAAAACTGAAAACTCTTATCTCTATCTGGTTGATAACAAACCAGTGCAACAATTTTGGAGTGGGCTTAAGCTCAAAGTGAGGGGACCAAGGCCCCCTCACGTTATGTCCGTTGGGGGAGGGGGGGAATAGATGCTGGATAGGGGGTATAATAGTGTGAACTAAAACTCTGTCTCTTACCCAACCCTGCTGTCACTGGTGTAAATGAAATATTTTCTGGAATGGCTGTGGGACCGAGGTGTGCCAGGGGGCGGAGCCAAGGAAGAATGGGGCGGGACGGGGCTGGAATGTGTACTAAAAATCTCCCTCTCAAAAATTGGGACCCTTTGGAAGCTCTGAACCTCCCTGGTGGGCTAGTGGTTCCTGATGCTGGATCTGTCCTAACCCCCAAATTTCTCTGTTAACCCAAGCGGCTCCCATTCCCTCCTCTTCCACCATAAAGTACACCAATGCCTAAGAGGACTCTCCCGATGCCTCTCAATCCCCCAGAACCCCTCACCCAAGTACCTCCAACATTGGGAGGCAGGAGTGATGGCCGCTCATTTTGTCCTGTACACCTTATTCCTTTGGCATGAGTGAGTGAGCATCAATGTTAGAGATACATGGGGGGGGGGGGGGGTAGGGAGTATCGGGGGGGGGGGGGGGTTCTTCTTGGGCCTCTGGTGTATTTTGAGGGAATGAGATAGATGGGGGAACAGGGCCGGGTTGGCCACTTATGAAATATATGGGGTGGAGGTGGGTGGTTTGGCTGCCACCACCATTTGTGGGATTTGGGGGGGGGGGTAGGGAGTATGGGGGGGGGGTTCTTCTTGGCTCTTGGGCCTCTGGTGTATTTTGAGGGAACGAGAGGGGAAAGAGATAGATGGGGGAACAGGGCCGGGTTGGCCACTTATGAAATATATGGGGTGGAGGTGGGTGGTTTGGCTGCCACCACCATTTGTGGGATTTGGGGGGGGGGGGGGGGGGGGGATGGGGGGGGGTTCTTCTTGGCTCTTGGGCCTCTGGTGTATTTTGAGGGAACGAGAGGGGAAAGAGATAGATGGGGGAACAGGGCCGGGTTGGCCACTTATGAAATATATGGGGTGGAGGTGGGTGGTTTGGCTGCCACCACCATTTGTGGGATTTGGGGGGGGGGTAGGGAGTATGGGGGGGGGGTTCTTCTTGGCTCTTGGGCCTCTGGTGTATTTTGAGGGAACGAGAGGGGAAAGAGATAGATGGGGGAACAGGGCCGGGTTGGCCACTTATGAAATATATGGGGTGGAGGTGGGTGGTTTGGCTGCCACCACCATTTGTGGGATTTGGGGGGGGGGGGTGTTCTCTTGAACTACCTTGGCGATCTGAGGTGAAGTTCTGCACTTCAGCTCAGATCACCTTCTCTCTCGTGCTTTATGTCAACCTTGAACTGATGTAAAGATTCAGGGGCACCAAAAAGCATAACAAGCTGCCCTAGATTTTAGCTTGTCTTTTTTATACTGGAAGTCCCTAGAGCAACTGTCCCTAAAAGGCTCCACAGGATAAATACACAGTCACTTCTTCTTAACTTAGGCTCTTGTAGTCTCTCTAATGCAACTTCACAGGGTTAGTCAACACTCACTCTTAACTCTGAGGTATCTAGGAAGTTTCTCCTACCTCACTGAAGCCTCTGTTCTGTTCAGAGCAGCTCCTCTTCCCCAAGTAGTGCAGCCAACGAACACCCTGAGAGTCCTCTGCACTCGGGGTCTCCCTGAAGTGTTCAGCTTCGCCCCTCTGACTCAGCCTCAGCAGACTAGCGCCACCTGCTGTAAGGTGGCTGAATTGCATCAGTGAGGGAGTGCTCTTCACTATACCATGCACTCCCTCACGGGGCTATTTTTAGGAGCAATAGGGTATCTATGTAAATATATCTATCTATGGCGAGAGAGAGAGAGAGAGAGCATTAAATCCTTTTTTTCAGACAGGGGATCCTAACTGCACACAGTACTCAAAAAGTCACCACACTAGGGACATATATAGAGATACAATGACATTCTCAGTTTTATTCTCCATACCTTTTGCCTTGGGTGAATCTCTTGGTAAAGGCAGTTAATAAATCCCACTAAATAAATAAATAACCCAGAACCTTCTATTTGCTGGTTTAGCAGCTGTAACACACTCGGGTAAAAATGTCAACATATTGTTCACAGGGACCTCAAGATTTTTTTTCTTAGGAAGTGAATCCTAAATCAGGATCAGTGTTTTGTACCTGCAACTGGGATTATTTTTCTGAATGTGAATCACTTCGCATTTGTGCACTGCAATCTGAATGCTAAGTCCCACAATCTGGCAAGGTCCTCCAGTAATTCCTTGGAATCCACTGCCATTCTATTCACAGCGAATAATTCTTACTGTCTGTAAATCTTTTGTCATCGTCTCTCTCTCTTTGCTCCATTCGCCACATCATTCATAAATATGCTACACAGCATAGGATTAAGAAGAGATCCTCGGGGCACCCCACAATTCTTCCTTTTCCACTTGAAAAATTATTCAGCATTTTATTTAAATGCCAGCCACAGTGGTTAAAATATTTTATATATTCAGCGGATATACCTGGATAGTTAACGGGGCTGAATAACCAGATACAGCGGTGACCACAGCCATTATCCAGATAGAAGCAAAATTAGAACTAGTAGTTTGCTATCCTAGGTTATCTGGAGAGTGGACTGAATGTCGCTGCCATCCAGAACATTCCAGTACCAGACTCTGCCTTGGCCACTGACTCCAACATCCTCCAGAGTAAAGACAGAGGCAGAGAAATTGGTCACGTCTCTTACTATCACCTTGTCCTGCATGAGCCTCCTTTTATCTCCTGGTCCTCTAGCGTTCCAGCTCCGTGATGGGCCTTTTGCATCAATATTTGTGAGTTTCTGCCTTTCTTCTCGGTCTCTCTTGGACTCCTTATAACTTGCTGTTGTGTTTGTTCTTATCCCTATTTTCTTCACTTGAATCTGTTTTCAATTGTTTGACTACCTTTGTACCAGACAGATAAGACACACCCAGGGCTGGATTAAGGTACAGACAAACTAAGCCCAGGCCTGTGACCCAAAGGTTCAAGAAGGTGCTATCAACTCTGCTTGTGTCTCCATTTTTTTTAGGATTCTACAAACTTCTGCATTGAGTAGGTAATTTGATTAATTGATTTCAAAGTCTATGTGGCCACATGTGTGCATCGATGGTCCCATATAAAATACCAACCACGCTTTGACATGATGCTCTAAACTTTACCAGCCAGGATACACATGGACGGAGTTCAAAATCCAGCAATGTTCACATAAACTGTAACAAGGGCAGGAGTAGATGTCTTTGCTTACATTGTGGCTCTCAATGTTATGCCACTTATCATAGTATTTTATGACACGTGGAAGGGCATTTTCAATACAACGTCGATATCTGAGTTTGGATGTTTTGTGGAAAACATCCAAAACTCTAGTAGTGAACATAGCTATTTTCAAACCTGAAAAGCGACTATCTTTTTTTGTTGAAAATGGCCATTTGCTAGATGTTGTTGTGATCAGTGTATTTATTTTTGGACTATTTAAAACAAACAAACAAAAACATCCAAGTGAAAAAAGCACAAAACCAAGCCATTGGAATGTATGGGGGGGGGGGGGGGGGGGGGGGGGCAGCATTCTTAGTAGACTGACCACACAGGCATCCCAGCAGAGCAGTGGGGCACCCTAGGGGGCACTGCAATGGACTTCACATAAAAGGTCTCATTGTTACCCCCTTATATTGTGTGGTGAGGCCTCCAAAACCCATGAAGAACCTTCTGAACACCACTACAATAGTCCTTATGACTGCAGGTGCTACCTATATGTGGGTACAGTAGATTTTTGATGGGTTTGGGGGGGGGGGGGGCTCACACTTTCCACCACAAGTGTAACAGGTAGAGTGGGATATGGGCCTGGGTCCCCTTCTCTACAGTGCACTGCATCGACCACTAGGCTACCCCAGGGATCTGTCCGCTGCTGAAATAGGACAGGTCATGACATCTGAAGCTGTTATAGAGCCTGGTATATACTGTTTCTCTTCTATCTTTGGGGGGTAGGAGGGGGTCAGTGAACACTGGGGAAGTAAAGGGGGAGGACATTCCTTTATTCCTTCAGTGATTATTTGGGGCAATGTTTTGTGACTTAGTTGTTATTAAAACAGGTCTAGACCAGAACATTCTAGGTTTTAGCTCTGGACATTTTTGCTTTGTTCCGTTATGGTAGAAAAGCATCCGAGTGTTAGGAATGCCCAAATCCTGCCCCCGACACGCATCCTTGTGATTTGGACACTTCAGATGAACTGCATAAAAAACATCTTAAAATGGGTTTTGAAAATAGCGATGTGGACGTTATGGGAAAACAAAATGTCCAAAAGCCACACTTTGCCACTTTTTGGATGTTTTTCTGTTTCGAAAATGAGCCCCAGAGGCAGTCCTCCAAGTTGGATGTTTAGAATCTAATGTTCAGACTTTGGAGAACTTGGGTTCAGGCTCTGTTAAAGGCAAGAATTATATATATCAACACTTGGAATACTTGGAAAACTACTACTATTATTTAGCATTTCTATAGCGCTACAAGGCATACGCAGCGCTCCACAAACATAGAAGAAAGACAGTCCCTGCTCAAAGAGCTTACAATCTAATACACAAAAAATAAATGAAGGAAATCAAATCAATTAATGTGTACAGGAAAGAGGAGAGGAGGGTAGGTGGAGGCGAATGTTTACAAGTGGTTACGAGTCAAAAGCAATGTTAAAGAGGTGGGCTTTCAGTCTAGATTTAAAGGTGGCCAAGGATGGGGCAAGACGTAGGGACTCAGGAAGTTTATTCCAGGCGTAGGGTGCAGCGAGACAGAAGGCGCGAAATCTGGAGTTGGCAGTAGTGGAGAAGGGAACAGATAAGAAGGATTTATCCATGGAGCGGAGTGCACGGGAAGGGGTGTAGGGAAGGACGAGTGTGGAGAGATACTGGGGAGCAGCAGAGTGAGTACATTTATAGGTTAGTAGAAGAAGCTTGAACAGGATGCGAAAACGGATAGGGAGCCAGTGAAGCGACTTGAGGAGAGGGGTAGTATGAGTAAAACCAGGTTTATTATTTATTTATTATTATTAGGATTTATTTACCGCCTTTTTGATGGAATTCACTCAAGGCGGTGTACAGTAAGAATAGATCAAACGAGCAATAGACAATTACAGCAGTAAAAATATTCAAAAACAATACAAAGTATTTGCAATGTCAACACAACACGTAACAGAACATTTTAATTGATATTGAAGGGTAAAACAAAGATGTAACATTTAGAAGGGTAAGAAAATATGAAGAGTTAGAAAGTAAGGTGATTGATTTAAAGAAAGTTACACATGAGGTCATAGAAATGGTTAAATATTATCTCAGCTAGGGTAGGAGTGGATAAACATAGGTTGGGAGACATAACCTGAGACTGCTGAATTTTCCTAGGTCTCCACTGATTACCTCAATTGATATGGTTAGAAAATACTTAACTGGAGGTCCTGGGGATGGGTAGTGATTCATTGCCCCCTAATTTCATGAGAACAGTACATCTCGAGCAGATCAACAGCAGTGACCCCTCAGGGTCAAAAGGAGGATGATATGAATCTTACATCGTTCTTGGAATCGTCATTGGAAATAATTACACAGACAATTACTATGCTGGAGACTTTTGCTGTAGAACTGGACTGCAGTGCTGTATTGAAACTTTCTTTCAGACACTTGGATACGTGGTTTTGGGGATTAAAAGTCTGGATTTTTCATGATCTTTTAAAACTTTCCTTAGCTTTTGGACTAGGGTGGAAGCTTTAGCACCAATTCTGTGCTTAGATTTCCTTGCTTATGTTTTGTTATATTTGAGGGTAAATAATATCAATTTTTTTTTACCCCAAATGGATGAATTTCTAAATAATAGGTTAATGTAATTGTATAATCCCTATGCAAGCTGTTATTGGCGGACTTTGGATGGTGCTTTTGGGGAAGCATCGGTTATGTTGTTTTTTTTTCCTTTATTTCTGAATATTAATTTTTAATATTTTGGATCTCCTTTTTCTTTACTAGTGAATGGTATATTTACAATTATTTTTTAATATATGTATTTCTTTTTTTGTATTATATCAAATTTTCTTATTTTCTGGTTATTTTGGATTGTTAGAGATATATAATCTTTATATTTTTTTTACTTTATCTTTATTAAATTCAATCACAATTAATTGTTTGATTAAACATATGTTACGTATTTATTTCTTTCCCATTCCTCCTCCTTGTGACTGTAGGCAGTGGAGGGTTGAGTGACTTGCCCAGAGTCACAACACCCCTAATTTAAATAGGCATTTACATTCTCGTTTCAAGTAGGAAATGCCTTATAAAGCTACTCATAGTAACATAGTAAATGATGGCAGAAAAAGACCTGCATGATCCATCCAGTCTGCCCTACAAGATAAACTCATATGTGCTACTTTTTGTGTATACCTTACCTTGATTTGTACCTGTCCTTTTCAGGGCACAGACCGTGTAAGTCTGCCCAGCACTATCCCTGCCTCCCAACCACCAGCCCCGCCTCCCACCACCAGCTCTGGCACAGACCGTATAAGTCTGCCCAGCACTATCCCCGCCTCCCAACCACCAGCCCCGCCTCCCACCACCGGCTCTGGCACAGACCGTATAAGTCTGCCCAGCACTATCCCCGCCTCCCAACCACCAGCCCCGCCTCCCACCACCGGCTCTGGCACAGATCGTATAAGTCTGCCCTGCACTATCCCCGCCTCCCGCCACCGGCTCTGCCACCCAATCTCGGCTAAGCTCCTTAGGATCCATTCCTTCTGAACAGGATTCCTTTATGTTTATCCCACACGTGTTTGAATTCTGTTACCGTTTTCATTTCCACCACCTTCCTTACTCTTGCTGTCTGGAAGCCAGAATGATGGCTAAAGTGTTTGGATATTTTCCAGAGTTCAAAACTTCTATCAGCAGTTCCCAGTCCTCCCCCCCCCCCCCCCCCCCCAATAAGTGAGCCTTCCTTACCTACTTCCAGTGGGTAGTATCCAGCCAATGAGAAGGTAGTGGGGGCGGAGCACTAGAAGGCTGCTGCAATCACAGGAGGGGAGGGTGTGAGCCAAGCAAAAATACCTGTGGTCTGGGTGGATTGGGCTTTGCACAGGACACTATGATAGGGGAAGAAATGAGATAGGAATGGAGGACAGTGTGAGGGAGATGCATCAGACTGAGGAACAAAGAACATAAGAAGATAAGCATTTCCTTATTGGTTCAGGCCAAGGGTCCATCTAACCCAGTATCCTGCTTCCAACAATGGCCAATCCAGGTCACAAGTACCTGGTAGGGTCCCCAAAAATAGCAAAAATTCCATGATTCTTAATCCTAGGAATAAGCAATGGCTTTCCCCAGGTCTATATTAATAATGGTTTCTGGACTTTTCCTCTAGGAATTTGTTCAAACGTTTTTTTAAATGCAGCTATATTAAGAGCTTTAACAGCTTGCTCCAACAATACTCTTCAGTGGAGGAGTGGCCTAGTGGTTATTGTAGGGGAACTGACTTCGATTCCCGCTGTAGCTCCTTGTGACTCCGAGCAAGTAACGTAACCCTCCATCACCCCAGGTACAGATAAGTACCTGTATATACCATGTAAACTGTTTTCAATGTAGTTGCAAAAACCACAGAAAGGCAGTGTATCAAGTCCCATTTCCCTTTTCCTAGTTGAGATTCTACATGGAATGTTGCTACTATTTGAGATTCTACATGGACTGTTGCTACTATTTCAGATTCTGTAGCTACTATCTGAGATTCTACATGGACTGTTGCTACTATTTCAGATTCTGTTGCTACTATCTGAGATTCTACATGTAATACTGCTACAATTTGAGATTCTCTTGCTACTATTTGAGATTCTACATGGAATGCTGCTACTATTTGAGATTCTCTTGCTACTATTTGAGATTCTACATGGAATGTTGCTAGTGGAGGAGTAGCCTAGTGGTTAGTGTAGCAGACTTTGATCCTGGGGAACTGGGTTCAATTCCCACTGCAGCTCCTTGGGACTCTGTACAAGTCACTTAACCCTCCATTGCCCCAGGTACAAATAAGTACCTGTATATATTATGTAACTGCTTTGAATGTAGTTGCAAAAACCACAGAAGGGCAGTATATCAAGTCCCATTAATAATATTCCATACACAATCTCAAAGAGCAGCAACATTCCATTGGTACATACATCAGTGCTCTCTTCTTTATAAAGAATAAAATTACAGAACATATAGACAAATATGGTTTAATGGGACAGAGCCACCACGGGTTCAGTCGAGGGAAGTCTTGCCTCACCAATTTGCTTCAATTCTTTGAAGGTGTAAATAAGCATGTGAATAAAGGTGAGCTGATTGATGTAGTGTATCTAGATTTTCAGAAAGCTTTTGATAAAGTTCCTTATGACAAAACCCTGAGAAAATTAAAGAGTCATGGGATAGGAGGCAAAGTTCTGGTGTGGATTAGGAATTGGTTATTGGACAGAAAACAGAATAGGGTTAAATGATCATTTCTCTCAATGGAGGAGGGTAAATAGTGGACTTCTGCAGGGATGAGTACTGGGACTAGTATATTTAACATATTTATAAATGTTATGGAAATCAGAATGACTAGTGAGGTGATTAAATTTGCAGATGACACAAAACTATTCAAGGTTGTTAAAATACGTGTGGACTGTGAAATATTGCAGGAAAACCTTAGGAAACTGAAAGACTGGACATCAAGTGGCAGATGAAATTTAATGTGGGACAAATAATTCAAATCATAGTTACCTGATGCTAGGGTTCACCTTGGGGATCAGCAGTCAAGAAAAAGATCTAGGTGTCATTGTAGATAATACACTGAAATCTTCTGCCCAGTGTGTGGCAGTGGCCAATAAAGCAAACAGGATGATAAGAATTATTAGGAAAGGGATAGTGAATAAAATCGAAAATACTGTAATGCCTTTTTATTGCTCCATGGTGCGACCACACCTTGAGTATTGCGTTCAGTTCTGGTCGCTGTAGAAAAGGTTCAAAGAAAAGGGACCAAAATGATAAAGGGGATGGAATTCCTTTCGTAGCAGAAAAGGCTAAAGAGGTTAGGGCTCTTCAGCTTGAAAAAGAGACGGATGAGGGGAGATATGATTGAGGTCTACAAAATCCTGAGTGGTGTAGAACGAGTAGAAGTAAATTTATTTTTTACTCATTCCAAAAGTACAAAGGCTTGGGGACACTTGAGGAAGTTACATGGAAATACTTTTAAAACAAATAGGAGGAAATATTTTTTTCACTCAACGAATAGTTAAGCTCTGGAACTCTTTGTTGGAGGAGGTGGTAACAGCGGTTAGCATATCTGGGTTTAAAAAAGGTTTGGACAAATTCCTGGAGGAGAAGTCCATAGTCTGCTATTGAGACAGACGTGGGGAAGCAACTGTTTGCCCTGGGATTTGTAGTATGGAGTGTTGCCACAATTTGGGTTTCTGCCAGGTGACCTGGCTTGGTTGGAAAACAGGATACTGGGCTTGATAGATCATTGGTCTGACCCAGTAATGGCTACTGTTATGTTCAGGCAGTTCCTGTTGCAGATATGGTTGTAATCGCCACTGAATGATCTTGATTAGAATCTTGCTGGACTGGGGGATCAGAGCAATTGTGTGATAATTTCCATAGTTTTTCACGGACAATAACATACCTGCAACACACAATACATGCAAACAACCCATATACAATACACCCCCCCCCCCCAAAAGATCAAAAAATGGAATGGAAAACCTTCCAACTACGGACACAATCAACAGAAAGGAAAAAATGGACACAACAAACTCAAATACCAAGAGAACAGACAATTAATAGAAATCATCACAGACTCGAATCCAACTGAACCCCACCAGCTAATACAAATAGGCTATATAAATGCCAGATCTGCAGTCAACAAAACCACAACAATAACTGACTGGATCACAACTGACAAGCTCGATTTCCTACTCATTAGTGAAACCTGGATCCATGACCCCAAAGATCCCATAATCCTAGAGTTATGTCCTCCAGGATACAAAATTACCCACTGGACAAGGAACATAAAAAGGGGAGGAGGCATAGCCATAATCTACAACTCCCAATTCACCATCACAACAATAGCGGAATCCATACTTCCTCAGCTGGAAATAGCCTCAGTTAGAATCAGCCATCCAACCTTACATGACCACCTAAACCTTATCTTGTTTTACAGGCCACCAGACAACTGGCAAGACTCCCAATCGCAATTTATGGACTTCATATCGAATACATGTGTTTCCGCCCAAAACCTTCTTATAGCAGGTGACATCAACCTCCACCTGGAAGATACCAACCTAAGTAATGTACGCGAATGCAGGGACTTCCTCCAACTATGGGAGATCCATTGGCCAAACACGCAACCTACCCATAATAAAGGACACACACTAGATATCATCACATACAAAATCTCATCAGAATCAAACCTTGCACTAACAGACACTAAATGGACACCTACACCATGGTCTGATCACTATAAAGCAAACTTCTCCCTTCAATGGTGCACAAAAAATTCACAACATAAACATATACCACGAGAGGCAAAACAGATCCGATAACTTTTTGGCAGCAGTTCTATAATGACGAATGGACAGCCCCAACAGACTCATACCAAATTTCTTCTTGAATGGGATAACAGATGCAGAATCGTGCTAGACAATATAGCCCCGCTTCAAATTAGAACCTCACACAGAAAAAAATCAATACCATGGTTCAATGAAGAACTAAAAGAATTAAAGACGCAAGTCAGAAGATTAGAGAGAGCATGGAACAAGAAACAAGATGCCACCACATTCAACAACTGGAAACAACTACAAAGAAAATACAAATACACCATTAGACAAACTAAGAGAACACATTATAAAACTAAAATCGGACCAAACTACAAAGATACACATAAACTCTTCCTACTCGTAAACAAACTACTAAATACCACACCGGTTACTACTAACAACACAATCACTCCATCAGCAACCAAACTTGCAAACTACTTCAAAGAGAAAATTATAAAGTTACGACTCATGATTCCTACCAACATAACAAATTATGTTGACCTCCTAGAATGTCTAGATCCAATACCTGGGGAATTCCCGGCAGACCGATCATGGACTAATTTTGATATACTCTTGACCAACAACATCTCCCAATCACTTGGGAGATATGCTAAGTCGCAATGCAAACTAGACGCCTGCCCCATCACTCTTATAAAATCTGCTCCTCAGCAATTTAAAACAGACCTCACGAAGCACCTAAACTACATGTTGCAAAATGGCCTCTTCCCTAAGGATAAAGGAAACACTCTACTCACCCCTTTACCTAAAGGTGCAAAGAAAAGCACAAATGACCTAACCAATTATCGCCCAGTGGCATCTATCCCACTAATAACCAAACTCATGGGAGGCGTAGTGACGAAACAACTCACGAACTACCTAGATAAATATTCAATTCTACACGAATCACAATCAGGATTCAGCTCGAACCACAGCACTGAAACTGTACTAGTGACTTTAATGAATTCATTCAAAAAAACAATTGCAACTGGCAATAGCATACTCCTACTACAATTCGACATGTCCAGCGCCTTCGATATGGTCAACCATGGAATATTACTAAATATTCTTGAATACTTTGGAATTGGAGGTAACGTTCTCAACTGGTTCAGAGGATTCTGAACCACAAGATCATACCAAGTAATAGCGAAACAGGATATCTCAATCCCATGGACACCGGAATGTGGAGTTCCCCAAGGATCCCCCCTCTCACCAATCCTCTTCAACCTAATGATGATACCCCTGGCCAAGCTACTGGCCAATCATAACTTCAATCCCTACATATATGCGGACGATGTCACAATTTACATCCCGTTCAAACATGACTTAAAGGAAATCACCAACGAGATTAATCAAAGACGCCAAATCATGCACTCCTGGGCTGATGCATTCCAGCTAAAACTTAACACAGAAAAAACACAATGCCTTATACTCACCTCACAACATAACACAAGTAACTTCACCAACATATCCACACCAAACCTATCTCTTCCAATCTGAAAATCCTGGGAGTGACCATAGACCGAAATCTCACACTCGACACCCACGTGAAGAACACAACGAAAAAGATGTTCCACTCCATGTGGAAACTCAAAAGAGTTAAACCTTTCTTTCCAAGATCCATCTTCTGTACCCTGGTACAGTCAATGGTGCTAAATCACCTGGATTACTGCAACACACTATACGCTGGTTGCAAAGAACAGACTATCAAGAAACTTCAAACAGCCCAGAATACCGCAGCCAGACTCATATTTGGCAAAACAAAATATGAAAGTGCGAAACCTCTACGAGAGAGAGTCCACTGGCTCCCACTCAAAGAGCATATCGCATTCAAGATCTGCACGATTGTTTATAAAATCATCCACGGAGATGCCCCGAGCTACATGTTAGACCTCGTTGACCTGCCTCCCAGAAATGCCAAAAGATCAGCCCACAAATTCCTTAATCTGCACTTACCCAACTGCAAAAGACTAAAATACAAGCTATCACATGCGACCAGCTTCTCTTACATGAGTACGCAGCTATGGAATGCACTACCAACCGACTTGAAAACGATCAACGACTTAACGAACTTCTGTAAATCTTTGAAAACCTATTTCTTCAACAAGGCCTACAATGGAAATCCATAGCTAATCACAACACTTCACCACTCCACCCTACTCCGATATCCATCTTTCTGTAACCTGGCTTAGGCCTTTTTTTTCTCCATCTAGAATCTTTTATAACACCAATTGTATCTATTTCCTGGAATGGCGATGCCATAACAGGTGCTTGTAAGCCACATTGAGCCTGCAAATAGGTGGGAAAATGTGGGGTACAAATGCAATAAAAGAAATAAAAATAAGATAATGTAATTTGCCTAGAAAACTTCTGATAGAGCAGAATATAAGTTTTTAAATAAATACATATCCTTTCTTTAGTATTGGTATGAACCTAGATCTTACCCAGTCACTTGCCTATGAGGTTGTCTTGCAAATTTCCTGGCAGAGTTTTGTAGATATTGTAAAAACTGCATCTGAATGCTGTACTACGTCAGTGGGAATGCCATCAGTGCCTGGTGCTTTGATCTTTGATAAAACTTTCAGTGCTGCTTCAATTTCTTCTTTCTTCTCCAGTGGTTCCTGTTCATAAGGTACAGGTTGAAATTATGTTGATCCACTTGATCTTTATAGTATAATGATTCAGGGGCCCTTTTACTAGGCCGTGTAAGTGTCTACGCACATCCAATGTGCACCACAATGGAGTCATCGCTCTGTTACCGCGTGGCTGTTGTGGTAATTTCATTTTTGGTGCATGTCCGATATGTGTGGCTAAAAAATAATTTTATTTTGAGACCCGCTTATTGGACTCGTGCAGGTCATTACCACCCGGTTATCACATGAGACTTTACCGCTAGGTCAATGGCTGGCAGTAAGGTCACAGACCCAACATCGATGTGCAACAATTTTGATTTTGCCGCACATCCATTTTCGGCATGCTGAAAAATGGATCAGCGCATTCTCAAAACCTGCGTCTACACTACCGCAAGCCATTTTTCATTGCACCTTAGTAAATGGACCCCTCGGTGTATTCTTTCTTTGATCTTCTCAGTGTTGCTCAACATTGAGCCTTGAGCATCTTTTAGCGTTCCAATTTGAGGCTGAAATTTTCTCTTTAGCTATCATAGCTTTAGGAAAGCCGATTTGCTTTTCCTGTAATATTTTCAGATCCTATTTCATTGTGTGCTTTGTTGTAGGACTTGTCTTTGTCTCATCTTGTGGCATATTGGAAATTCTGGCTACGTTTCACGACTGCCTTCCTTTCTCCTCTGTCTTTAGCTTCTCTACCTTTCTGAACTATTTTGAGAGTTTCTTCAGTCTTCCATTTTGACTGTTTTTGCTTTTCTACCTTTTTCAGGGACTTTTCATTTTCTTGTAGTACAACTTTCTTCATGTCTTCCCATAATTCTTCTGATACTTTGTTGTTAGAATTGATTTTGCAGGCGGTCTTTAAATTCCAGTGGTATATTTTGAAGATCATATTTTGTTCTTTTTCCGCTTTAGTTTCCGTTTGCATAGTAGCAGATGGTGATATGCACCACAACTGGCTCCGAATTTTGCCTTTGTTGGTATTATTGAGCTTTTCCATCATTGACTTGCACAGATGCAGCCAAACTGACCATTAGGTCAGTGGTTCCCAAACCTGATCCAAGAGGCACCCGAGCCAGTCAGGTTTTCAGGATATCTGCGATGAATATTCATGAGAGAGTTTTGCTTGCAGTGGAGGCAGCGCATGCAAATCTGTCATGAATATTGATTGTGGGTATCCTGAAAACCTGACTGGCTCGGGTGCCTCCAGGACTAGGTTTGGGAACCACTGCATTAGGGGAAGTCCATGTGTACAATTTCCACCTGTATTGCTGGAAGGAAGTGTTTGAAATGAACAGTTGGTCATGCAGCTTTCAATCAGACATTCTGCAGCTTCATTCCAGAAGGATTTATACTCCTTTGCTGCTCTGAGATTGATCCAGAAGGATTTTTGGAATCCTGATCTCTATACAGCTCTGATCCAGAAAGATTCCTGCATTCTGCACTGCTCTGGAAATTCATCTGTATTCTGAGTCCACTGGGATCCAGACACAGCCAAGGTCTCTTCGCTGCCTTAGGATTCAGAGGAATTCTTGTGATCTGGGATCCCGATGACCTCACATGTTGTGCTCACTCATGCTTTATTACATTATGGGAGCAGGGAACAATCAGAAATGTTTTCTCTCGATTATCTCTTTGTTCTTTTTCTATGAATTCTTTTTTTATTATTATTTATTGATTGATTTTATAATTTTTAACAAGCATTCACTTGTCAATTGAAATACAGCCAGACAGTTTAAATCTCAACAAGAAAATATAAAAGAAATTACAAAGGAAATCTCTCTATATAAAAGGCACCACCAACGTTCTAAATGAAGCCTCCGGCCGGAAGTGTGAAGGGGGAGAGAAATCCGGTTTCCCCTTGAGTGTCTGCCCCGCCCTTGCTCTCTCTGTAACACAAACAGTGAAGGAAAACACAGCAAAGCACAAAATCAAATCGCTCTCTCTGTAACAGTGAAGGACTCAGAGGGTGGAGGGGAGAGAGGGCAGAAGCCCTCACTATCTCTGTAACACAAACACAGCACAGCAGGAAACTTAACACTGAAGGACTGGACTCCGAGGGGGGAGGGGACAGAGAGGACAGACAGCACAGGGGAAGGGAGAGATGGCAGAGGGCAGGGACACACACACTCCCACATGCACACAGAAGAAAACCTTGCTAGCCCCCGTTTCATTTGCATCAGAAACGGGGCTTTTTTACTAGTTATATTATAATCACCATTTTTCAATCTTTTACATAATAACATTTGCTTTCTTAGACCACTAAAATGGGGGAGCGATATGAATTAGAGAAGATTACAAAACATAAATATTAAAGTTAACTAGGCTGCATATAACTCCCATATATTTTTAAAGATGTCATTTCAGTTGTTTCAAATCTAGGAATGACTTTAGCTGATCAGGAGAATAAAAGGTACATTTTGTCTGTCCCAATTTTACAACACATTTACAAGGATAAGCTAGAAAGAATGACCCCCCCCCCCCTACTTCACATGTCCTTGGTTTCAATGCCTTCAATCCCTTTTTTGTTGGGTCTGCTTGGTTACATCAGGATAAATCCACACTTTAGCTCCTCCAAAAGTAGTATTTGCATTTTTGAAGTAGAGTCTCATAATATTATTTAAGTCTTGATCAAATACCAAAGACACAAGACCTTTCCATTGTTTCATCTAAGGATCTATGAGAAAAATTACACTGGCTCCTACTTAAGGAACACATCACGTTCAAAATATGTTCACTAGTTCACAAAATTATCCAAGGAGATGCACCAGCTTACATCTCTGACCTAATAGACCTACCACCTAGGAATGCCAAAAGATCATCCCGCACATTCCTTGATCTGCACTTCCCCAGTTGCAAAGGAATCAAACTTCACCTACCTGAGCACACAGTTATGGAACGCACTGCCGCGCAGCTTGAAATTGATCTACGAAAGAACGAACTTCCGCATATCACTGAAGTCTCATCTCTTTGACAGAGCATACCAAAAAGATCAACCCAAGTGAATATGCACAACTCGCCTACTTAATCTCAGAACTGTTTCCTAAAATCTGCTTGTATACTACTACTTTGTATTATCATCATGCTGACCAAGATCCTGCAATACTAAATGTTTATTTGCTAACATTCTTCCACTACTCGTGATGTATTGTAAGCCACTTTGAGCCTGCAAAGAGGTGGGATAAGGTGGGATACAAATGCAACAAATAAATAAATAAATTGTTCCAATATGGCTGAAATATTATTTAAATCCAAATTTGTATTTCCTTTGCCTTCCATTTTTCCTTTCTCCCCCTTAGGAGTAGGAATATAATATATTTTATTTATTGGAGGAATAGCTTCATGGGGTATTTTCAACACCTCATTTAAATATCTTCTGAATAATTCAGTCGGATTATTGCCAGGGAGTTTGGGGAAATTCAAAAGGCGTTAATTCAAACGTCTGTTAAAGTTCTCAATTTTCCTGCGAATATCAGTATTATCTTTAAATTCTTGTAGTTGTTCTACATCCTTCTGCAAGTTTGTAACTTTTGCAGCTAGGTCATGTTTAACTGAGTCTAATGTTGATTGTAACTCTTGAAACTTAACATTAAGTGCGTTAACTTCACCTGATGTTTGCTGAAGAGTTGAATCCATTTTATTCATCATCAGTCAAATTCTTTCCAAGTTTATCTCCGGAGCTTTCTCTGAGGTTCCTGTCTCAGGTCTCAGCGTTCTCTGCAACGGCGCTAATCCCTCGCTGGGAGACACACCCGCAACACTTCCGGTAGGGTGCCGACTTCCCTCTAGAGCCGCTGTCGACGCTGGGCACGGAGGTAACAACTATGTTGGTGGTGGAGAAAGGGAGGTTTCACCTCCCAGCAGAGTTTCCACTTCCCCAGATAGCCCTGCTATGGGATCCGTTCCCTTCACGGTTTGGGGGGTAGTGGCAAAGAAACATTCCAAGCTCGGTTGAATTGGAGAAGAGGTCGAGGTAGGCGGGGGCATTAATCTCACCGACCCCTTACGTTTGGAATGTGGCATAGTTAAGGAATAATCTTTTTCCTCTGAGTTTACAGGAGCGTTTCTCTAACCATCTGGTTACGCCGCCACCTTGACACGTTGAATTCTAATTCTCCTGAAAGGTAGTCAAATCCCAGTGCTCCGAGTCCCCTGGGCTTGGATGATGCAGGTGCAGCACATACTTTATAGACTACTTCAGCAGCTGCTGGAGAGCTTCAGCCAACCTCTCCTCTGCGCCTAAATCTTCATATGAATTCCAAAACCTGTCAGCCAGGGATCAGAAAAGCTTTCGGAAGCCAAGAGCTGCTGACTTTAACCCCTGAACCAGATAAAGGAGCAGTAATCCGTTCAAAACTAATCAAACATTTAGAGAACCTCACCTCGCCTCAGAATCAATTCATCATCTGCTCACACTCATTACCCTTCCAACAGCTCAATCTGCCTATGCAAATGAGGCAAAGCACCTGACATCCAGAGCATGTACAGAAATTATAAACAAATCTTCATCCATTACAGTGCGCCAGCGTAAGAGGCAGAGAAGTGAGAGGAGCTGAACTCCCGGCCCTCACAATCCATTATTTCTCAGGCTGGAAGTGACAGGACTGTCTTGGTGAATTAGCTGCGGGTGTCAGGCCCTGTTATAAATCCGAGCCTCAGGTACAGCTCCTTCTCACGGAGTGTGTGCACAAGACTGACAATATATCAAAGGGGCGGCATTAATAATTGAGAGATATGGGACCGTATGGGACACCTCCAAACCGCTTTCCATAATATACTTCACATTAGAAAGAAAAAAAGTCAAATGAAATGAATTGTCCCCATAAACAGAAAATCAAATAAAAAGCATTTTCTCTGTAATTTTCTTTTCAATCTTACAAACAGACTGATCGCTGCTTCTAGTCACCATCTCCAGAAGTCGTCATGAAGCGATTGCACGTTTTCCAGGGCTGGATTTGTTTATTTGGGGAACTTGAGCAAAGTCACTTCATCTACCATCGCTTCAGGTACTCACTTAGGGAGTAACTCAATAAACATCACTGACATTTACACACCAACTGGCGAATTCTCTATATGGTGTCTAGTGTTCTGCGCTATTTCTGCACTGAAAACGTGGAATTCAGACAGCAGGATCTGAGACTGGATATTCAATGCCAGTCTGTTTCTGGTGACTGGCACTGAATGTGGTACCATTGGCAGATAAAGACCTGTACGGTCTATTCAGTCTGCCCAACAAGATAAACTGGTATGTGCTACTTTATATGTATACCTGAGCTTGATTTGTCCTTGCCATTTTCAGGGCACAGACCGTAGAAGTCTGCCCAACACTAGATTTGCTTCCCAATTACCCGGTGTTGCCACCCAATCTCCGCTAAGCTTCTGTGGATTCATTCCTTCTGAACAGGATTCCTCTGTGTTTATCCCACTTTTTTTTGAATTCCATTACCATTTTCATCTCCACCACCTCCCGTGGGAGGGCATTCCAAGTATCCACCACTCTCCCTGTGAAAATATACTTCCTGACATTACTCCTGAGTCTGCCCCCCTTCAATCTCAATTCATGTCCTCTAGTTCTACCGCCTTCCAATCTACGGAAAAGGTTCATTTGCGGATTAATACCTTTCAAATATTTGAACATCTGTAACATATCACCTTTATTTCTCCTTTCCTTCAGGGTATACATGTTCAGGTGATCAGGTCTCTTCCTCATACGTCTTGTAATGCAAATCCCATACCATTCTCGTAGCTTTTCTTTGCACCGCTTCAAGTTTTTGTACATTCTTAGCAAGCTACAGCCTCCAAAACTGAACACAATAGTCCAGTTTATCTTTGGTCACTAAGAACGTAGACAGTCATATCAATATTCAGCACTGGCTGGCTAAGTTCATAGAGGCCAAAGATAGACCTGCTATTAATGTGACCAGTTTTGCAGCAAAACTTAGCGGCAACGCACTGAAAGTCGATGGATAACCAGTTATACCACTAAGCGCTAACCGGGTATATTCAGCAGGACACAGCCGGCTACCTCCCACTGAATATTGGCAAATAGCTGGCTAACTACCATTTAACTGGCCAGGTGTAGTTCCGGAATGGTTAAGTGGATTTTGGCTGGTAAGTGTTTCCACACGGATCTGAAAAGGGAGAGTAAGAATGGGAGGGACATGGGTGGGTCAGAGACATTCCTTTAAAATGCACATGGGGTTCTAGAATTCAGGGGCTCCACTTGCGCGCTGAGATTTACACCTGCTTTCAGTTGGTGTAAACGCTTGCGCCCAGAGTTAGGCACAGATTCTGCGCTTTGCAATATTCCATAAAATACCCACCCCCCGGAACTCTCTTTACAGAATACCGTTTAGCAGAGATGTTTTCTGGCCATTTACTGAATCTACTCCCAAATAAGCATGTAAATGACTAGCATACTGGCGGCTTGGGAGATCCAAGATGGCGTTGCTCTGCTAGGATGCTCTGAGCCTCGCACCTGTTGAGATGCCTAAACAAAGAGGGAAAGTAGCGGGCAGAGCTTCCCCGCTTCCATCCCCCATATCGGGTCCTATTGACCGTTATATCAGACCAAGAGCAGCTGTACTTGATGGCGGAACGCCTCCGGTAGGGAACGCCGACGAACAAGAGACTTTGGCTTCCCCCGGACTTGAAACAACATTGAGCCCCGCGGCACGTACTCCACCGCCTCAACCGCTCGGCGCGAGCTCGTTCCTCCTTGACCCGACGGGGTCTCCCTTGGAAGGAGAAGGAGACCCGGAAGAGCTTCGGGGAGAAGTTTCACTTCCATCGGAGGATGGAATGGAGGGCAGTTTGCCTATACCGACGTCGAGCAATGGGGTGAGAGAAGCTGAGGGACAAAGCGAGACGCATGCACAGTCTTCAGCAAGGTTTGAATTTCCTAGTGAATTAGTGACTAAACCAAAAGATGTGACTTTAGACTCTTTGTGGGATTTGATGTCAAACCTGGGACAATTTTTTCTTAAACAATTTAATGAGGTTTTACCTAAGGTAAATAATATTGAAAGTGGTTTGCAAAAACAAGAGGAAGAGATTAAAGTTTTAAATGAAAAAATGGGGGAAACTGATCAAAAAGTTACGAATTTGGAAATGCAACAAACTATGATGATAAAGGATTTAATGAATCTTAGGCAAAAAATGGAGGTTTTTGATAACTATACTAAGAATCATAATTTGAGATTCGTTAACTTTCCCAGGTTACAAAACGTTCTTCCTCTTGAGATGTTGAAACGCTATTTTCTTGAAACATTGAATATTTTGGAAAAAGACTTTCCACCTTTTTCTCAAGCTTATTATATCCCAGAAAAGAACACCAATCCAGAACCTGAAAAACCTATTGATGTTTCTCTTTTGCTTCAGACCTCTGATTCTGAACTGGCGACAGCCGCTACTCTGGTGGCGACTGTCGCATTGATGCCTGACAAGAATTGGATTTTCCGCCTGTTTTTCCGTAACAAGGACAAACCCTTTTTGGGCTTCAAAGTAATGTTATTTCCTGACGTCTCTAAGGAGATGAGACGACGGAGGAGTCCTGCACTTGGGGGGGGGGGGGGGGGGTACCTTCTTTTTAAGATACCCCTGCAAGTGCATAGTTAGGCTGGGGGGAAAGAAGTATGTGTTTACTGAACCTGGACATTTGTCTTCGCTAATCACCTCAGCTAAGATGGCGAAGCATTAAAGATAATGTATGGCTTCCTAGTAGAGAAGGATTTCCTTGTATTAGTTCCTGAGTTATAGTTCTCTCTAAATTTGAGATTTTGGATCTCCAATTATGGACTTGAGTGTCTTATATCTTTGAAAGTGTAAAGATTTATTTTCTCTTTCTCTTTTTCTTTTTGCCTGTTTAAAAATTATCAGTTAATTGACTCTTTCTTAAGCAAGATGGTTTCTTGTAAAAATTGTTTAAATGAATAAATATTAAAAAAAAAAGTAAATGACTAACATACTGGGATACCATGCATATAACATACGTGAATGCCAAAATTCCTCGTAAGCATTATTCTCTAAAAGGCAGCTATCTTATAGAGCATTTAAGCACCCTGAAGAAGAGACCGACTTCCTCAGAGGTAGGAACTTATTGTAACTAAATGCTAATAATGCAGTAAGCTGCCCTGAGTGTCATTCGGAAAACATCCAAAAACAAAGAATGAAATTTAAAACATGATACCTGCTCTGAGTGTCACTTAAATACTCGTCTAGTGTTGTGCTGCTGGAACTCTGGACAGTGGAAGTTTCTCTAAGTCAAATCTTGGATGAAAGTCATAATTGGCTTAATTGAAGAATTTTCCAAGTACTGAAGTGAGTGGAGAGATTGAATGAATTCTTTGCTTCGATCTTTAGATGTAAGAGATCTACATGTACTGGGAATGGTTTTCAAGGGTGACAATGCAGAGGAACTGAAAGAAATCTCAGTGAACCTAGAAGACAAACTGAGCCAATTTGACATGTTAAAGAGTAATAAATCACCTGGACCAGATGGCATGCACCCTAGGGTACTGAAAGAACTCAAACACGATTTGCTGATCTGTTAGTGATCTGTAACCTGTCATTAAAATCGTCCATAGTATCTGAAGATTGGAGGATAGCCAATGTAATGCTGATTTTTAAAAACAGCTCCAGGGTGATTTGGGAAATTACAGACTATTATAAAGAATAAAATTACAAAACAAGAAGACAAACATGGTTTAATGGGACAGAGTCAGAATGGGTTCAGCCAAGGAAAGTCTTGCGCCACCAATTTGCTTTGTTTCTTTGAAGGCGTGAATAAACATGTGGATAAAAGTGAGCCGGTTGTTGTAGTGTATTTAGATTTTCAGAAAGCTTTTGACAAAGTTCCTCATGAGAGTCGAGAAAAATAAAAAATCACGGGATAGAAGACAATGTTCTTCTGTGGATTAGGAATTGGTTATTGACAGAAGAAAGGAAACAGGATGCTAGGAATTATTAGGAAATGGATGCAAAATAAGACCAAGAATATTATAATGTCTCTGTATTGCCCCATGGTATCATCTCACCTTGAGTATTGCCTTCAATTTTGGTCACCATATCTCAAAAAAGATATACCAGAATTAGAAAGGGTTCAAAGAAGAGTGACCAAAATGGTAAAGGGGATGGAACTGCTCCCATATGAGGAAAGGCTAAAGAGGTCAGGGCTCTTCAGCTTGGAAAAGAGATGGATGAGGAGAGATATGATTGAGGTCTATAAAATCCTGAGTGCTGTAGAACGGGTAAAAGCGAATTGATTTTTCACTCTTTCAAAAAGTACAAAGACCAGGGGAAACTCAATGAAATTACATGGATATACTTCTAAAACAAATAGGAGGAAATATTTTTTCATGCAAAGAACAGTTAAGCTCTGGCTCGTTGCTGGAGGATGTGGTAAGAGCAGTTAACGTGTCTGGGTTTAACAAAGTTTTGGACAAGTTCCTGGAGGAAAAGTCCATAGTCTGTTATTGAGATAGACATGGGTTAAGCCAGTATCTATCTCTGGGATTGGTAAAATGGAATATGGCTACTAATTGGGTTTCTGCCAGGTACTTGTGACCTGGATTGGCCGCTGTTGGAAACAGGATACTGGGTAGATGGATCATTGGTCTGACCCAGTACGGCTATTCTTATATTCTTATGTACCCCCTGATCTAATAGCCAAAATCTCATTTCCTAGATTTAAGTCAGTAATGCAGATTCTTTTCTTCAAACTGAGATATGAAATACCATGATCATAATGGATTCCTGTGCTATCATTACAGAGTCGACACGGATTCACTGTAACTGTACTTTTACTCCCTTTTCCTTTGGTGTGAATGATGGCTTTCCTATCTAATTACTGGCTTTCCTTTCACTTGATCTTGTACTTCTTAGGTACACTTCCGTGATCTGTAAATACACAAGTGGTCTTATATCAAATCAAAATAGTGGTCTTCCTCATGAGAAGACAGGTGAAGAGTAGGGATCACCTCAGGACTGAGAATGACAGGGAGGCAAGGATGGGGGGGGGGGGGGGGGGGGAGGGAGGCGCAGCTCTTGATATTTGGTGAAGGTAAAAGCATCATTGAGATACTCCAACCCATCCTTTGAGGGCATTTTCTAAGCAGTGCCTTCAAATGAGAGAGATCCTTTGCTTCCGTGACTGCCCTGTGCTACGGAATAGTTAGATTCAATATGTGGTCTTAATTACCTTTTAATTACTAATCTGTGTTTATATTTGGGTCCCATTAGTAAGCTCCATCTGAATAATTAATCTGCTCCTGTTCAGGAAGCCTTAAGAGTTTAATAAACAGGACTCCTGCAGCTTGTAAACTTTCCAGGAGAATGTCTTTGGCTTCCCCGTCCTATGTTTCTGTGACTGCCAGAGTTGAGAAGAGATGACACCCCATTCAGCTAATGAATGTCTGAAGACGCAGGCTTTCTAGGCTGCTACAGTCCTTTTCTCAGTCCCAGATGTTGAAAGGAGTAAGAGCAGACTGAGGATGAGCCCTGGGCTCTTCTAATACATCTTTCCTCTTTTAATATTTTAACAGGTTAATATAGTTCATTAGATGATCTATAGATATTTTTTTCTTCCGTATTTATAATTTGTTGTTTTTGATTACGTTAGTATTATATATGTTTTAATATTTTGTAGAGTCCTGACACAGGCACATCTGCACTGAAACACGGCAGCTGTGTCGAGTCATTTGATTGTTCCTCAATAAAGATTTGGAAACCTAAACGTCTACCTTGTGGTTGGATAGAGCCCACTTGTCCTACCACCCCCTTTTCCTTGACCTGACTACTTTTCGTAGGAATCACCACACCTCCACTGTACATGGCTTTTTGCCCTTTTCTAATTCCATACAAATGTCAGAAAACTACGATTGATGCAGTTTCATTACCTGTCTTTAAGGAGGCTTGGAGTTGTTTAGGGAATGTGACTCAAAAAAGATATAGTGGAATTAGAAAAGGTAGAGAGAAGGGCAACGAAAATGATAAAGGGGATGGGACAAATTCCCTATGAGGAAAGGCTGAAGCGTCTAGGGCTCTTCAGCTTGGAGAAGAGAAGGCTGAGGGGAGATAAGATAGAGGTCTATAAAATAATTAGTGGAGTGCAATGAGTAGATGTGAACCGCTAGTTTACTCTTTCCAAAAATACTAGAACTAGGGGGCACGCAATGAAGCTACAAAGTAGTAATTTTATAACGAATTGTAGAAAATATTTCTTCACTCAACGCGTAATTAAACGCTGGAATTCGTTGCCAGAGAAAGTTGTAAAAGCAGTTAGCTTAGTGGGGTTTAAAAAAGGTTTGGATAACTTCCTAAAAGAAAAGTCCATAAGCCATTATTAACATGACCTTGGGGAAAATCCACTGCTTATTTCTAGGATAAGTACCATAAAATGTATTCTATTGTTTTAGGATCTTACCAGGTATTTGTGACCCGGGTTAGCCACTGATGGAAACAGGATACTCGGCTTGATCAACCTTTGGTCTGTCCCAGTGTGTCAGATGCTTATGTTCTTATGTTCTGAGAGAAAGGATGTTATCAGTGGTGGGCCACAAGGTTCGGTTCTTGGGCTGGTTCTTTTTAACATTCTTGTAAGTAATATTGTTGTCTGATAAGGTTTGCCTCTTTGTGGACGATATCAAAATCTGCAATAGGGTAGACACACCCTGTTGGTGTGGATAACATGAGGAAGGACTTATCAAAACTAGAGGAATGGTCTGGAATTTGGCAGCTAAGATGTAATGCTAAAAAATGCAGAGTCATGTTTTTGGGCTGCAAAATCCTGAGGGAACGGTATAGTTTAAGGGGTGAAGAATTTCTGTGCATGAAAGAGGAGTGGGACTTGGGTGTGATCGTATGTGATGATCTTAAGGTGGCCAAACAGGTAGGAAAAATGACGGTGAAGATGCTTGGGTGTGTAATTCCCTGGTAAATTGGGTGTTTTGTTACATTTCTACCCCATGCTTTCCCACTCATGGCAGGCTCAATGCGGCTTACATGGGACAATGGAGGGTTAAGTGACTTGCCCAGAGTCACAAGGAGCTGCCTGTGCCTGAAGTGGGAATTGAACTCAGTTCCCCAGGACCAAAGTCCACCACCCTAACCACTAGGCCACTCCTCCACTGTTGCTACTATTTGAGATTCTATATGGAATGTTGCTATTCCACTAGCAACATTCCATGTAGAAATCGTCCCTTGCAGATCACCATGGAATGTTGGTAGTGGAATAGCAACATTCCATGTAGAATCTCCAATAGCAGCAACGTTCCATGTAGAATCTCCAATAGTATCTATTTTATTTTTGTTACATTTGTACCCTGCGCTTTCCCACTCATGGCAGGCTCAATGCGGCTTACATGGGGCAATGGAGGGTTAAGTGACTTGCCCAGAGTCACAAGGAGCTGCCTGTGCCTGTGGATTTCTCCCAGAGGATTACTAGGACTGGTTCATAGAACTCTCCAGAATCATTGGGGAGAGGGACAGTGTTAGTGGGAGGTGGAAGAACCCCAGCCCAGGGGGAGGTATTGGGAGAATAAGCGACAAGAGATGTCATAGTTGGGGCGGAGTTTGAATGTTATAAAAGTTATAGGATTCCAGAGGACATGGTCTTTGGTTGCCTTCACTCCTGATATCCTGATCAGGCCCAATAACCAAAGGCTGAACCAAGGAGAAGTTTCTGCTAACACGAGCAGTAACTGGGTAGAAAGAGTTAACCCCTTGGGAACAGAGCAGGAAAAAGCCTGTTCAGTGCCAGAGGCAGCAGCTTGTGGAAATGCACCTTTGGAGGTAAAGGACAGACCGGGAGGTCAGATCCTGTGGGTCCAGTGGCTGTGTAAAAGTCCAGTGGGGCAGCTTGCAGTGGAAGGAGTGGCAAGCCACAGCCTTGGATTGTTCTGCCAGAAAGAAAGGATGTTGGAAGACTGAATGATGCTATAAATACGTAAATACCCTAGTTATCAAGAGACTATCAATTAACTTATTAGAACTTCTGCCAATAGTCTTGGACTGTTATGAAAGCCTCTACCAATAATGTGAACTGTTTGTTAGAAGAAACGTATGGAGTTTGACTATCTGCCTGTTGCAGCATTCCAGTAAAGTTGTTGCATTTTCAGGTAACTGTAATTTCGATTATTCTTCCTAATGTGCATCACTTTGCATTTGTCCACATTAAATTTTGGATGCCCAGTCTTCCAATTTCCTAAGGTCTTCTGGCCATTTTTCATAATTTTCACATGTGTTTTGACAACTTTCAATAGTTTTGTGTCATCTGCAAATTTAATCACCTCACTCTTCGTTCCAATTTCCAGATCATTTATAAATATGTTAAATAGCACCGATCCTGGTACTGATCCCTGCGGCACTCCGCTATTCCCCCTCCTCCATTGAGAAAAATGGCCATTTAACCCTACCCTCTGTTTTCTGTCCAATAACCAATTTCTAATCTACAGAAGGATATTGCCTCCTTTCTCATGATTTTTTAAATTTTTTCAGGAGAGCTGAATCTCCATTTCGCCAGTTGGATTAAAAACTTATTTTTTTTCAATCAAGCATTTGCTAGTTTTTTAAAATCCAATTGATATTGATTTGTGTCTGTTTCTGTGGGTTTCCTGCACGGGAGAAGAAATTTTTATGAAACTTTTATGAAATTTGTGTAATTTTCATAGTTTTCATTTTATTTTAATGATTTTTCTTGTGTGTTTGATATGTTGTCCTATTTGATTTTGGTATTCTTTTCTGACTATTTTATTTTGTTTTATTTTACTCCACCTTGATTTGCTTAGTGATAAAGGCAGATTTAGCAAAGTTTAATAAATGATAAAGGATAAGCAAAACTGATAAGGATAAAGTGGACTTGCTTAATGAATATTTTTGTTTTGTGTTCACAGATAATGGGCCAGGAGTAGGTCTACAGATGATAAATGGTAAAAGGAATGGATGCTTGGTAGACCTTGACAAATTTTCAGAAGAGTGTATTCATGAGGAGCTGGCTGTACTAGAGGTAGACAAAGCAATGGGGCTGGATGGGATACATCTGAAGGTACTGAAGAATCTCAAAGGAGTTCTGACTGCTTTGCTTCTTTAGAGTCTGGAGTGGACGTAAGGAGGAGATTGGGAACTAGGGACCAGTTAGTTAGACCTTTGTGGTAAGCAAATTAATGGAAACACTTCTAAAACAGAGCATAGTGAGGTTTCTGGAATCAAATGGATTGCAGGACCCAAGGTGGCCATGGTTTCACTAGAGGTAGGTCCTGTCAGTCAAATCTGATTAATTTCTTTGACTGAGTGACCAGCAAATTGGATTTAGGGGGAGTGCTACATGTGGTATTTGTAGATTTTAACAAAGCTGGTTAGAAACTGATTAAGTGGAAAGAGACGGAGGGTAGTGGAAAAGGATATTATCAATGGTGTGCCAAAGGGATCAGTCCTTGGGTCGGTTCATTTTAACATCTTTGTAAATAATTTTGTGGAAGGGCTGTTTGGTAAAGTTTGCGTCTGTTGATGATACCAAACTGTGTAATAGGGTAGACACACCTGACGGTATAGATAGTTGTCAATTTCTGAATCATTCTTCAAGATTTACTAGATCCCACCTCCCCCTCATACTAAGGCTTAATGCTAGAAAATGCAGGGTCATGTATTGGGGCTGCAAAAATCCAAGGGAGTGTTATAGTATAGGGGGTGAAGTACTTCTGAGCAGAAAAGAAGAATGGGACTAGGGGGTGACCCTATGGTGGCCAAAGAGATAGAAAAGTCAATGACAAAAGCCAGAAGGATGCCTAGGTGCACATGGAGAGGAATTGCCAGCAGGAAAAAGAAAGCGATAGAATGACCTGAACGACCAACCTAAAGAAGTTCACATTTGTTTATGTAAATCACACGTGGTGTGGTGTTGTGCAGTAAATCTTTTGCCACCAAAAGAAGTCACCGAATCTAGACCCTCAATAATGTTGGACCACCACTGGCAGCTGTCACAATAGCTTCAGGTTCCTGGACATAATCCAAACGCTCAGGTTGATCTGTAAAATTGCACCTGAATGAACATAAATTACAAATAACCAGCTTTGTTAAAGTCTACGTATACCACATCTAGCGCTCCCCCTAAATCCATTTACCACCACCCTCTGCCACCTGTTGGTCAACCAGTTACCTATCCACTTCACCACTTTCAGTCCCAAGTTCAGCCCTTTCAGTTTATTCATAAATCTTCTGTGGGGGATCATATCGAAGGCTTTGCCGAAATCCAAGTAGATTACATCTAGTGCACGTCCTTCATCCAATTCTTTGGTCACCCAGTCAAAGAAGTCATTAAGATTCGTTTGGTAGGATTTTCCTTTGGTAAATCCATGTTTCCTCAGATCCTGTAACCCGTTGACTTCTAGAAAGTTAACTATCCTTTCTTTCAGCAGTGACTCCATTATTTTTCCTACCACCAACATGAGACTTGCCGGTCAGTAGTTTCCCACTTCTTCCCTGTCTCCAATCTCGCAGAACCCCCCCCCCCCCCCCCCCCAGCTCTAAAGATCTATTAAATAAATCTTTAAGAGGTCCTGCCAGGATCTCTCTGAGTTCCCTCAGTATCCTGGGATGTATCCCATCCGGCCCCATAGCTTTGTCTGCCTTTAGATTCTCAAGCTGTTTGTACAGATTCTCATAAGTACATACGTATTGCCATACTGGGAAAGACCAAAGGTCCATCGAGCCCAGCATCCTGTTTCCAACAGCGGCCAATCCAGGTCACAAATACCCGGCAAGATCCTAAAAATGTACAAAACATTTTATACTGCTAATCCCAGAAATAGTGGATTTTCCCCAAGTCCATTTAATAACGGTCTATCGACTTTTCCTTTAGGAAGCCGGCCAAACCTTTTTTAAACTCCGCTAAGCTAACCGCCTTTACCACATTCTCTGGCAACGAATTCCAGAGTTTAATTACACGTTCTCCAGCTTCTCTTTGACATCTGTGAACACCAGATACGATGAGAGGGATGATGATTGGGTCCCAGGCACTGCAAGCACCATGAATAAGCATCTGTTATGGATATGGTCCTGCTACACTGGGAACATTTCTTATAGCCACTGGAAACTCTTTTCTACTACACTTCCAGAAAAACAGGCACAGCGGAATCAAATGACTGGGGTCCAAGGATGTACTGAGGGTAAAATCGAGCAATGAAAAAAGAAAGGGAACTTAGAAATGACCGGAGAACCTAACTGAGATGGTCGGTTGGGAAACAAGACACTGAATGAAAGCAACAGGAGTTACTCGGTGAGAAGCTTGAATAATTGTACAGAAAATGCTTAAAGTAACACCAGACGTGAGCTGAGGAGGAGCTCCAGGAAATACAACTGTTAAGGTCTGTAGGAAAATGGCGACTATCATAGTGGTGACACAGGGATGGGGAAAGGGACGGATCTCGCGGGGATGGGGTGGGGATGGAGGCAGGGACTGCAGAGACAGGACAGGGATGGAGAGGGGGCTGTGGGGATGGAGTGGGGACAGAGAAAGAACCCACAGACACATAGTAACATAGTACATGACGGCAGAAAAAGACCTGCACGGTCCATCCAGTCTGCCCAACAAGATAAACTCATATGTGTATACCTTACCTTGATTTGTACCTGCCTTTTTCAGGGCACAGACCGTACAAGTCTGCCCAGCAGTATTTCCCGCCTCCCAACCACCAGTCCCACCTCCCATCACCGGCTCTGGCACAGACCGTTTAAGTCTGCCCAGCACTATCCCCGCCTCCCATCACCGGCTCTGGCACAGACCGTATAAGTCTGCCCTCCACTATCCTCGCCTCCCAACCACCAACCTCTCTTCCCCCACCTGCTCCACCACCCAATTTCGGCTAAGCTTCTGAGGATCCATTCCTACTGCACAGGATTCCTTTATGCATATCCCACGCATGTTTGAATTCCGTTACCGCAGGAGGGCATTCCAAGCATCCACCACCCTCTCCGTGAAAAAATACTTCCTGACATCTTTTTTGAGTCTGCCCCCCTTCAATCTCATTTCATGTCCTCTCGTTCTACTGCCTTCCCGTCTCCGGGAAGGGATGGGGACAAATTTTGTTCCCGTGTCATTCTCTAGTGCGACAGCAGCAGGTGGAAAGGTGTACGTATATATGTGGTGAACTCTCTCGTTTTACTGAAGCTGGAGAGTTCTTCCCGCACAGGGCTTCATCGGATGACGTCATCTGCAAGTGTGAATATATCCTGTTGTTCTTCCCAGTCATCAGTGGCACCAAGTCACTAAAGCCACGTGGCACTGAGCTGGTGGCTCGTGGTAGCCGATAGTGGCAACAGAAGTCAGGTGCTCTGCAGCAGTAATAAATTAGCGACAAGTGTTGCAGAAGCAGAACCAAGTGCGAAAACCATCCATTCCTGAAGCTTTTACAAAAAAATCAATAGCCAGACTTAACGCAAGAGCAGTGAAAAATGAGCCCAGATGAAGTGGCAAGAAAACCCGTTTGCAGTGTTTCACTTGGGAAGAAAAACCAGCTGTCTGTATCTCCATGTCCTGGGATATTTCAACACAGGCAGAGCACTGCAGGAGCATTAGTGCTTTGAAAGAGGCTCTTTATTAAATTTACAAAAAAAAACAGCTTTTTAGTGGAATACAGAGCGACTGCTACAAGAGCTTTCAGTGATGCTGAAGTCACTTACAGTCTGTTCTTTGTCACACACTGCAGGGCTCCTAATGATGAGCAGTGGCGTGGACCACTTCTGTCATACTCAGGGAAGGCATCTAGTGATGAGCAGCACAACGTCACCCTTCCAGCACACGCAGACACAGCACTACAAGTCCCTCTCCACAAGGTTTCTAATGATGAGCAGCACAGCACTTCCCTTTCCTCACACTCAGGCAAGGTCCGTAGTAATGAGCAGCACAGCACTGCCCTTCTCTCACACTAAGGTAGGGGTTTCTACTGATGAACAGCACAGTGCTTCCACTTCTCTCACACTCACAGTAGTTGTAATGATGAACAGCACATAGTTGTCCCTTCCCTCAGACAGAGACAGAGGTGCTAGTGATGAACAGCACAGTGTTGCCTCTTCTCTCACATACATTTGGATTGGTATTTTGCATTTAATTATTCACTTTTCAAAAGTGAGTGCAAGATGAGTCACAAATTCAGGGACAGTTGGTAAGTCCCTGGTCCAGAGCACTTACAATCCATGGGTTAGATTTTCTTGCACATGAACTCTCCTGACGGGGCTTCTAATTTCATTTAATTTTCGGTTTTATATTCCATATCATCCTATGTAGTCCAAGGTGGAATACAATCAGTTAATCTGCATTAGAAAGGTAATTTTTATAATTAAAACAAAATTAAAATTGAACAATAACTAGTGCCAAATGTAAATTAATGCACATTAATCCAGGTCAGTAAATGTAGGTGAGATAATGGAGGATGAGTTGACCCCAGGGGAGATGCAGCATTGGCTCCCTGCTCTCATTCTTATTCTACTCTTCCACCAGGGCTGGGCTTCCAGTGATAAACAGCACAGAGACACCTGTCTGGGGAAATCATAGTCTATCTTCCACATGCGGCAGATTGGTTACTTTACAGTGGCCTCACATGTCTTCATTTGCGCTTTGTTATCGCATTATCCTTTCACTCTGTCCTTTCTGAGATGGGATGAGCAATTTTTATGATATGGGCACACTGTGCATTTGTGTAAAGAGATGTACTAGTAGAACAAGAATCTTCCTTTTGTTGGTAATCAATAGAAATAAAACATGGAAAAGAAAATAAGATGATACCTTTTTTATTGGACATAACTTAATACATTTCTTGATTAGCTTTCGAAGGTTGCCCTTCTTCGTCAGATCGGAAATAAGCAAAAGTTGGTAGATGACAGTATATATGAGTGAAACATCAAAGCATTTCAGTGACAGTCTAACAGGATGGGGTGGATAGGTGAGAGTCAGGGAGACAGGAAGGTGACAACGCAATACGATTTACAAAGCAATACAATTTTATGCTTTATAATGGGCTAGAAAACCCAGATCTTTATTAAGTCCTGTCTGGTGGGTGTCAAAGTATTTAATCATTCTGACTTCAAAGGACTTACGTTCCTGTATTGTTTTAAAGTTCCCTTTCAGGATCCTTACCATGAAATCACTGGTACAGTGTTCTGGTTTTGTAAAATGCTGTCCCACTTTACAAAACCAGAACACTGTACCAGTGATTTCATGGTAAGGCGAGACTGTCACTGAAATGTTTTGATGTTTCACCCATATATACTGTCATCTACCAACAATTGCTTATTTCTGATCAGACGAAGAAGGGCAACCTTCGAAAGCTAATCAAGAAATGTATTATGTTATGTCCAATAAAAAAGGTATCATCTTATTTTCTTTTCCATGTTTTATTTTGTTTGATTACCTTTTAAAAGTGGACTAACACGGCTACCACAACTCTCTACTCAAGATGCTTTTGTTGACAAATCCTTTTGTGCCATGTCACCGTCCTCCTACCTCCCTGGGTCTCTAGTTGTATTAGAATAAGGGCTGGGATTCACTGTGTGATCCTTTACCCCCATCCCCTACTTTACACTACCTCCCAAATTACAAGGGTGCAATCACCACAGTGACAGCACACGGAGCAGCCAAGACATTAGACGACTGGGCTCCTGCAATTAGGCACTCAGAGGGCGACCGATACCCTAAGGAGCAGGTGATCACACTCTCTAGTGTAACCAGGTCCCTGTGCAGCTCACAGATAGGTGTTTGCACATGTGGCAACCACAGGGCGGGTGAATTGCGAGCCCCTAAGTGTGACAGGGTTGCGCGACTTACCGTATTCTGTCAGGTGCCCTGCCTATGCCTTGCCCCCTGTTTACCCCCCCCCTTGCAAATAAGCACTATGTAATTTAAGTGGGTATTTGCAGGATATGCTAATATTCCAACATCTGCGCCTAGTTAATCGAACTGCTCTGCGCACCCTCCTAGGGACTGTGACTTCTGCAAGATGAGCCACCTTGGACAGCAGAAACCACAGTTCTAGGATGGAACCGGAGACCATCCACTTGGCAGCCCACAGCAGTTGCTACACAATGGACCAATATTTTTATAGAGATGCCACGGTGACTCTGAGTTGACAGCAGCCAGACTAGAGAGCCCATGATGCTGTTGGCGGATGTAGGGGCAGTTTCTGCACGGGTCTGGTCCCAGCGCCAGTCTTTTCCCTGAAGTGTTTCTCCCTCAGTAAATCGGTCCCTGGGCCAGGAAAGGACTGTTGAGTTTGACTGAGACCTCCTGCTGAAGCATCCCTGACAAATGCCAGTCAGCTCCGTTTTCCCCATTTGCCAGAGAAGTGACCTTTCCAATCGGGCTGTCTTCTACCTTTCAGTAGTTCTCAGTCAGCTGGCCCAGGAGGTCCTGCAGATTGCGGGAACTGACAGCTTGCTGCTGATATGAAGACGATATTAGAATAATTTCCTCTTTGCCTGGAATAATGAGTGAAGGGAAAAATTAACTGTTTCCACTTCTCCTGTACAAATTGACCAGCAGGGAGTCCTTGTTAGCTGGAGCTCTGAGTGCCAGGCACATTACCTTGGAGATGGAGAAATTGAAAAAAAGAAGTGACCGAGTAGAGGAAACTTCAAGAAAAAAGGAGGAGCAAGGAAAAAGGGAATGAACTAACATGAGAACAGAAATGGGCAAAGTGAAATGAAGGGAAGGAGGATGAGAGCTTTGTTTTTATTTAAAAATATTTAGATGCAGTCTATTTGTATTTCTAAGAACCCTCAACCATGTCACACTGTAACTGTAAACACAATACATGAATAAAAGAGACTAGAAAGAGAACTGAAACCAGAGAATATTCAATATCAGGTAGAGAAGGGTAAAGCAGAATTGTGCTCAGTGTTCCTGATTCTGAGAAATGACAGGATGATCTCGGGAGGCTGGAGAACTGGGCATCCAAATTTAATGTGGTCAAAAGCAAAGTGGTGCACAATTGGAAGAATAATCCAAACTATAGCTACGTGATGTTAGATTCGAGTTTAGGAGTTGCCACTGAGTCAATTGAGCGGTCGTTATGAATAATGGACTAGATTCTATATATCAGCACTGAAATGAAATACGCCTAAGCATATTCTATGAAGTACAACTTAATTTAGGTATACTTTATAGAAAAAGGCTAAATTTTTCATGCCGTACATAGAACACGCCAAGCGCCAGTCCACACAACTACATTTAGTCACAGGCAGTAAATCCCAACGCCTAAATTATACACAGTCTGGGTGTATTCAATAACAACACACATAAATATTAGAAAAGCCCACGACCCTCCCATTGCATGCCCATGGCCACACCCACTTTTCAATTATGTGACTTAGAATTTATGCCCTGCACATTTCCGAATATGCTTAGACAGTTCTGCATGTAAATTCTAATTAATGTGGGCAATATGTTCAAATCTGCTGCTCAGTCTGCAGCGGTGGCCAAAAAGGCAAAAGAACATTAGGAATTATTAGCAAAATAGAGAATTATCACCTTTAAATATGCATTTAACTTATCTTTTTTTGGTGAAGGAGAACAGAAGGGTAGAAATATCATCAGAGGAACTTTGTAAAACACAGTAATAAATGCTGCCCCCTTTTGAAAGGGATTTGATACCACCTGTCTGCGGTTACAATCAAAGCAGTTTATATAAAGACATTTATTTTGTACCTGGGGCAATAGAGGGTTAAGTGACTTGCCCAGAGTCACAAGGAAGGAGCTGCAGTGGGAATTGAACCCAGTTCCCCAGGATCAGAGTCTGCTGCACTAACCACTAGGCTAATCCTCCACTCATTCCACCAATAAGAGCCAACCTCATCAGTGATGTCACAATGGCTTGATTGCCCGATACTTGGCTCACTTCTGATATTGTGATGTCATAAGGGAAAGGGGTTTTTGCAACTACATTCAAAGCGGTTTACATATATTCAGGTACTTATTTTGTACCAGGGGCAATGGAGGGTTAAGTGGCTTCCCCAGAGTCACAAGGAGCTGCAGTGGGTTAGAAGGTAAAGTTTGCCTTTTTGCGGATGACATTAAGATTTGTAACACAGTGGACACCCCGGAGGGAGTGGAAAGCATGAAAAAAGATCTGCGGTAGAACGAGAGGACATGAAATGAGATTGAAGGGGGGCAGACTCAAGAAGAATGTCAGGAAGTATTTTTTCACGGAGAGGGTGGTGGATGCTTGGAATGCCCTCCCGCGGGAGGTGATGGAGAGGAAAACGGTAACGGAATTCAAACATGCGTGGGATAAACATAAAGGCGTCCTCCTCAGAAGGAAGGGATCCCCAGAAGCTTAGCCGGCGGTGGGAGGCAGGGCTGGTGGTTGGGAGGTGGGGATAGTGCTGGGCAGACTTGTATGGTCTGTGCCAGAGCCGGTGGTGGGAGGTGGGGCTGGTGGTTGGGAGGTGGGGATAGTGCTGGGCAGACTTGTATGGTCTGTGCCAGAGCCGGTGGTGGGAGGTGGGGCTGGTGGTTGGGAGGTGGGGCTGGTGGTTGGGAGGTGGGGATAGTGCCGGGCAGACTTATATGGTCTGTGCCCTGAAAAAGACAGGTACAAATCAAGGTAAGGTATACACAAAAAATGACACATGAGTTTATCTTGTTGGGCAGACTTGGTGGACCATGCAGGTCTTTTTCTGCCGTCATCTACTATGTTACTATCCAGCTTATAATTGAAAGAGAAAAACGCCTAGATTTCGACCCAAATCGGGAGATAGACGTTTATCTCACAAAAACGAATAAATCGGTATAATGGAAAGGCGATTTTGGACGTTTTCAACTGCACTCCATCGCGGAAGCGTACAAAGTTGATGGGGGCGTGTCGGAGGCGTGGCGAAGGTGAAACTGGGGCGTGGTTATCGGCCGAGGAGAGATGGGCGCCTTTCGCCTATAATGGAAAAAAGTATGCGTTTGTAGCTAGAATTTAGGGCACTTTTCCTGGACCCTGTTTTTTCACGAATAAGGCCCCAAAAAGTGCCCTAAATGACCAGATTACCCCCAGAGGGAATCGGGGATGACCTCCCCTGACTCCCCCAGTGGTCACTAACCCCTCCCACCACAAAAAATGATGTTTCACAACTTTTTATTTTCACCATCAAATGTCATACCCACCTCCCTGGCAGCAGTATGCAGGTCCCTGGAGCAGTTGTTAGGGGGTGCAGTGGACTTCAGGCAGGTGGACCCAGGCCCACCCCCCCTACCTGTTACAATTGTGCTGCTTAATGCTTATTAGTCGTCCAACCCACGAAACCCACTGTACCCACATGTAGGTGCCCGTCTTCACCCCTTAGGGCTATAGTAATGGTGTAGACTTGTGGGCAATGGGTTTTGAGGGGGATTTGGGGGGCTCAACACACAAGGGAAGAGTGCTATGCACCTGGGAGTTCTTTTACCTTTTTTTTTGTTTGTTTTTGTAAAAGTGCCCCCTAGGGTGGCCGGTTGGTGTCCTGGCATGTGAGGGGGACCAGTGCACTACGAATCCTGGCCCCTCCCACGAACAAATGCCTTGGAATTATTCGTTTTTGAGCTGGGCGCTTTCATTTTCCATTATCACTGAAAAACAAAAACGCCCAGCTCACAAATTGTCGAATAAAACATGGACGTCTATTTTTTTTGAAAATACGGTTCGGTCCGCCCCTTCACGGACCCGTTCTCGGAGATAAACGCCCATGGAGATAGACGTTTTCGTTCAATTATGCCCCTCCATGTTACTTGTTCTATACCACTCAGGATTTGTAGACCTCAATCATATCTCCCCTCATCCGTCTCTTTTCCAAGCTGAAGAGCCCTAACCTCTTAAGCTTTTCCTCATACGAGAGGAGTTCCATCCTCTTTATCATTTTGGTTGCTCTTCTTTGAAACTTTTTTTTTTATAATAAGTTTATTAAATCATAACAATACACCACAGAAAATGCAACAGAACAAAACACACAATATGGTACAGAGTGCTGAGTTCTAACCCTAAAATTAGTCCTTATTGGATAGAAAAAGGTCTAAAGACTTCCATTTGCGGATAGCTGATTTGTGTCCAGTACTGCAGATTGCTCATATTTTTTATAAAGCAGAATCCAATTCCACCACACCACTACATTCACATGGGAATTATCCTTCCAGTGCGAAATGACCAGTTTCAGCGCAACTGAAACCAAAAAGTCATACAATAACTTATCATTGTCCGTGTAGAGAAATGATATACAAACAGATTTCCATATCACATATTTAGGTAAAAAAGATTCTTGGAAACCAAAAATCTTTTCCAATTTTTCCCAAACATCTGACCAAAATGTTACAAGAGGTGGACATTCCAACAGTAGGTGTGTGAGAGTTCCAGTTTTGTTTTCACAGGACCCCCGAATTTCACTTCGCACCTTAAAATTGCCCAAACAGAAAGGAGGGGTGAATTTTCCAGACTTTTCCATGTACCACTCTGCTTTCATTTTGTCAAAGAGTTTTTTTTGGTTTTTAGATGATTGCACTTTCTGTGCTCCCTCTTGGCTTGTAGTGGAAAGGTCCTTGTCTGGTCGTTTCCCTTTAAGGGTGTTGGCTGAAATTGGGCCTCAGAGCTGCAAAGGGTTGCTTTCAAAGAATAGAATGGTTATGCATGCTACCTTATCGGCTTTTGCTGACTTAAAAAAGTCTCTTCCCAAACCAGAAGTTTCTCCTGGTAATTTGGTTTTGTGGCATAATAAACAGCTGATGATAGGTAAACAGTTAATTGACTGGCCTCTTTGGCAAAACTGTGGAATTTGGTTCTTGAGCCAACTGATCTCTGATGGTACTCTGAAGACGTTTGCCCAGTTACAGGCAGAATTTCAAATCCCTAACTCTCAACTTTTGCATTGGTATCAGTTACGTAGTGCTGTCAATTCCAAAAAGTGGGCACTAAATGGGGTATCCCAGCAGACCATTCTTTCTGGTTTTATCGACATTCAGTGCCGGCAGCAGCACGCGGCCTCATTGTTTTACAAAGCCTTGAGGTCCAGTGCTGCCACATCATGCAGTTCCACGCAACATGTGTGGGAATTGGATTTAAATGATGCATTGTCGGATGTCCAGTGGTCGCGTCTTTGGTCGACCGGCCCCTGGGCATCATTGTCGGCTGCAATAACTCAATCCCTCTTCTTCATGTATCACAGGGCCCTCTGGACACCTAGAAAGAGTAAACTGTCTGGGTCCTCTAGTTGAAACTTTTCTTTTTGAGAAATGGCGACCAGAATTGAACCCAATACTCAAGGTGCGGTCACACCATGGAGCGATACAGAGACATTATAATATTCTTGGTTTTATTTACCATCCCTTTCCTAATAATTCCTAGGATTCTGTTTGTTTGTTTTTTTTTTTACACCACCCCATTCAATGCAGAAGATTCTGACCCCAAAGGTGGACCCTAGCATCTGTGTCATCTACAAATTTAATCACTTCACTTGTTCCAATTTCCAGATCATTTATAAATATATTAAATAGCACCGGTCTCAGTACAGATCCCTGTGACACTCTACTATTCACCTTCCTCCATTGAGAGATATAGCCATGTAATCCTGCTCTTTTCTTTCTGTCCAGTAACCAATTCCTAATGCACAACAGAATGTTGCCTCCTATTCCATGACTCTTTCATTTTCTCATGAGTTCCTCATGAGGAACTTTGCCAAAAGCTTTCTGAAAATGTAGATATACTACATCAACCTGCTCACCTTTATCCACATGTTTATTCACATCTTCAAAGAAATGAAGCAAGCTGGTGAGGCAAGACTTCCCTTGGCTGAAACCATGCTGACTCTGTCCCATTAAACCATGTTTATTTATGTGTTCCGTGATTTTAATCTTTATAATAGTTTCCACTATTTTACATGGAACTGATGTCAGGCTTACTGGTCTGTAATTTCCTGGATCATCCCTGGAGCTCTTTTTAAAAATCAGCGTCACATTGGCCACCCTCCAATCTTCAGGTAGCATGGACAAGTAATGACAAGTTACAAATTACTAATAGCAGATCAGCAATTTCATGTTTGAGTTCTTTCAGTACCCTTTGATGCATGCCATCCGGTTCAGGTGATTTACTACTCTTTAAATGTGTAGATTCGGCTCAGTACCTCTTCCAAGTTCATTGAGATTTCTGTTAGTTCCTCTGCATCATCACCCTTGAAAACCATTTCTGGTAGAGGTAGGTTTCTTACTTCTTCTTCCATAAAGACCGAAGCAAAGAATTCATTCCGTTTCTCCTCTATGGCTTTGTCCTCCCTGAGTGCCCTTTTTGCTCCTTCATGTTCTAATGGTCCCATGGATTCCCTCACAGGCTTTTTGCTTCTGAGGTACCTGAAAAAGGAGTTACTGTGAGTTTTTGCCTCTGCAGCAAGTTTCTCTCCACATTCTCTTTTAGCCTTCTTTATCAATGCTTTGTATCTAGCTTGACAGTGCTTATGTTGCTTCTTATTTTCTTCATTTGGGTCCTTTTTCCATTCCTAGAAGGACATTCTTTTAACTCTAGTGTTCTATTTCACTTCACATTTTAAACATGCTGGCTGTCGTTTCCTCATCTTTCCACCTTTGTAAATACATGGAATGCATTTGATCTGGGCTTCCAAGATGGCATTTTTAAACAACGTCCATGCCTAATTTAATGTTCTAACCTTTGCGGCCAATCTCTTTAGCTTCTTTTTAACCATTTTCCTCTGGTTTGCTTTTATTGTAATCCACATCGACCCAGGTTGTAATTAGCGGAATATAAATGCAATTGTAATTGAATATTGCTTGTGAGTACCTGGGCACTGTCCGGGTAGTGTCTGGGCAGTCCGGGAGCAGAGCTGGGTGGAGCTGGAACTTAACCAGTTAGCAATGATATTCAGTCAGCTAACCAGTTAGATAACTGGCTAAAGTTAGGACAGCAAAAAGTCTGCCCAGCTTTATCTGCCAGGCTAACCGGGCAACTGGTCTGGATATCATCCGGTGCTTGGTTAACTTCTGGATGACTGCCCTGTTCACCATGAGCACTACGATACGACGGTGGATAAAAAATATACCATCTGATACCATCTCAGTCCAACAGTGTCAACTGCTACATCTAGTCCTGCAGGTTATTCTCGTCGTCCTTCAAAAGGAATGTTGACATCCAAGAGGTTGTTAGTTAAGCAGATTCCAGGAAGCAGAATATTGTTCAGAGTCTTAATGGAGCTGAGCAGTTGTGTTGAATGCAGTACTAATTTTGCCTGGACTTTTTGTGCACAGATGGAAAGGTACCACAATGTTTCGCCTTCTTTCCAAGAGCAATTTCCAAAAGCCAATTATTTAGGTAAATGGGCTATTTGAACATTATACATTGTATGAACCAAGAAAGCAGTTTCTGAATAGAACAACAATAAGGGCAATTCTACCTCCGGAGTCATCATTCACTAATATGTTGTATTAAAAGAAGAAAAGTACCACGAAAATGTGTCCCCCTCAAAGTTATATACCCATAGGATTAATTTACAGTCATTGGTCTTGAAAACTCATTTCCCTTTTTAAAAAAAAAAGTTATCTATATTATTCACTACTTCAAAATACCGATTATTACACACATTTTTAAAAATCTTCTCTCTAAACTGTCCTATCAAACTGTACCGTACTCTTTTTTTCCAGATTCGGATTGTATGTCACTGCGAGGGGAACTCTGAGGTTTTCTTTTCTTTCTACTGCATCAGATTTGAAGTTGAAGCCATTTGTTTGAGGGGTTCAGTCAGGATTTTCAGGGGTTTGTCTCTTGAGTCAGAACAGATACAATGGGATTGTGCGACCTGGCTCTGTATAATGGATTTTATTCTACATGAAGGGTGGAAGCTGGAGTTGTAGAGGTAGCTGCATCTGTCCGTAAGTTTCCTGTATATTGATTTTGCATATAGCCATTGCTGATGGAAACTGAGGGGTCCAGAAAATTATCTTTTTCTGGGAAGAAGTGGATTTGGAATCTGATCAATGGCATGCATTAAAAGAATTGTGAAATTGTTTCAAACTCTCTTCCTCCTACGTCCAAATGATAAAAATGTCAGCAATAATAAAATAATTTAGTTTTATATTTATTCAAAAATATGTCTTCCAGTTCTGCCATGAAAAGATTGGCATATGATGGTGCCCTTAGTAATGCTTAAGAGATTTTTAAACGTACCTACCCTAAACCACCAGAAACTCTTACAGAATTAATCAGATTCATCCTAATTCACAACTACTTCAATTCTGACATAATGAGTTCTGCTGTGGGCACCGAGATGGCACCACAAAATGCCAAACTGAAAGAAGCACAGATTACACTCACAGGAGTTCATTGTTATAAAACATAAGCATGAGTTAAAGATAAACATGCTCTAAAATAACATGATCGAAAATTATAGGGCCTGATATTCAAAGGACTTGTACTCCTAGCTTTTGGGTCCTTTTACAAAGCTGCGGTAGAAATTGGCCTTAGCACTCCCTTACACTGGTCTTTCCTTTGTGCTAAGGCTATTTTTACTATGGCCGTAAAACCCCTGATTTCTCTAATTTTCCCATTAATGGCTGTGCATTAATTTTGCCTTTAGTATTTTGAAGGTGGGAAGGGCTCCAGTGTTATCCCTGTGCAATGCAAAAACTAATGTCCAACCGCCACCTGAAACTGAACATGGCCAAGACTGAACTTATTGTTTTCCCACCCAAACCCACTTCTCCTCTCCCTTCACTCTCTATCTCAGTTGATAACACCCTCATCATCCCCGTCTTATCTGCCCGCAACCTCGGAGTCATCTTTGACTCCTCTCTCTCCTTCTCTGCGCATATCCAGCAGATAGCCAAGACCTGTCGCTTCTTCCTCTACAACATTAGCAAAATTCGCCCCTTCCTCTCTGAGCACACCACCCGAACTCTCATCCACTCTACATTACCTCTCGCCTTGACTACTGCAACCTACATAGTAACATAGTAACATAGCAGATGACGGCAGAAAAAGACCTGCATGGTCCATCCAGTCTGCCCAACAAGATAAACTCATATGTGTATACCTTACCTTGATTTGTACCTGCCTTTTTTAGGGCAAAGACCGTACAAGTCTGCCCAGCAGTATTTCCCGCCTTCCAACCACCAGTCCCGCCTCCCATCACCGGCTCTGGCACAGACCGTATAAGTCTGCCCTCCACTATCCTCGCCTCCCAACCACCAACCTCTCTTCCCCCACCTGCGCTGCCACCCAATTTTGGCTAAGCTTCTGAGGATCCATTTCTACTGCATAGGATTCCTTTATGCATATCCCACGCATGTTTGAATTCCGTTACCGTTTTCATCTCCACCACCTCCCGCCGGAGGGCATTCCAAGCATCCACCACCCTCTCCGTGAAAAAATACTTCCTGACATCTTTTTTGAGTCTGCCCCCCTTCAATCTCATTTCATGTCCTCTCGTTCTACCGCCTTCCCATCTCCGGAAAAGAATTTTTTGCGGATTAATACCTTTCAAGTATTTGAACGTCTGTATCATATCACCCCTGTTCCTCCTTTCCTCCAGGGTATACATGTTCAGGTCAGCAAGTCTTTGCTCATATGTCTTGGAACGCAAATCCCATACCATTCTCGTAGCTTTTCTTTGTACCGCTACCATTTTTTTAACATCCTTCGCAAGGTACGGCCTCCAAAACTGAACACAATACTCCAGGTGGGGCCTCACCAACGACTTGTACAGGGGCATCAACACTTCCTTTCTTCTGCTGATCACACCTCTCGCTATACAGCCTAGCAACCTTCTCGCTACGGCCAATGCCTTGTCACACTGTTTCGTCGCCTTCAGATCCTCGGATACTATCACCCCAGGATCCTTCTCCCCCTCAGTACCTATCAGACTCTCACCGCCTAACACATAAGTCTCTTGTGGGTTTCTACTCCCTAAATGCATCACTTTGCATTTCTTCGCATTGAATTTTAATTGCCAAACCTTAGACCATTCTTCTAGCTTCCTCAGATCCCTTTTCATGCTTTCCACTCCCTCCTGGGTGTCCACTCTGTTGCAAATCTTAGTATCATCCGCAAATAGGCAAACTTTACCTTCTAACCCTTCGGCAATGTCACTCACAAATATATTGAACAGAATCGGCCCCAGCACCGATCCCTGAGGCACTCCACTACTCACCTTTCCCTCCTCCGAGCAAACTCCATTTACCACCACCCTCTGTCGTCTGTCTGTCAACCAGTTCCTAATCCAGTTCACCACTTCGGGACCTACAGTGGGGGAAATAAGTATTTGATCCCTTGCTGATTTTGTAAGTTTGCCCACTGACAAAGACATGAGCAGCCCATAATTGAAGGGTAGGTTATTGGTAACAGTGAGAGATAGCACATCACAAATTAAATCCAGAAAATCACATTGTGGAAAGTATATGAATTTATTTGCATTCTGCAGAGGGAAATAAGTATTTGATCCCCCACCAACCAGTAAGAGAGCTGGCCCCTACAGACCAGGTAGATGCTCCAAATCAACTCGTTACCTGCATGATAGACAGCTGTCGGCAATGGTCACCTGTATGAAAGACACCTGTTCACAGACTCAGTGAATCAGTCAGACTCTAACCTCTACAAAATGGCCAAGAGCAAGGAGCTGTCTAAGGATGTCAGGGACAAGATCATACACCTGCACAAGGCTGGAATGGGCTACAAAACCATCAGTAAGACGCTGGGCGAGAAGGAGACAACTGTTGGTGCCATAGTAAGAAAATGGAAGAAGTACAAAATGACTGTCAATCGACAAAGATCTGGGGCTCCACGCAAAATCTCACCTCGTGGGGTATCCTTGATCATGAGGAAGGTTAGAAATCAGCCTACAACTACAAGGGGGGAACTTGTCAATGATCTCAAGGCAGCTGGGACCACTGTCACCACGAAAACCATTGGTAACACATTACGACATAACGGATTGCAATCCTGCAGTGCCCGCAAGGTCCCCCTGCTCCGGAAGGCACATGTGACGGCCCGTCTGAAGTTTGCCAGTGAACACCTGGATGATGCCGAGAGTGATTGGGAGAAGGTGCTGTGGTCAGATGAGACAAAAATTGAGCTCTTTGGCATGAACTCAACTCGCCGTGTTTGGAGGAAGAGAAATGCTGCCTATGACCCAAAGAACACCGTCCCCACTGTCAAGCATGGAGGTGGAAATGTTATGTTTTGGGGGTGTTTCTCTGCTAAGGGCACAGGACTACTTCACCGCATCAATGGGAGAATGGATGGGGCCATGTACCGTACAATTCTGAGTGACAACCTCCTTCCCTCCGCCAGGGCCTTAAAAATGGGTCGTGGCTGGGTCTTCCAGCACGACAATGACCCAAAACATACAGCCAAGGCAACAAAGGAGTGGCTCAGGAAGAAGCACATTAGGGTCATGGAGTGGCCTAGCCAGTCACCAGACCTTAATCCCATTGAAAACTTATGGAGGGAGCTGAAGCTGCGAGTTGCCAAGCGACAGCCCAGAACTCTTAATGATTTAGAGATGATCTGCAAAGAGGAGTGGACCAAAATTCCTCCTGACATGTGTGCAAACCTCATCATCAACTACAGAAGACGTCTGACCGCTGTGCTTGCCAACAAGGGTTTTGCCACCAAGTATTAGGTCTTGTTTGCCAGAGGGATCAAATACTTATTTCCCTCTGCAGAATGCAAATAAATTCATATACTTTCCACAATGTGATTTTCCGGATTTAATTTGTGATGTGCTATCTCTCACTGTTACCAATAACCTACCCTTCAATTATGGGCTGCTCATGTCTTTGTCAGTGGGCAAACTTACAAAATCAGCAAGGGATCAAATACTTATTTCCCCCACTGTATCTTCAGCCCATCTAGTTTATTTAAGAGCCTCCTGTGGGGAACCGTGTCAAAAGCTTTTCTAAAATCTAAGTAGATTACGTCTATAGCACGTCGATGATTTAATTCTCCAGTTACCCAATCAAAGAATTCAATGAGATTCATTTAGCACGATTTCCCTCTGGTAAAACCATGTTGTCTCGGATCTTGCAACTTGTTGGCTTCTAGGAAATTCACTATCCTTTCCTTCAGCATGGCTTCCATTACTTTTCCAATAACCGAAGTGAGGCTTACCGGCCTGTAGTTTCCAGCTTCTTCCCTATCACCACTTTTGTGAAGAGGTACCACCTCCGCCGTTCTCCAGTCCCTCGGAACCTCTCCCGTCTCCATGGATTTATTAAACAAATCTTTAAGAGGACCCGCCAGAACCTCTCTGAGCTCCCTCAATATTCTGGGGTGGATCCCGTCCGGTCCCATGGCTTTGTCCGCCTTTAGCTTTCCAAGTTGTTGATACACACTCTCTTCCATGAACGGTGCTATATCCATTCCATTCTCAGGTGTACTTTTGCCAGTCCCTCGTGGTCCTTCTCCAGGATTTTCTTCAGTGAAAACCGAACAAAAGTATCTATTTAGCAAATTGGCATTTTCTTTATCATTATCTACATAGCGGTTCGCTGTATCTTTTAGTCTCACAATTCCCTTTTTAGTCCTTCTTCTTTCACTAATATACCTGAAGAAATTTTTGTCGCCCCTCCTTACATTTCTAGCCATTTGTTCTTCCACTTGCGCCTTCGCCAGACGTACTTCTCTCTTGGCTTCTTTCAGTTTCATCCAGTATTCCTCCCCGTGTTCCTCTTCTTGAGATTTTCTATATTTCTGGAACGCTAACTCTTTAGCCGTTATTTTCTCAGCCACTTGCTTGGAGAACCATATCGGTTTCCTTTTTCTCTTGCTTTTATTTACTCTCCTTACATAAAGGTTCGTGGCCCTATTTATTACTTCTTTCAGCCTTCCACTTCATGTTCGTTCTCCCAGCCCATCATCTCCTGCCTCAGGTATTCCCCCATTTTACTAAAGTCAGCACGCTTGAAATCCAGGACTTTGAGTTTAGAGTGGCCGCCCTCCACTTCAGCCGTTATATCAAACCAAACCGTTTGATGGTCACTGCTTCCCAGGTCACCTACTCCTTTCCGGCCTCCCACTTAGCCACCTATCCCCCCTTCAGTCCATCCAGAACTCTGCCGCACGTCTTATCTTCCGCCTTGACTGATATACTCATATCACCCCTCTCCTCAAGTCACTTCACTGGCTTCCGATCAGATACCGCATACAGTTCAAGCTTCTCCTACTAACCTACAAATGCACTCGATCTGCAGCCCCTCCTTACCTCTCTACCCTCATCTCCCCTTACGTCCCTACCCGTAACCTCCGCTCTCAAGATGAATTCCTCCTTTCAGTACCCTTCTCCACCACCGCCAACTCTAAGCTCCGCCCTTTCTGCCTCGCCTCACCCCATGCTTGGAACAAACTCCCTGAGCCCATACGCCAGGCCCCCTCCCTACCCATCTTCAAATCATTGCTCAAAACCCACCTCTTCAATGTCGCTTTCGGCACCTAATCACTACACCTCTACTCAGGAAATCTAGACTACCCAACTTGACATTTCGTCCTTTAGATTGTAAGCTCTTCTGAGCAGGGACCGTCCTTAGTTATTAATTTGAACAGCGCTGCGTAACCCTAGTAGCGCTCTAGAAATGTTAAGTAGTAGTAGTAGTAGTAATGTGTGCACTTTAGCATGGCCATTTCTTCCCATGTTAGGTACATCTTAGCACCTAACGCAGCTTAGTACAAGGACCCCTTTGAGGATTAGAGGGGTATTTTCAAAAGGACGTCCAACTTGGAATAGAGGCATCCAGCTTATAATGTCTAAAATAGACGTTTATCTTACATATATTTTCCAACAGAAAATACATCAGGCTTCCCTGCAGAGATGCCAAGGGGGTTGACCTCCTATGTAGGAGATTTAGGACCCACCCCACCCTGCCCTACCCATAGCTCTTCCCCGTCTCACCCATAACTTCACCCACTAGTCCTCCCAACTCTGCCCACATTGGCACCAGCGGTAGCCTCTCCTTCCAAGAGCAGCAGGAGAGGACTTCCTAAAATGTCATTTTCTGCTGGTGCTGGAAGGGGAGGCCGCTCAGCTGGAGATCCGGGCTCCTTGGTGGGAGTGGAGAAGATGACCCGGTCTGGGCCAAGTGGTTAGAACAGTAGAGTCAAGGAACCGAGGTTTAAATCTCATTTTCTTTTATTTTGTAATTTTGAGCCCTCCAGGAACAGAAAAAACACATACACCACTTCAATAGCCTTCAGGCTTCCAGGTGGCTTCTATATTTAGGTAGAGTGGGTATTTTTCTGTTTCTGGAGGGCTCAGAATTACAAAATAAAAGAGTTAGACTTGAGCCTGGGTCACTTGAATAAAAGTTCACTGCACTAACCACTAGGCTACTCCTCAGACTTATTTTCTGTTTTGCTAAGAATGCCCATAATACCTGAAACTGTCATAGAGCCTGGTATCTCCTTTCAGTTCCACTTTCAGGAGAGAGAGGGGGGGGGACAGCAACAACTGGCGGATGAAGGAGGTGTCATACTTTAATCCCTCCAGTGGTCTGCTGCTCAATCAGAGCACCTTTTGTACGCTGGACGAGGCTGAAACAGGTCTAAATTTTGACGTCCTTCTTTTTAGGCTTGGACATTTCTTCCCATTAGGTAATTGCTGTTGCATGTCCTGATTTGGGGCCATAAGAACATAAGAATAGCCGTACTGGGTCAGACCAATGGTCCATCTAGCCCAGTATCATGTTTCTAATAGAGTCCAATCCAGGTCACAAGTACCTGGCAGAAACCCAAATAGTGGCAACATTCCATGCTACCAATCCCAGGGCAAGCAGTGGCTTCCCTGTGTCTATCTCAACAGCAAACTATAGACTTTTCCTCCAGGAACTTGTCCAAACCTTTTTTAAACCCAGATAGCTAAACATTGTTACCATATCCTCTAGCAACGAGTTCCAGAGCTTAACTGTTCTTTGAATGAAAAAAATATTTCTTCCTATTTGTTTTAAAAGTAATTCCATGTAATTTCATTGAGTGTCCCCTGGCCATCGTACTTTTTGAAAGAGTGAAAAATCGATTCACTTCTACCCGTTCTACACCACTCTGGATTTTGTAGACCTCAATTGTATCCCCCCTCAGCCATCTCTTTTCCAAGTTGAAAAGCCCTAACCTCTTTAGCCTTTCCTCATATGGGAGCAGTTCCATCCCCTGTATCATTTTGTTTGTTCTTCTTTGAACCTTTTCTAATTCCGCTATATCTTTTTTTGAGATATAGCGACTGGAATTGAACGTAATACTCAAGGGGAAGTCGCACCATGGAGCGATAAAGAGGCATTATAGTATTCTTGGTCTTATTTTACATCCCTTTCCTAATAATTCCCAGCATCTTGTTTGCTTTTTTGGCTGCCGCCGCACACTGGGCAGAAGATTTCAGCATATTGTCTACAATAACACCTAGATCTTTTTCTTGGGTGCTGACCTCCAAGGTGATCCCTAGCATTAGGTAGCTGAGATTCACTTAATCCACTTCAATCTGGCTTTCGCCCTCTTCATTCAACTGAAACAGCGCTTGCTAAAGTCTCCAGTGATCTATTCCTGGCCAGATCCAAAGGTCTCTATTCTGTTCTCATCCTTCTCGATCTATCTGCTGCTTTTGACACTGTTGATCACTGCCTTCTCCTTGATACGCTGTCCTCGCTTGGATTTCAGGGCTCCTGGTTTTCTTCTTGTCTCTCCCATCGTACTTTTAGTGTATACTCTGGTGGATCCTCCTCCACTTCTATCTCACTGTCAGTTGGTGTACCTCAGGGATCTGTCCTGGGACCTCTTCTTTTCTCCATTTATACTTCTTCCCTTGGTACTCTGATCTCAACACATGGTTTTCAGTATCACCTTTACACTGATGACTCCCAGATCTACCTCTCCACATCAAAAATCTCAGCAGGAATCCAGGCCAAAGTATCAGTCTGCCTGTCTGACGTTGCTGCCTGGATGTCTCACCGCCATCTGAAACTAAACATGATCAAGATTGAACTTCTTATCTTTTCCCCTAAACCAACCTCTAAGTACATAAGAACATAAGTATTGCCATATTGAGACAGACCAAAGGTCCATCAAGCCCAGAATCCTGTTTCCAACAGTGGCCAATCCAGGTCACAAATACCTGGCAAGATCCCAAAAAAGTACAGAACATTTTATGCTGCTTATCCCAGAAATAAGCAGTGGATTTTCCCCAAGTCCATTTTAATAATGGTCTATGGACCTTTTCCTTTAGGAAGTCATCCAAACCTTTTTTAAACCCCACAAGCTAACCGCTTTTACCACATTCCCTGGCAATGAATTGCAGAGTTTAATTACACGTTGAGGGAAGAAAAATGTTCTCTGATTCGTTTTAAATGTACTATTTTGTAGCTTCATTGCATGCCCTCAAGTCCTAGTATTTTTAAATAAGAATTACTATGACTAGTACCTTTCTATGACTAGTAGAAGAATAATACATTTCTCCCACCCACCCCTTCTGTAGTTTCTGGTGTTCCTGGTCCGTTAATTTTGTCTCTTGTAAACATGCTATTTCCGCCCCTTGACATTTTAAGTGTATTAATATTCTGTTTTATCGGGCAGGTAATGCCAGAAACATTCTAAGATGCTTTAATTTAGGGTGTTTCACAAAGGACTAGCCAAAATATGATAACAATACCCAATCTGAATCTCTCCCCAGGTTCCCAGCCCTCACCCAAGGAGCATGGCCTTCTATCACAGTAAGCCCAAAAGAACACATACCCAAAATAAACCGTTTAGAGGCAATTGAGTCACTATACCCTCCCATTCATGAAAGCCCTACCCCAAACCCAACAACTTCTACCCTACATAAGCTACATAGCAACTCCCCCCCCCCCCCCAAACATTGTAAGGGAAAAGTGCTTATCACATGGCCAATGCTCAGCAGCACCACCCACCCACCCCAAGTAACACAACAGCAGCATCATAAAACAAGTTTGTCAAGCGTAATAGTTGTCCATATATACCAGGCTAAATCCTGTTGATGTAGACTAATAAAACAAAGTGAACCCATTGAGTTTGTGTGCAGATATGTAGGTTGTAGCTAAGTTTAAGTGCTTTCAAACTGCTAAACCATAGTAATGTCTTCAATTCTACTTCTCAAGTATTAGCTGCCAATTTGTTGATTCATTCTGCTGCTTGTTTGGCATCGTTGAACACTGACCATCGACCTCCAGAATAGATTTTTTAAATGGCCGAGTAGATGCATAAAATGGATATTGTGTTTGCATAGTTTTGCACACAGCGGGGTGAATGCTTTGCGTTTCTCCAATAAACCTACAGAATAATCTGGGAAAATTTTAATCTGTAATATCTTCGCTTTTGCATTCACAAGGGCATAGGATGCCCTCTTTCTGAGGATAAAGATGGAAGTGCGCTACAATCGAGCGGGGTCTATGCTCTCCTTTGCGTTTATGGCCTACGTGATGGGTCCTCTCAGGTTGGATATTACATTCTGAAGTTACTTGAGGAAATGTATCTGATAACCATTTTGTCAAAGTATCCAACACCGCAGAGTCTGGGATTGTCTCTGGAAATCCGATAAAGCACAGGTTCTCCCTCCACGCCCTGTTTTCAAGATCTTCATGTTTCTCCAAGTGCTGGCGAACAAGGCACATCAGGGATTCAAGCTCTTGTTCCTTGTTTTGTACAGTGTCTTCAAGGAGCAACACACGAACCTCTAACTCTCCCGTACAGGTAGCAACTTCTTGAATCAGTTGCTGAATACTCGAAATCTGCTTCAAGAAGTGAGTAAATTTAGAATCCAGCGCATGTACTACTGAGTCCGTGATCTCAGCCATAAGTGCTTCACCTCACGGCCATGGAAAAGTAGGGGGATGGATCTACCATCTTGTCCTCCCCCAATTTCCCTCTATCCGTACCTTTTCTCAGAGGTTTTGTCGCTAGATTTAGCCAAAAACTTGTCCATAGAATCTTCACACATTCAGATACCGGTTGCTATAGTTTTGAAGGATATGCTCCAAAGATTTGGGGTGATATAAGGGGGGGAGGGGGGCCGCTGAGCAGCTCAGGCTAGCACAACCTGTCCTGCTTACAGCATCACGTGACTTCTCCTCTATCTCCTTTTTAAAGGCTAACACCAACAGCCTGGTTCGATCCCAGGTAAGGTGGAGTCCATTGTTTTGGAACAGGTTCCCTCTCGTTGGGTTGGGATGTACCTGTGTTATAAATGGACATTTCCCCATGCAGATATTAAGGTCAGGGAAGTACTGGGTCGGGGTGTATCTGTGTTATAGATGGACATTTTCCCCTACAGATGTTAGGGTCAGGGGAGTGTTGGGTTGGGGTGTATTTGTCTCACAGCTGGACATTTCCCCATGCAGATGTTAAGCTCTAGGGAGTGTTAGGTTGAAGGGTTGTGCATCTCACAGTTGGAAATGTTCCAGAACTGGAGCAGAACCAGCAGATGGCAGTGTCAGTAAACTCTAAATCTTTTACTGGAAAAAAAAAATCCCTTTTTTTCTGTGGTGCCTGTTAAGAAGTTAAGAAGGAGAATGAGCTGAGATTGAAGACTCTGCATACTGACTCTGTGACTTATTGTTTGCCCTGATTAAATATAATTGTACATGATTGAAAACAATGCAGCACAGGAAAAGCAAATCTGAACCTTTAAGGTTGAAGGAAGGGTCGCCTTTACTCAGAAATCACCAGCTGCCACTGACTTTATCACTTTCCTTTGTGTGAGGTGATGCTCTAATATTAAATGTTTGAAAAAAGTCTGCAGTAACCAAGTCAAATATACAGATTTTATATTGCAGCAGTTGTTAAGCACTGGGAAAGAATTACTGACTTTAAGTGTTTGGTCGGTGCTGGAAGGTAGAACCCAGAATACAGTGCACTTACCCAAAATATTTTGAAAAAAAAAACCCATAGAGGGCAATATCGGGTGACCCAGTCACTGCTTTAATAGTAATAATTTTATAAAAGAGCTAACTTGTTCCACTTTATTGTCGGCTGATTGTAGAATATGCATCGTAGGCGCTGATGGATAAGTCTCCTTTTACGTTATGACAGCGGCTTCTGTTCTCCCATGGAAATGGACACAATGAGTGGACAGAGCTGAACGGTGGTGTTGTCTGCTTGTCTTTTAACCTTGCTCTGGAAGCACCTCCTCATGAAGGGATAAATTAGCCATTGGCTGGCACCACATTTTTTTAAAAGAGGAATTTATACTATTACGTTCAAAGTAAGTTGTATTTATTGTTTTGAATATTGAAGCTCACAAAATATACACAGAATAGGCCAGACTCAGGGAACCTGCCCCAAATAAGCACTGCTGGGGGGAGTTCGAGTAGGTCATGTGGCTTCAGAGAACACTCTTACTTCACACCGTACTTGGAAAATTGTCCTCGATTCTTCTCCTTACACACACGATCCTCAACTCCTCACTGCTGGCCAGCAAAGCTCCACGTCCCAGACAGGGTTTCCTATTTATTTATTGGGATTTATTAACGACAGCAGTGGTGGAATTAGATTTAAAATCAAAAGCGGCTGCTATCTCTGAACAGTTACAACAAAACACCCCCTCGGAAGAATATTCAAAACTTCAGGTGGAATTAACTAATAAGTTGAGAATGGCTCGTGAATCTATACGTCAGTTTAAAGTAAAAAAGTTTAAGCGTGATGAAAGAGACTATGCAAACAATCAAGTATATTATTGGATGAATAAGGAAAGACTCCCGAAAACGACAGCTGACACTGTATTTAGTGGTACAATGACAGATAGTGACTCTAGTGGAGATGAGCAAAGAAGGAGTGCACAGCCAACTACAGGAAGATTGCAGCCTTTTTTATAGACACGCCGACCCTTCAATCGGGGACGGCGATCTCATCAGGTGAGATTTCAAACTCAGGATCATCATGGAGATCCCCAAGGTTCGGGGAGATACTATCAACATGGGCACGAACAGTTCAACATCAGCAGTGATTAACATCTCAGCATATACACTGACTGTGGCACAAGAACAGTTGCTCAATTTAGGTCTGGGGTTTGTACCTTCTGTTAGGTATGACCCTTTTTTGGCACAGGTGTCTCTATTCAAATTTTTCAGGAAGCTGCATTTAAAGAGATTTTTCCTTGTTCATCCATCGTCACCTGATCAGTCTATTATGCAACCTAAATCGAAATGGATTCCTCTTGAGTATTTGGATTAATCTATCCTTGCTTTTCAAAAATGTATTTTACATGATTTGGAACGAGTTGAAAAACAACATGCATTAGAATTCAAAATGTCTAACTTATCAACGACTCAACGTGAGACTCTGGTATCATTACAGATGCAGAAGGAGATATTAGTTGTTCATGCTGATAAAGGTGGAGCTGTTACTCTTTGGGATACGGATACAAAGAAATATTTTTCTGAGGCATACAGACAATTACAGGATGGTAATACCTATACAAAAATTCCTGTTGATCCTACCCCAGAGCTAATAGAACAGATAAAACATTGAGGGGCATAATCGAACGGTGCCGGCCAAATCGATGGGCGACCATCTTCGGGGCTGGCTCTGAGAAGGGACGGAGCCAAGTGTATTTTTGAAATACGCTTGGAGACGGCCAAATCGCTCGCTGGGTGTAGATGAGATGGCCAGCTCCGATTTTCAGCCATAATGGAAACCGGGCCTGGCCATCTCAAACCCGGCAAAATGCAAGGCATTTGGTCATAGGAGGAGCCAGCATTTGTAGTGCACTGGCTCCCCTGACATGCCATGACACCAACCGGGCACCCTACGGGGCACTTGTAAAAAATTTTAAAAAGGAAACAATTAGCTTCCAAGTGCATAGCACCCTTCCCTTGGGTGCTGAGCCCCCCAAATCCCCCCCCAAAAAACCCACTGGCCACAACTCTACAGCATTACCATAGCCCTAAGGGCTGAAGGGGGGCACCTACATGTGGGTACAGTGAGTTTTGGGGTTTTTTGGAGGGCTCACATTTACTACCACAAGTGTAACAAATGGGGGGGGGGGATGGGCCCTGGTCCATCTGCTTCAAGTGTACTACACCCACTACAAACTGCTCCAGGGACCTGCATATTGCTGTCAGGGAGCTGGGTATGACATTTGAGGCTGGCATACAGGCTGGCAAAAAATGTTGTTTTTTTTTTTTTTTGTGTGTGTAGGAGGGGGTTAGTGACCACTGGGGGAGTCAGGGGAGGTGATCCCCGATTCCCTCCGGTGGTCATCTGGTCAGTTCGGGCAGTTTTTTGGGACTTGGACCTGAAAAAAAAGGGTCCAAATAAAGCGGACCAAATTCTCGTGAAGGCCGGCTTTCTTTTTTCCATTATCAGACAAGGACACCCATCTCTTAACCACGCCCCCGTCCCACCTTCACTACCATGCCGACACGCCCCCTTGAACTTTCACCAGCCCCGCGATGGAACGCAGTTGAAGCCGCCCAAAATTGGCTTTCAATTATGCCGATTTGGCCGGATTCAGGAGATAACCGCGCATCTCCCAATTTGTGTCGGAAGATGGGTGGCAATCTCTTTCGAAAATCAGCTGGATTGGATACTAAGTGCTGCTGAAGATCAAATGCTTACTTCAAAAGAAGCTAAATTTTTGGTTTCAGAACATCCAAATGTTCCAAGAATCTATTTTCTACCTAAGGTACATAAAAATCTTTAGGACCCACCAGGTCGTCCAATTGTATCTTTATGTAATACAGTTCTGGAACCATTATCAAAATTTTTAGATTTCTTTTTGAAACCGGCAGCGAAACAAGTAAAATCTTACTTGCAGGATACTATGGATTTTTTAAAATGTCTTCAAGGAGTCGAGATTGCAGAACAATCCATTTTTGTGACGGTTGACGTCACCTCATTATATACTGTAATTCCCCAAGAGGAAGCCTTATCTATTATTTTTGAGGTTCTTGACAATCGGCCTCTGCCTCAAAGGATATCTAAACAATTCCTGATGAATTTAGCACACCTGGTTATTAGAAAGAATTATTTTTTCTTCCAAGGTGAATATTATGAGCATCAACAAGGGGTTGCTATGGGTGCGAGTTTAGCACCGTCGGTAGCAACATTGTACCTAGCAAAATTTGAAGAACGTTTCATATATGGTTCAAGAGATTTTAAATCCATATCTCTCTCTGGAAGCGTTTTTTAGATGATATTTTTTTTATCTGGAATGATACTGCCCAGCTATTATTAGAGTTTTTGGACAGATTGAATACTTACCAATCAAATTTGAAATTTACATTACACTACCATGCTCGTGAGTTAGAATTCCTGGATGTGTGGGTATATAGAGTGAATAATCAAGTACATACCACATTGTATCAGAAACCTGCTACACGAAATACCTTGCTACATTTTTCCAGCAGCCACCCTTAAAATTTAAAAGCTGGTCTACCAATTAGTCAGTTTTTAAGGTTAAGAAGAATTTGTTCTAGTAAAATAGAATTTGAGGCTCAAGCTTCAGCAATGTCTAAGTGTTTCCAAGAACGGGGGCACCCAAAAATAATGGTGAGAAAAGCCTATCTTCAAGCAAAATTCTCTCAAAGAGATTTGTTATTACAGTATCGCTCTAAATCAGAAGATGATAGATTAACAGCTGTTATACCTTACTCTCCTTTAAGTTAATACGTTAAGTTAATTAATAATAGCATTCATTTACATTGGAGAATGTTACAAATATATGATTGCTTTTTAGAACATCCTATTTGTGTTTATAGCCGTAGTAAAACACTGGGGGGAGAATTTTACTTACAAAATTCTAGATTATCATGTTGATTCGACAGAGGTTTTGGGACACTTTCCATGTGGATCCTGTCAATCATGTGTTTCGACTATTGAGGGTCCGAGTTGGCGATATCCATTGAATGGCAAATTGTTCTATGCTCGCTCTCACACTACATGCTTGACATGTAATATAGTATATGCTATAATATGTCCTTGTGAGAAAGTATATATCGGAAGATCAAGCCGCTCAGCACGGGCACGGTTAAACGAGCACAAATCTAGAATAAAGAACCAGGTTGCCACAGCACCTTTGGTGCAACATTGGATGGAATATCAACATTCGCTGAATGACATTAAATTGAGAATATTAGATCATATCTAGATATTCAAACATCCACTCATGTCCAAAATAACAATGTTAATGGGAAAAGCCTCAAAGAGCTCCTAGATTATATATTCATCTATCGGAGCTAAAACAGACCAACTGGTCTTCTCTTCATCATAGGCAAAAACCCCAATGATGCAGTTCTAAATAATCTAAATAGACTGTAATCAAATACTCTATAGTTAATACTTTGTTTTTGCTTTTTTTGTAAATTAACTGAAATACCATCAAAGTTGCGTGATAATTACTGGAACATGCCAAACTGTCTAGTGTATTGCACTTAGCTTATCGCATGGCGTTCCCTTTAATGCTGCTCCACGCTGTGCTGTTAAATTGTATAATCTTTACTTTATTTTTTCAGGGAACCTCTTCCCTGAGGAAGAAAACGAAACTTGGCCATGTTGGCGGAGGTTCTCCTGTGGATAAAGTGGTGCTGTTGAAAAAGATAAGTGCTAGATATGAACTTTTAAGTAAAATGTTAAAAGAAGGAGTAAGAATTCTGATATAAATTTTAGGTGATTGTGGGTTGATCTATGAAGATTTGCGCCTCAACCATTTTCCAGGATGGATAAAAGAACATTGAATTTTATGTTCATATGGTGAGAGCAGCACTAGAATCTGAAGATCCCCGATTAAAAGAAAAGGAGAAATTGATTGCTACAGAGTGCTATATTGATGCAAAGATTATATAAAGACGATTAATAAAGTAAATAAGATAATGTAAAGACTATGGTGGTTTGGGACAAGGATTATAGTATATAATTTCTTTGAAGGCATGGATAAACATACGGATAAAGGTGAACCGGTGGATGTAGTGTATCGAGATTTTCAGAAAACGTTTGACAAAGTTCCCCATGAAGCCGTGGGATAGGAAGCAATGTTCTGATGTGCATTGGGAACTGGTTAAACGATAGAAAACAGAGGTTAGGAAGACAAAGAGTGAAATGCAGGAGGGATATATGTACTAGGACTGGTGCTATTTGACTTATTTATAAATGATCTGGAAATCAGAATGACGAGTGAGGTGATTAAATTTGCAGATAACACAAAATTATTCAAGGTTGTTAAAACACATGCGGATTGTGAAAAACTGCAGGAAGACCTTAGGAAATTGGAAGACCTGGGCATCCAAATTTGGCAGATGAAATCTATTGTGCACAAATGCAAAGTGATGCACATAGAGAAGAATAATCCGAATCGTAGTTCCCTGTTGTTAGGTTCTACCTTAGGAGTCACCACCTAGGAAAGGTGTCATCATGGGCAGTACGTTGAAATCTTCTGCTCGGTGTGCGGCGGCAGTCAAGAAAAGCAAACAGGAAGCTAGGAATTAGGAAAGAGATGCAAAATAAGATCAAGAATACTATAATGCCTCTGTATCGCTCTATAGTGTAACCTCACCTTGAGTATTATGTGCAATTTTGGTGGCTGTATCTTAAAAAAGATACAGCAAAATTAGAAACATAGAAAAATTAAGGCAGATGAAGACCATATGGCCTATCCAGTCTTTTTGTTGTTACATTTGTACCCTGTGCCTTCCCACTCATGGCAGGCTCAATGCGGCTTACATGGGGCAATGGAGGGTTAAGTGACTTGCCCAGAGTCACAAGGAGCTGCCTGTGCCTGAAGTGGGAATTGAACACAGTTCCTCAGGACTAAAGTCCCCCACCCTAACCACTAGGCCACTCCTCCACTCTCCTTTCCTCTCCCCTAGAGATCTTATGTATTATTCTAATTCAGTTACAGTTTTCATCTCCCCCACTTCCACTTGGAGATCATTCCACAAATTCACCACCTTTTCCGTAAAGTATTTTCTTGGGTTACTTCTGAGTCTGTCCTCTTCCTATGCCCCACCATTCCAGAGCTTCCTATCAATTAAAAGAGACTTGCCTCCTGTGCATTTATCCCATGGAGATTCAAAGAAGGGCAACCAAAATACTTAGGGGATGGAACTCCTCTCATATGAAGAAAGGCTTAAGAGGTTAGGGTTCTTCAGCTTGAAAAAGAGGCAGCTGAAATCCTGAGTAAAGTAGAGAAAGGGTAAACCAGAGCCGATTGTTTATGCTTTCAAAAAAAGTACAAAGACTAGGGGTCATTCCATGAAAATACATGAAAATAATTTTTAAAAGAATTGTAGGAAATATTTTTTCACTCAATGAATAGTTAAGCTCTGGAACTCATTGCCAGAGGATGTGGTTAAAATGGTTAGCATATCTGGGTTTAAAAAAGGGTTGGCAAGTTCCTGGAGGAAAAGTCCATAGTCTGTTATTGAGATGGACATGGGGGAAGCCACTGCTTGCCCTGGGATTGGTAGCATGGAATGTTGCTACTCTTTGGGATTCTATGAGGTACTTGTGACCTGGATCGGCCACTGTTGGAAGCAGGATACTGGGCTAGATGGACCATCCGTCTGACCCAGAATGGATATTCTTATGTTCATATGTTTTTATCTGTCTGGCACTGATCTTTATTTTTATGGGTTTTCCTCCACTTTTCTCTGCATTTATATCTGTTCTTTTGAATTTATTTATTAGGATTTATTTACTGCCTTTTTCAAGGAATTCACTCAAGGCGGTGTACAGTAAGAATAGATCAAACATGAGCAGGAGGCAATTAGAGCAGTAAAAATATTCAAAGAACAATACAAAGTATGGCATGGTATACTACTTGCAATGACAACATTATCCGCCTTATTTTCGAAAGAGAAAGACGCCCATATTTCGACCCAAATCGGGAGATGGGCGTCTTTCTCCCGTGGGCGCCAAAATCGGTATAATCAAAAGCCGATTTTGGGCGTCTTCAACTGCAATCTGTCGCGGAAACGGCCAAAGTTGACGGAGGCGTGTTGGAGGTGTGGTGAAGGCGGGACCGGGGCGTGTTTATAGGCCAAAGAGAGATGGGCGTCCTCGGCCGATAATCGAAAAAAGAAAGGCGTTTTTAGCGCAAATTTTGGTCACTTTTTTTGGACCCATTTTTTTCATGAACAAGTCCCAAAAAAGTGCCCTAAATGACCAGATGACCACCGGAGGGAATCGGGGATGACCACCCCTGACTCCCCCAGTGGTCACTAACCCCCTCCCACCCCAAAAAAATAATTTAAAAACATTTTTTCCAGCCTGTATGCCAGCCTCAAATGTCATACCCAGCTCCATCACAGCAGTATGCAGGTCCCTGTAGCAGTTGTTAGTGGGTGCAGTGCACTTCAGGCAGGCAGACCCAGGCCCATCCCCCACTACCTGTTACACTTGTGGTGGTAAATGGGATCCCTCCAAACCGCCCCCAAAACCCACTGTAGCCACATCTAGGTGCCCCCCTTCACCCATAAGTGCTATGGTAATGGTGTAGAGTTGTGGGCAGTGGGTTTTGGGGGGGGATTTGGGGGGCTCAGCACCCAAGGGAAGGGAGCTATGGACTTCAGAGGTAATTAACTTTTTTTTAATTGTTACAAGTGCTCCCTAGGGTGCCTGGTTGGTGTCCTGGCATGTGAGGGGGACCAGTGCACTACGAATCCTGGCCCCTCCCACGACACAATGCCTTGGATTTGTTCGTTTTTTGAGCTGGGCGCCTTCGGTTTCCATTATCGCTGAAAAACGATACCGCACAGCTCAAATCCGCACAAATCCGATGCATTTAGCTGGCACAAACCGTATTATCAGAAAAAAGATGGATGCCCATTTTTTTCGAAAATACGGTTTGTCCCACCCCTTCACGTACCCGTTCTCGGAGATAGACACCCATGGAGATGGGCGTTCACGTTCGATTATGCCCCTCCACATGTACTAGAACATTAACCTTCTTTCTCACTTTCTCTCACTCTCTTCTTAGTCTCCTTCTTTTCATTTCTCATCTACCTTCCAGCTTTTCCCATCTTCCTCTCACCCCTCTCCAGCACTCCCTTTGTGTCTCTCATTTCCCAGTCTTCTATCCCTCTCCATCTTTCATCCATTCCCTACTACTACTACTATTTAGCATTTATATAGCGCTACAAAGCATATGCAGCGCTACACAAACATAGAAGAAAGACAGTCCCTGCTCAAAGAGCTTACAATCTAATAGACAAAAAATAAAGCAAGCAAATCAATTAATGTGTAGAGGAAGAGGAGAGGAGGGTAGGTAGAAGCAAGAGGTTACAAGTGGTTACAAGTCAAAAGCAATGTTAAAGAGGTGGGCTTTCAATCTAGATTTAAAGATGGTCAAGGATGGGGCAAGACGTAGGGGCTCAGGAAGTTTATTCCAGGCGTAGGGTGCAAAGAGACAGAAGGAGCGAAGTCCGGAGTTGGCAGTAGTTCCCCATTTCTCTTCATTGTACTCACCCTCTCATTCGTCACCTACCCTATTGCCTCTTCTTATCCCTTTACCAGCCCAAGTTCTATTCCTGTCTCTCCTTCCTTCTTTTACTCTCTACTCCATCTTCTATTGCCTCTTTCATCATCTTTTTAACCCCACTTCCACCCTTACACAACCCCCTCAGAGATCCATTTCCTTCCTCTCATACAATATCCTCATCCCTTTTTTGATGCCTTTCATCCTCCCTCCAGTCTTCTGGGACATTCACACTATGTCTCCAACCTTTCAACACACTTCATCCCTTTTCTCTTACCCCCATTTCACACCCTCACTCATTCTCACAACTCAATAACATACCCCCACTCATAGCTACCAATTGTCAGGTCCCAAAATGCCCTCAAAATTCCTTCTTCATCCCTTACATCCAGAATTCCCTGCTCTGTCCCCCTAATACTCTCCCACTCAATCACCAAGTCACAGTCATTTTTTACTCTGTTCCCCCACCCCTGAATCCCATCCATCTTCTGCTCTGCCACCCCTACAACTAAGTCTCATCCATCTTCTCATTTTCCAGGGTCTCCTGTCCATTTGACGTTTCTTCTCTCTCCATGTTCTCCATCCTTCCCTCTGTGTCCCTATCTTCCTTGTCTAGCATTTCCCCTCTGTGTCCTCATCCCTATTCCTCCCGTGTTCAAAATCTGCTCTTTGTGTCCCCATCCTCTTCCTATGTCTAGCATCAACCCTCTGTGACTCTGTCTCTCCCCATGGCCAGATTCTCCCCTCTTTCCTTTTTACTGAATCCCTCTGGGTCAGTATCTCTCCCTATCTTATTCCATGGTTCCATAATCACTCTCTCCCCATCAATCCAGTCTCTCTCTTCTCTCTGCTCCCGCTTCCTAGCATCCGTCTGTCTCTCCCTCCCTCTGTGGGTCCAGTCTTTCCTATCTTTTCCCTACTCCATCATCTGATCTCTCTTCTCTCCACCACCCCCGTTCCACCATCTCTCTTTCTCTTCTCTTCCTTCCTTCACCCACTAGTATGGTATGGGGGGCACGAGGTGGGGAGGGGCAAGAGAGAGAATTGTGGGACATAGGGTGGAGAGGGGTAAGAAAGGAAAAAATCTTGCACATAGTGGTGGAGGGGAAGGGAGAGGGATATGTTGTATGGGGAGGAGAGAGAGACATGTTGCATAGAGAGGGGAGAGGGACGAGAGAGGGAGAAATGTTGGAACATGGGGGAGAGGGCAGGAGGGAAAGAGAAAAGGGACAGAGATGTAAGGCTACCAGAGTGGGGAGGGGAGAAAGAGGGAGCAGATGCTGGGCTAGATGGGCGGAGGGAGGAAGATGCTAGGAATGGTAGAACCATGTGTGAGAGGCCAGGAGGGGGAGGAAGAGGGTGGCAAGGAAATGAATGAAAGGATAGTGATTACTTTGAATAGAAATATGGTAATGAAAGGGAATGGAGGGCTGGGGAAGGAGTGAGATGAGGAATGGAAAAGCTAGTGAGTGAGAGAAGAAAATGGAAATCTGATAGGCAGCTGTAAACTAAAAAGGAGAACAGTGAGAGGGTGAAATTTGAGTAGACAGTGAGGCAGAAAAAAGAGAGGAAAGAACTAAAAAAAGAACAATCAATATGTCAGAAGCAGGTGTAGTGAACTTTTATTATCTTCAAACTCCACTTCTACTATCAGTCATTTAACAAACCCATTTCCCTGTGCAGCTCATTTCTGCAACACTCCCCTTGGGCTGGGCTTCCCTCCTACCCAAGTACATCCCACTCTTCCTTCCCCCAATGACTCCAAGGACAGACTAACACCACTCAGTAATCCCTATTGTAATGGAGGATTACACTACGGGGCATATTTTTCAAAGAGAAAAACGTTAAAAAAGTGTCATAAAGCACCATTTGGATGGATTTCTTCTCAAAACGTCCAAATTGGTATTTTCAAAACCTGGTTTGCAGATGTTTATCTATGCATTTTGTCTGTAGTGCATCCAAATCATAAAGGAGCATGTTGGGTCAGGGTGTTTTGAAGATGGGATTAGGGCATGCCTAACATTTGGCCATTTTACAACCATAATGGAACAAAACCAAAATGTCTAGGGTGAAAATGTCAACCTTTTGGTCTAGACCTGTTTTTCTAACGAATAAGACACAAAAAGGTACCCTAAATGACCACTCATCTTTAAGTTCCCAAAGCACAAGGCAAAGTAGCGTTCACTTACCAGAGAAATGTCCTCTTCTCTCAAAACTTCTCAGATAAGTTTTGGAAAGTCTATATTTGGGGGATATGAATACCAAGTTTTGATTCATACTTTAATTCTTAATTGGGCTGATTATTGTAACTTACAATGGGGTGATCTTAGGTGGCCAAACAAGTATATAAGATGATGGCAAATACTAGAAGGACGCTTGGGTGCATAAGTAGAGCAATGGCCAGCATGAAAAATGAGATGATATTGTCACTGTACGTCTCTGGTGAGACCTCATTTAGAGTACTGTGTACAGTTCTGGAGACTGAACCTTCAAAAAAATATAAACAGGATGGAGTCGGTCCAGAAGGCAGTTACGAAGATGGTGAGTGGTCTTTGCCATAAAGCTTATAGGGACAGACGTAAAGATAGTTAATATCCAAAGAAACCGAAGAACAAACTCAATAAATTCACACCAAAATAGTTCTAACCAGGCAATGTTTTCTTAAATATGTCAATTCCCAATAAATGCTTACAAAAAGAAGGAAAAAGCCTTTGAGCCCCATCTGGAGTCAATTTGTAGCCAACCAGACTAGATAGGGTATTAACTTCATCAGCATAAAAAAACCTTCTCTAAACTGTCTACCTACATAGCGAAACTCTGGCTACTGTCCGTAGGACCTTTTCAGCTTTACTGTTAAGTCATTAAGGGATCCTTTGACAAAGCTGTGCTACCGATCAGGGTGTGCTGAATGCCACAAAGTCCTTGGGAACAGATTGGGTATCTGCCAATAATGACTAATGCAGCTTTGTAGAAGGAGCCCTAAGTTATTTCAAGAGTAGCTCTGAAGACATTCTTGCACTGCATTGAGTTTTGTAACAATTAAAGTATATAGTTTAGAAGGTTTTTAATGCTGTAGTCTGGTTGGCTACACATTGACTCCAGACGGGGCTTCTTTATGTAAGCAGAGATTTTTTACCGGTGGAACTATTTTGGTGTTGACAGATTTAAAGATCTCAATATGTTACTTTGGAAGAAAGGTGGGAGAAGGGAGATATGCTAGAGACATTTAAATGCCTCCGTGGAAGCTTTTGAAGACCAGGCACAGGATTCAAGTGAAAGGAGACAGTCAGGAGTAATCTGTGGAATTTTTTATTTTTGGGTAGAAAGGTTAGAGGTGGTAGAGAGAACTATAAAGGGCTTTTTTTTGAGGGGGTACTTGGGGGTACTGAGTACCGGCACCTTTTCCATTGTCTGTTAAAATTGACCTATGGACCCAGGGGTGTGCTGGTAAATTGTTAACAGGGGGCTCTCTCTCACCAGCAAAGTAAAAGAGAATTCAGGAGGGGCCCAAGCCCACATTTTGGGATCCATTTGTTAAAGTAGCCATGGAGAACCGGCTTCCAAAATTCTTAAAAACTTAACAAACGGCTCTCAAGAGCCTGTGAGAGCCTGCTCCAGCACACCACTGTATGGACCCCACGTTTTAATGAATGAGCTCAGGCTCTACGCACCAAATCTGCCCTGCCATAGATTCTGTGACTGGTTGCAGGGGGCCTGGCTATTGTGGGGTGGGTTCCTCAGTGATCATCCCATCCCGAAGGGTGGCCTGGCATTTGAGTACTGGCACCTTTTTTGCTAGACAAAATGCACTGGAACTACAGCACATGAAATCTTGAATTCAAGAAAGAACAACAGAACCACAGAGATCTCTGAGGGAGAGGAAGGCATTGTAGAGCTGAGCAGCTGGTTTGGAAATCCAGACTGCATGGACCGTATGGTCTTTATCTGCCATCATGTTCATTTCTCTGTTGCCTGGTGTGTGCAGGGCCCATCCACCCGTCACTACTGCCCTGTTCTTTAATGGTTTTCTGATCAGACTCTTAACATATGTGTGCTAAGTGGGAAGTAGTTATTCCCATAGCCTCTCTTTTATTTACAAGATGTTTATTAACTGGGGGTAGTTAATTATATAAGAAGATAATTTCCCCAACATACGGCCTTTAAAAGCATCCTCTCTCTAGCATTTCCCATTTCACAAGCTCCAGGCAGAATGTCGGCTTTCTTTGTACAAGAGCGAAGCTGTAAGGGATTCAGGTGATTAAATGAAAAATGCATCCTAATTGTTTCACTCCATCTGGCAGGCTCGGTAACTGTCCTCCGCTGGAATAGAAACCAACCACGTCTGAGGATATAGTGCAGCTGTTTGCTTGTGCAATCTGTGTGCTAGACATATCAAACACCGTCTGGGGGAACAAATTAGAACACAGAAGCAGAGTCTTCATTTCTGAGGCTGAAGTCAAGAAACAGGAAAGTCCATGATGGCCACCGAGACGAGCTCAGAGGACATTCACCTCTGTCCAGAACTGCTGTAACTTCCCTCTTACCAACTCTGTGTCCTTTGCCAAATACCAACCAGTCATGTTTTTATCGAAACTTTACCTCTTCCGAACCTGGTCTTTCCTCACCTGTACAGCAGGGGATAATTACAGTCACTAATTGTCAATTAATTGTCACTAAGCAGCCCAGCAGGTTTATTTTCATAATCTTCCTTTCAGCACTTTCTCCCTGCTAGTAATCTAATTGAAAATTTAATAAACACAGATTCCTTTGTTTCTCAATGAAATGACATCATCTGACTGTGGAGAAAGGTTAGACTTTTTGGTCTTCACCTGAGCAACTGATGTTCAATGTGACATACCTGATACAAGAGAACTTATTACATTATCTTTAATAGGATATTCAGACAACCTGTCCAGTTAATTGCAGCCACGTATAAACTGGCTTCCTATTCACTGAATAAAATCAGCCCTTTACTTTAGGACAGTCGTGTTCCAAAAATATGAACTGCATAGCGTTGCATAACCACATTCCCAACATAACCAGACAAGCAGGGAATCTTGTAGGCAGGTGTGTGTTAGTGATTCATAGGCAGGAAATCTTACACTGAGGTGTCACTTAATGATTTTTTTTTGTTACATTTGTACCCCGTGCTTTCCCACTCATGGCAGGCTCAATGCGGCAGGCAATGGAGGGTTAAGTGACTTGCTCAGAGTCACAAGGAGCTGCCTGTGCCTGAAGTGGGAATCGGACTCAGTTCCTCAGTTCCCCAGGACCAAAGTCCACCACCCTAACCACTAGGCCACTCCTCCACTAGGCCACTCCTCCACTGTTGCTACTATTTGAGATTCTACATGGAATGTTGCTATTCCACTACCAACACTCCATGTAGAAGTCGGCCCTTGCAGATCACCAATGTGGCCGCGCAGGACGTCAGACTCACAGAAACAGAAGCCTGCGCAGCCTTCTACATGGAATGTTGCTAGTGGAATAGCAACATTCCATGTAGAATCTCCAATAGTAGCAACATTCCATGTAGAATCTCCAATAGTATCTATTTTATTTTTGTTACATTTCTACCCTGCGCTTTCCCACTCATGGCAGGCTCAATGCGGCTTACATGGGGCAATGGAGGGTTAAGTGACTTGCCCAGAGTCACAAGGAGCTGCCTGTGCCTGAAGTGGGAATTGAACTCAGTTCCTCAGTTCCCCAGGACCAAAGTCCACCACCCTAACCACTAGGCCACTCCTCCACTAAGTAGGGAGTGCATAAGGACACAAGTATTGCCATACTGGGAAAGACCAAAGGTCCATCAAGCCCAGCATCCCGTTTCCAACAGTGGCCAATCCAGGTGTCATAGTGAGATGTCATTTAGGGGAGCTTTTACAAAGACATGCCAAAAAGTGTGGCCCGTGGTAGTGTGGGCGTGTGGATTGGACGTGCGCTGGACCATTTCTCCACTGCGTCTGGAAAAAAGGTGTTTGGGGGGGGGGGGCTGGGAAATGGACGTGTGGCAAAATTAAAACCAGCACACATCTATTACAGAGCCCTTAATGCCACCCATTGACTTAGCGGTAAGGGCTCACGTGTTACCCGTGTGGTAACCGTCCAGCGCATGCCAACTGCCAATTACCACCATGCCCCGTGGTAGAAATTAGAAAATGATTTTCTACTGCATGTGTTCAGCGCAAGTGCTGATTTGGCACACACTGGATGTGTGGAGGACTTTACACACCTTTATAAAAGGGCCCCTTAGTGATTTATAGAGGGGGGGGGGGGGTGTTATAGTGAGGTGTCTGAGAGATTTATGAATAGGGAGTGTTATAGTGAGGTGCTCCTTAGTGGTTTATATGCAGTGGTAAAGTGAGATGTTTTTCAGTAATTTATAGGTGTGGAGGGTTATAGTTGGATTTCCCTTAGTGATTTATAGGCAGGGAGTGTTTTAGAATATGTTAAAAAAGATCCGAATGACGAAAACAAGAAGCAAATTAAGCACTGGCAAGATAGATGCAAAGGATTGATAAAGAAGGCCAAAAGAGAATATGATGAGAAACTTCAAAAGCTTATAGTAATAACTTTTTCAACTATATCAGAAGCAAAAAGCCTGTGAGGGAATCTGTGGACCATTAGATCATCAAAGAGTAAAAGGGGCACTCGGAGGAGAATGAATCCTTTGAAAATGTAAGAGATCTACCTGTACCAGAGATGGTTTTCAAAGGTGACAATGCAGAGGAACTGAAAGAAATCTCGGTGAACCTGGAAGGTGTACAAATTAAAGAGTAGTAAATCACCTGGACCGGACGGCATACATCCCAGGGTACTGAAAGAAACCAAATATGAAACTGCAGATCTGCTGTTAGTGATCTGTAACCTATCATTAAAATCATCCGTAGTACCTGAAGATTGGAGGGTGGCAAATGTAATGCCTAATTTTGAAAAGGGATCCAGGGGTGATCTTGGAAATTACAGACCGGTAAGCCTGACTTTAGGGCCGGGCAAAATACTGGAAACTATTATAAAGAATAAAATCACTGAAGTCATAGATAAATGTGGTTTATGGGATAGAGCCAGCATAAGTTCAGCCAAGGGAAGTCTTGCCTCACCAACTTGCTTCATATCTTTGAAGGCATAAATAAGCATGTGGATAAAGGTGAGCCGGTTGATGTAGTGTATCTAGCTTTTCAGAAAGCTTTTGACAAAGTTCCTCATGAGAAACTCCTGAGAAAATTAAAGAGTCATGGGATAGGAGGCAATGTCCTTTTGTGGATTAGGAATTGGTTGATGGAAAGAAAACAGAGGGTGGGGTTAAATGGCCAATTCTCTCAGTGGATAAAGGTGAACAGTGGAGTGCCACAAGGATCTGTATTGGGACCGGTGCTATTTACCATGTTTATTAATAATCTGGAAATGGGAAAGAAGAGTGAGATGATTAAATTTGCAGATGACACAAAACTAAGTTTTTAAAAAGTCTAATCTACTTCATAGTTTATACACCGCACTTGTTCAAGCAAGAGGTTCCAGGCAGTTTACATTTCAAGAACCCACACAAAAGCGGGGAGTAAAAGAAAAATCTAGAAATAAAAAATACTAATTATAAAACGTAACAAATAAAAAAGGTCTTCGCATATAGTCTAGCTCAGAATGAACTAGACCTGGTAGAGTATTCCACACAATAATAGCTTGGAAAGAAAACAGAGAATCAAGCTGACATTTAAACCTTATATTCTTAAAAATCGGATGCCTCAATAATATACTTTCATGAACTCTAACATGATTATAACAACAGTGAGAGAAAAACTGAATTAGTAATTCAGAAGTATTCCCATATAACACCTGCAAAACTAGACAAATAGTTTTAAAAGTGATTCACGCACGTATTCAAAGCCAATGCAATTCTTTAAGATAACCAGAAACACTATCGTATTTCCTTAATCAAAAAATCAACCACACAGCTGTATTCTGTACAAGTTGTAGCTTTGCTAACGATTTACTACTCAGTTCAACATATAATGAATTACAATAATCTAGATTAGATACAACCAACATTTGGACCGATACAATAAAATAAGACCTTTGAAAATAAGACCTTATCAACCTCAGTTGACGCATACGAAAAAAAGATTTCCAGACTTGGCTAATCAGAGCTTCGAAGGTCAATGAATAATTTAGAAGACTCCCAGGATCCTTGATTGTTTCTTCACTTTTAGAGTAATTCCATTAGGCAGTACTAAATTAAGGGGAATGTCATTCATAGAATTAGCGAACCATGACACTTTTGTCTTAACTTGATTCAATTGAAGCATGTGTTCGACTGCCCATTTCTATGGCACAAAAAATTTTGACAGACATTTCATTCAAAGTAGAACTTACAGGGACAAGCATTAAAATATTATCAGCATAAGAAAATAAATGTTCACTTTCACCCATGTGAAAGGAAGCTTGTGAAAAGGTTAAACAACATAGGGGATAGTGGTCAGCCCTGAGGCAACCCACGGGTAGATACCCAACTCTTCGACATTTTGCCTTCCTTCAAAACAGTATAGGATCTATTCCTCAAAAAATCTCCAAACCAGTTCAACACTAAACCAGAGAAACCCAACCCACTCAGTCTAGTCATTAACTCCACTGAATCAAAAGCTGTCGAAATATCATATTGAAGTAAGATGATCTGTTTGCCACTACTTAAGTAATTCTTAACAATAATTGTTATCACCAATAAAATTGTAGGAAGACCTTAGGAAGTTGGAAGACTGGGCATCCAAATGGCAGACAAAATTTAATGTGGACAAATGCAAAGTGAGGCACATTGGGAAGAATAATCCACATCACAGGGCCCAATATTCAGCCAGGTTCAGGCAGTCCTTTTGCTGTCCACTGCCGGCATTAAACCCGGACATTCATTGCAGGGCCTTTTCCGACAACCAGCATTGAATATGTTGGGGGGGGGGGGGGGGGAGTTTAATAGCTAAAAGGTTAACCAACTATGCCAATATTCAGAGCTAACTGGTTAAGCTTTTAGCAGTTATAGATAGACCAGCTATTTATGCCTAACCAGATAAGTTGTGCGATAGGGCTGGTTAGATGCCGATATGCTATTTAATGGGTTAGCAGCCATGTCAGGCGGTTGAATATCTTTGAATATCAGGGGGATAGTTATTTGATGCTAGGTTCCATCCTAGGAGTCAACACCCAAGAAAAGATCTAGGTGTCATCATGGACAATATGCTGAAATCTTCTGCCCAGGGTATGGTGGCGGCCAAAAAAGCAAACAGGATGTTAGGAATTTTTAGGAAAGGTATAGAAAATAAGACCAAGAATATTATAATGCCTCTGCATCATTCCATGGTGTGACCACACCTGAGTATTATGTGCAATTCTTGTCACCATATCTAAAAAAAAGATATAGCGGAATTAGAAAAGGTTCAAAGAAGAGTGACCACAATGATGAAGGGGAAGAAACTCATCCCATATGAGGAAAGGCTAAAACAGTTAGGGCTCTTCAGCTTGGAAAAGAGACGGCTAAGGGGGAGATATGATTGAGATCTATAAAATCCTGAGTGGTGTAGAATGAGTAGAAGTAAATCATTTTTCACTCTTTCAAAAAAGTATGGATGGAGGAGTAGCCTAGTGGTTAGTGCAGTGGACTTTGATCCTGGGGAACTGAGTTCGATTCCCACTGCAGCTCCTTGTGACTCTGGGCAAGTCACTTAACCCTCCATTACCCCAGGTACAAATAAGTACCTGAATATATGTAAACTGGTTGAAGGATAGGAAACAGAGAGTGGGGTTAAATGGGCAGTATTCACAATGGAGAAGGGTAGTTAGTGGGGTTCCTCAGGGGACTGTGCTAGGACTGCTGCTTTTTAATATATTTATAAATGATTTAGAGATGGGAGTAACTTGCAAGGTAATTAAATTTGCTGATGACACAAAGTTATTCAAAGTCGTTAACTCACGACAAGATTGTGAAAAATTACAGAAGGACCTTACGAGACTGGGAGACTGGGCGGCTAAATGGCAGATGACGTTTAATGTGAGCAAGTGCAAGGTGATGCATGTGGGAAAAAAGAACCCGAATTATAGCTACATCATGCAAGGTTTCACGTTAGGAGTTACGGACCAAGAAAGGGATCTGAGTGTCGTCGTTGATAATACACTGAAACCTTCTGCTCAGTGTTCTGCTGCAGCTAGGAAAGCGAATAGAATGTTGGGTATTATTAGGAAAGGTATGGAAAACAGGTGTGAGGATGTTATAATGCCATTGTATCGCTCCATGGTGCGACCGCACCTTGAGTATTGTGTTCAATTCCAGTCGCCGCATCTCAAGAAAGATATAGTAGAATTGGAAAAGGTGCAGTGAAGGGCGACTAAAATGATAGTGGGGATGGGACGACTTCCCTATGAAGAAAGACTAAGGAGGCTAGGGCTTTTCAGCTTGGAGAAGAGACGGCTGAGGGGGGACATGATAGAGGTATATAAAATAATGAGTGGAGTGGAACAGGTGGATGTGAAGCATCTGTTCACACTTTCCAAAAATACTAGGACTAGGGGGCATGCGATGAAACTACAGTGTACTAAATTTAAAACAAATCAGAGAAAATTTTTCTTCACCCAACGCGTAATTAAACTCTAGAATTCGTTGCCGGAGAACGTGGTGAAGGTGGTTATCTTGGCAGAGTTTAAAAAGGAGTTAAACGGTTTCCTAAAGGACAAGTCCATAAACCGCTACTAAATGGACTTGGGAAAAATCCACAATTCCAGGAATAACATGTATAGAATGTTTGTACATTTGGGAAGCTTGCCAGGTGCCCTTGGCCTGGATTGGCCACTGTCGTGGACAGGATACTGGGCTCGATGGACCCTTGGTCTTTTCCCAGTGTGGCATTACTTATGTACTTATGAATGTAGTTGCAAAAACCTCAGAAAGGCAGTATATCAAGTCCCATTTCCCTTTCCCCTTTACAAAGACTAGGGGACACTCAAGGAAGTTACATGGAAATACTTTTAAAACAAATAGGGGGAAATATTTTTACACTCAAAGACTAGGGGACACTCATTACATTACATTACAGCGTGACTTATATTCCACTGTCAAGCTCTCGGATCTACACAGATTACATTTTGAAGAAGCTGGACAATCACCTGGCGGATACAATAGTAGTAATAAAATGACAATCATTAGGAGCATAAATCAAAAAACTAATGTAACAGCAATACTTAAAACAATATAATACAACTGCTTTAAAATATCAGTCTCTAACATTCAGGACAATTCTTCTAAAATGCATGGAGTCTGCTGCAGACAATATGGGGCTCATTTTCGAAAGAGGACGTCCATCTTTTGACATAAATCAGAAGATGGACGTCCTTCTCCCAGGGATGTCCAAATCAGTATAATTGAAACCCGATTTAGGACATCTCCAACTGCACTCCGTTGCAAGGACGGCCAAAATTCAAGGGGGTGTGTCGGAGGCGTAGCAAAGGCTGGACTTGGGCATACCTACACTTGGACGTCCTTGACCCATAATTGAAAAAAACAAGGACGTCCCTGACGAACACTTGGACGTTTTCACCCGGACCTGTTTTTCTTACGACTAAGGCACAAAAATGTGCCCGAAATGACCAGATGACCACCAGACAGAATCGGGGATGACCTCCCGTTACTCCCCCAGTGGTCACTAACCCCCCTCCCACCCTCAAAAAACATCTTTAAAAATATGTCATGCCAGCCTCTATGCCAGCCTCAGATTTATTTATGGCATTTATACCCCGCTCTTTCCCGCTTGATAGCAGGTTCAGTGCGGCTTACAAGGTATGGTACAAAGAGTCACAGAGGTAACATGAAGTGTGGTACAAGGTATGGTATAAAGTATCGCGGAGATAACACAAAGTATGGTACAGAGTATCACAGAGAAGGTCCAGTTATAAAGAGTGGGGCAATGGGAAGAGATATGGGGGAGAGGATTGGAGTATGGGTAGTGTGGATTAGGTTAGAGAATTAAGTTGGGTTATTTGGGTAAGCCTGTTTGAAGAGGTAAGTTTTCAGCAGTTTTCGGAAGGGTAGGTGTTCATTGGTTGTTCGGATGTGTCGAGGTATAGCGTTCCAGAGTTGGCTGCCTATAACAGAGAAGTTGGATGCATAGTAGGTTTTGTATTTGAGGCCTTTGCAATTGGGAAGATGAAGATTGAGATATGTACGAGAAGATTTGGACCCGTTCCTGGCTGGAAGATCAATCAGGTTGGTCATGTAGCTTGGAGATTCGCCATGGAGGATCCTGTGGATCAATGTGTGGGCTTTGAAGTTTATGCATTCCTTGATAGGGAGCCAGTGAAGTTTTTCACGAAGTGGTGTTGCACTTTCAAATCGTGATTTGCCAAAAATGAGTCTGGCTGCTGTGTTTTGGGCAGTTTGGAGTTTTTTCATGATCTGGGCTTTGCAACCGATGAAGATGCTGTTGCAGTAGTCGGCATGGGTGAGTACTGTGGATTCTACTAGGTTGCGGAAGGTTTTCTGAGGGAGGAATGGCTTTACTCATTTCAGGACCCACATCATGTTGAACATCTTTTCTTCGTGGTTTTTGCATGAATTTCCAAAGTTAGGTGGTTGTCTAATGTTACTCCTAGGATTTTTAGATTGTCAGATATTGGGATTGTAACGTCGGGGGTGATCAGGATGGTTGGAAGCAGAGTAGCGTGTTGTGATGAAAGGATTAGGCATTGAGTTTTTTCTTTGTTCATTTTCATCTTGAAAGCGTTGGCCCAGGATGTTAGGATGTTCATGGCAGTGATTATTTTCTCCGAGATTTCTGTAAGGTTGAATTGGAAAGGGATGAATATTGTGACGTCATCAGCGTAGATGAAGGGGATAAGGCCGGCTTTGGATAGGGATTTGGCCAGAGGAATCATCATAAGGTTGAAGAGGATCGGGGATAGAGGTGAGCCTTGGGGGACTCCACATTTTGATGCCCACGCAGGCGATATTGATGAGGTTGATTTGACCTGATATGATCTGGTGGTGATAAAACATTTTATCCACTTAATGATGTTTCCGTCGATCATACTCAGGTCCATGACAGTGCATGCAGGTTCCTGGAGCAGTTTTAGTGGGTACTGCAGTGCACTTCAGACCGGCGGACCCAGGCCCATACCGCCCCTACCTGTTACATTTGTGGAGGAAACAGCGAGCTCTCCAAAAACCCACCACAAACCCATTATACCCATATATAGGTGCCCCCATCACCCATAAGGGCTATGGTAGTGGTGTACAGTTGTGGGTAGTGGGTTTTGGGGGGCTCACCACACAAGGTAAGGGAGCTATGTTCCTGGGAGCAATTTCTGAAGTCCACTGCAGTGCCCCCTAGGGTGCCCGGTTGTTGTCCTGGCATGTCAGGGGGACCAGTGCACTAGAAATGCTGGCTCCTCCCATGACCAAATGGCTTGCATTTGGACGTTTTTGGTTTCAAAAATCGCTGAAAGTCAGAAACGTCCATGTCTAGGGACATCCAAATTTAAGGATTTGGACGTCCCTGATGGTATTTTCGGAACAAAAGATGGACGTCCATCTTAGAAACATAGAAAGAAACATAGAAACATGACGGCAGATAAAGGCCATATGACCCATCCAGTCTGCCCATCCTCTGTAACCCCTAATTCTTCCTGTTCCTAAGCGATCCCACATGCTTATCCCATGCCTTTTTAAATTCTGGAACAGTCCACCACCTCCACTGGGAGGCCATTCCACGCCTCCCTCCACCACCCTTTCTGTGAAATATTACTTCCTTAGGTTACTCCTAAGCCTATTCCCTCTTAACTTTGTCATATGCCCCCTCATTCCAGAGCTCTCCTTCAGTTGAAAAAGGCTCTCTTCCTGTACATAAATGCCCTTGAGATATTTAAACGTTTCTATCATGTCTCCTCTCTCCCTCCTCTCTTCCAACGTATACATGTTGCGGTTCATAAGCCTGTCCCTATAATTTTTGCATTCAAGACCGCTTACTACCTCCGTTTATTGAACTTTCCTAGGACTCCAATCTATACTCCACTGGAAATTTTTAAAAGATATCTAATAGAGATTTTTGAAATTTTCTGAAGATAACATACCTCCGTTGAATAAAATATATTATCTTCCAGTAAAAAAGGTGAAAGAAGATGAACAAAACCTTCACCAGGAGCAACGTGATCTTAATGTATCAGATCTATTGGAATCTTCACTAACAGAAATAACTGAGCGCCAAACTCTCTTGGTATCATTTATATTCCAGCAAGACTTGGAATCTGTTAGGAAACTTGCATTGAGGAACTTACAAACCCCATTTTATAGGGAAAAAAATCTGGCTGTTCCCAGATGTTACTAAGCAGACTCAAGCTAGGAGAAAAGAGTTTTTGGCACTGCGATCTGCAACTTTAGCCCTTGGAGCTTCAGTCAACCTGAATTACCCGTGTAAATGTAACATCAAATATTTAGGGGTTAAATATATTTTTTTAATTCCTGAACATTTAAAACAATTTATTACTCAGAAAAAGATAATTTAATGCATGCTGAGACTAGGTAGTAATGATTAGCCTTGAGCATTAGATCAGAGAGACAGAATGGGAATAAATGGTTTAATTTTGCTAAGCTGTGCTTATTTAAAATATGTTTTTGAATCTCATCTCCTGAGTATGTGAAGGCTCCAACCCCCACTCTTATTGTGGTCTAATGCAAGTTGTACAATTTTTCTTTTATTTTCCTTTGGATTTACCACCTTGAATGTATGTACTGTTTTTCTTACTCAAGATGTAAAATGCTTGTAAAACTTGAAATTGATAAATAAATTTAAAAAAGACCGCTTACTAATTTCGTAGCCGCCCTCTGGACCGACTCCATCCTGTTTATATCTTTCCGTAGGTTCGGTCTCCAGAACTGCACGCAGTACTCCAAATGAGGCCTCACCAGAGACTTATACAACGGCACTATCACCTCCTTTTTCCTGCTGCTCATGCCTCTCTTTATGCACCCAAGCATCCTTCTGGCTTTGGCCGTCGCTTTTTCTACCTGTTTGAAAGCTTTAAGGTCGTCAGACCCAATCACCCACAAGTCCCGCTGTTCCTTCACACACTGAAGCACTACACCCCCTATACTGTACTGTTCCCTCTGATTTTTGCGACCCAAGTGCATGACCCGACATTTTTTGGGATTAAGCCTTGGTTGCCAAATATCGGTCCATTCATCTAGCTTCCCTAGGCCCTTCCTCATGTCATTATACCCTCCAGGGTGTCCACCCTGTTGCAGAGTTTAGTTTCATCCGCAAAGTGACAAACCTTACCAGACAGTCCTTCCACAATATCGCTCACAAAGACGTTAAAAAGAACCGGCCCTAGGACCGATCCCTGCATTACTCCACTGACGGCATCCTTTTCTTGTTTCGAAAATACAGGTTTCCCCGCCCCTGGATTTCCTCGTTTTGCAAGGACGTCCATTTCGAAAATGCCCCTCTAAGAGACCTAAAAACTCCTCATCTAATCTTGCTGTTTGGAACGAAAGAAGATTATCAACAAGTTTGTGTCATTTTGTTTTTCAAAGGAGGATAGGCAAATAACTTAGGATTCCGAGTAGATTTCTAGACATCTGAAAGAAACAGTGATTGAATCAGAATAATGGTACAGTGCCAAATATAATCTTAAAAGTTAGACAAAGAAATTTGAAAAGAAATCTCTAGAATGTACTGTAAACCAATGGGTTTTTATGTAATAAGATGATAAATTATCGTATTTATTTAGAGAATAGATTAACTGTAAAGCATGGAAGTTACATGAAACTACTTTTAAAATGTTTTCACTCAATGAATAGTTAAGCTCTGGAACTCTTTGCCGAAAAATGTTTAAAAAGTGGTTGGCGTATCTGGGTTTAAAGAAGGTTTGGACAAATTCCTGGTGGAAAAGTCCATGGTCTGCGAGTGAGATGGACATGGGGAAGCCACTGCTTGCATGGAATGTTGCTACTATTTGACTTTCTGCCAGGTACTTGTGATCTGGGTTGGCCACTGCTGGAAGCAGGAAACAAGGGCTGGATGGACCGTCAGTCTGACCCAGTATGGCTATTCTTACGTTCCAGTGGAGAAAGTGTTATAGTTGAGTTTCTTTTACTGATTTGTAAGCAAGGCATTTTATAGCAAAGTGTCTTTTAGTGACTTACAGGGTTGTCCCTTAATGCTTAGGTTTCAACACTCGGTACACGTACCTTAAGGTGTACAACAGACATTATCAGAGGATGCTCATTGAATGGAAGAGAGAAAAACGGCCAGTGCATACACAGTGCCAGTTTGTGTCGCTGCTTTTCATTCCTAGATGCTCCCTGTTCCTCCGTCTCATAGTTTATAGGCTAAACCTACCCAGTCCCAACTGTGACCTTTCCCTCTCTCCTGCTCATCGGCAAAAAGAATATTAAGATGCGTGGGACCGCTTTCCTGTACACACCTCGCCAGCTCTGCCGGTCATGCCCCACTCTCGTGTAAATTCCTGCATCTCAGGGGCTTGATTGGCAGAGCTGGCAGCCGCACACGCAGGAATATAGACCCACAGGTCTTATTGTTTCTGCCACTGCTGGCCTGCCACCAACCTAGGAAGGATGAAAGAAGGGGGAAGAAAGAGAAAAGGGGTAAGACAGAGAGAGAGAGAGGAGGGGGAGGGGTAATGCTGGATGAGTGTGTGGGGGGGGGGGGGGATGCCAATATAGGGGACAGGGAGAGAGAGTAGATGACTGCATAGCAGGGTAAAAGAGAGAGACAGAGAGCACCGTAGGGGTGAGATGGCTGTATGGCAGCAGACAGAGAAGATGGCTGCATGAATTAAGAGGGAGGAGTGAGAGGAAATGGCTGCATGGCAGGGAGTAAAGAGAGAGAGGGAGGGAGGGAGGGAGAGATGGCACATGACAGGGGGATGGCAGGAAGGGAAAAGATTCTGGACCTATTGCATGAGGAAGAAATGCCTGACCTGGGATAAGGGGATAAGGGAAGGATAGGAAAGATGTTGGACCATGGTGGGGTGGGTCAGAAGACAGAGGGGAAAAGCTGGACACATGGAAGGATAAGGATACGGAGAAAAGATGCTGAATATGGGGAAAGAAAAAAAAGAAATGCTGGGGATGAAGAAAGACAGGGACACAGAAAGAGGAGATGCTGGGATTGGGTAAAGACTGGGACACATAGAAAGGAGATGCATGATGGACATGGCAAGAGGAGCATTCTAAGGAGGTCAAATTCCTTGATGAAATCAAGGACTACTCTATGAAGCAACTGGTTCAGGAGCCAACAAGAGGAGGAAAAATTCTAGACCTAGTCCTCAGTGGAGCGCATGATCTGGTGCAGGAGGTAATGGCGCTGGGGCCGCTTGATAATAGTGATCATGACATGATCAAATTTGATATAAGCTCTGGAGTAAGTACACACAGGAAATCCAATATGTTAGCATTTAACTTTCAAAAAGCAGACTATGATAAAATGAGAAGAACGTTGGAAGAAAAACTTAAAGGAGCAGCTGCAAAACTCAAAAATTTACTTCAGGTGTGGATGAAATTCATAAATACCAGTGCGGGACATACGCTTCAGCTGGCAGGGGTTGGGCGCCCCCCCCCCCCCCCCCCCCCAGCCAAGGTACCTTTGTGCAGTGGTGGCAGGGTGCTGGAGGCAGCAGCAGGGAGGCCGCAGGGACGGGTCAAAATGTGCCACCCCAGCAGGGTTCTGGCCCCCCCCCCCCCTCCCGTCGAGGTCTGGCTATGCCCCTGGACTGAGAGTGACAGCAGAAAGCGAGGAAGAGCCACAGATGAAGTAAAGTCAGAAAACAAAATGAACCAAAATGAAGAAACCTTTGATAGAAAGTAAAGTTTGAAAGGTTCCAGCTTCCTTTTTCCATTTCTAGAGAAAGTGCATTTCTATTCATAATAATGGGATATAGATGAAGGCTTTACTTTTTGAGAACAGATTTGAGATGGGTTTACCTGGCTGCAATTGGCCTGGTTAAATCATGTCCTCTCACCCACAGGCTTTGAAAATTCCTCTGCTTTTATCTGGATCACAAAACGACACTCCCTGAGCAAAGTGTTGGATTATTTGTAGTAAATAATTAGCAGATTTTATACACACAGCTTCAGCTTTAGAAATGTTAATTTCTTTTCTTCATCTCTCTCACATACACCCCAGAATAATTCACTGCTGAGTCCCTTTAAAGTTAAAGTAACAAAACATCTGTTTACTCACAGTTTGTAGTTAGATTTATATTCAGACAGGCTTATATAAACATAATACTATACATTTGGATTATCAGCTCTTTCCATGTGCTTAGATGGTAATGGATGCTCACACCATAGATCCTCAGTTAGGAGAGATCATGAGCTCCATGTGCTGTGCCTAATCCCCCACAGGAAGTTGCATAGGTGTGACCTCTCTAGGAAATTCACATCAGAGGTCACAGAGTAATCACAGAGAAAAAATTGGTGACAGGCAATGCATGTAAAATACAATACATTATTCCAACACAAAGGTACCGGTTAGGGGAGGCAGTCAATACCTATAGATAAGTACATAAGTACATAAGTAATGCCATACTGGGAAAAGACCAAGGGTCCATCGAGCCCAGCATCCTGTCCACGACAGCGGCCAATCCAGGCCAAGGGCACCTGGCAAGCTTCCCAAACGTACAAACATTCTATACATGTTATTCCTGGAATTTTGGATTTTTCCAAGTCCGTTTAGTAGCGGTTTATGGACTTGTCCTTTAGGAATCCGTCCAACCCCTTTTTAAACTCTCCTAAGCTAACCGCCTTCACCACTTTCTCCGGCAACGAATTCCAGAGTTTAATTACACGTTGGGTGAAGAAAAATTTTCTCCGATTTGTTTTAAATTTACTACACTGTAGTTTCATCGCATGCCCCCTAGTCCTAGTATTTTTGGAAAGTGTGAACAGACGCTTCACATCCACCTGTTCCACTCCACTCATTATTTTATATACCTCTATCATGTCTCCCCTCAGCCGTCTCTTCTCCAAGCTGTATAGCCCTAGCCTCCTTAGTCTTTCTTCATAGGGAAGTCGTCCCATCCCCGCTATCATTTTAGTCGCCCTTCGCTGCACCTTTTCCAATTCTACTATATCTTTCTTGAGATGCGGCGACCAGAATTGAACACAATACTCAAGGTGCGGTCGCACCATGGAGCGATACAACGGCATTATAACATCCTCACACCTGTTTTCCATACCTTTCCTAATAATACCCAACATTCTATTTGCTTTCTTAGCCGCAGCAGCACACTGAGCAGAAGGTTTCAGTGTGTTATCGACGACGACACCCAGATCCCTTTCTTGGTCTGTAACTCCTAACGTGGAACCTTGCATGACGTAGCTATAATTCGGGTTCTTTTTTCCCACATGCATCACCTTGCACTTGCTCACATTAAACATCATCTGCCATTTAGCCGCCCAGTCTCCCAGTCTCGTAAGGTCCTCTTGTAATTTTTCACAATCCTGTCGCGATTTAACGACTTTGAATAACTTTGTGTCATCAGCAAATTTAATTACCTCGCTAGTTACTCCCATCTCTAAATCATTTATAAATATATTAAAAAGCAGCGGTCCTAGCACGGACCCCTGAGGAACCCCACTAACTACCCTTCTCCATTGTGAATACTGCCCATTTAACCCCACTCTCTGTTTCCTATCCTTCAACCAGTTTTTAATCCACAATAGGACATTTCCTCCTATCCCATGACCCTCCAATTTCCTCTGTAGCCTTTCATGAGGTACCTTGTCAAACGCCTTTTGAAAATCCAGATACACAATATCAACCGACTCCCCTTTGTCCACATGTTTGTTCACTCCTTCAAAGAATTGAAGTAAATTGGTCAGGCAAGATTTCCCCACACAAAAGCCATGCTGACTTGGTCTCAGTAATCCATGTCCTCGGATGTACTCTGTAAGAATTTCAAATGTACAGCTTCCAGGCAGACATATTTCAATCAGAGAATACCCAGCTGGCTGCACCAGTGTGTATATCTTGCAACCCTGCAGACCACCCGAAACGGTCAGTGTATGCAAAGGCTGTAATATCCACAGGATATGAACAAATGTCATGCAGATACTTTCCTTCCTGAAGCGCTCATTTTTCTATACGCTTCCTCCAAACTCCCAGAATATATTTGGATTCTCTAAGAGGGAGCAGGGACCCCCTGATGCTCCCTGTAATAAGTTTCCTGCTGTCAGGAGCAGGATTGCTGGGGGACCTGTAAGAGTATCCATAAATCAGAAAAAGGTGTGTCCCCTGGGGATCAGATTAGCAGTCGGCATGGTGTCCCCGCAGCCACATAGCTGTAGTTGCTCTGTTCATCTGCTCCACGCCACATGGAACATCCCATCTCCGAGGGACAGCAGGAGTCCTGAGGGGACTCATTTTGTTAAAACTTGATATGTTATTTACAAAAAAATATATTTGTAAATGGACGCTGTAATAGCAGGTCTGAAGAACAGATTTGCAAAGGAGGCAGGTGAATCACTCCTTGAAGAACTGACCACGGAGCAAAGCAGCAGGGTCCCAGGACAGGATTGCTGGGTTTAACATGGATCATCATACACTTCACCAGCAAAAGATCAGGGGCTATTCGTTTTAAAGTGCAATGTATCAGTACTGAAGTGGGCTGGAATGAGATGCACTGGTAGAACTAGGGGGGGGGGGGGGGGGCAGGATTAAAGTCCCTTGGTGGGGTGGGGGTTTCAGCACTGGAAGAGTAAGGGGTGTTGTATTGACAGAGCTGTGTTTGGGGTCTCCATTCTGGAATAATCTGTTTAAATAACATGGTTACATGAAGCATTTGGACATCAAAGTACAGACTCCAAGTGCTTTAACATCAGTGGCTGCTGCCAGATTCCCTGTGTGTCCCCAGAGTGGTGGAATAGGGTGGGGTTGTTTGCCATCTGGAACTCATTGCCGGAGGATGTAGTAACAGCTGTTAGCGTATCTGGGTTTAAAGAAGGTTTGGACAAGTTCCTGGAGGAAAAGCTCATAGTCTGCTATTAGTACATAAGTATTGACATACTGGAACAGACCAAAAGTCCATCAAGCCCAGCATCCTGTTTTCAACAGTGGCCAATCCAGGTCACAAATACCTGGCAAGATGCCAAAAAAAGTACAGAACATTTTATACTGCTTATCCTAGAAATAGCGCAGTTTAAAAAAAGGTTTGGAGTTGGGGAAAATCCACAAAGCTAACCGCCTTTACCACATTCTCTGGCAACGAATTCCAGAGTTTAATTACATGTTGAGTGAAGAAAACATTTCTCCGATTTGTTTTAAATTTACTATATTGTAGCTTCATAGCATGCCCCCTAGTCCTAGTATTTTTGGAAAGCGTAAACAGACGCTTCACATCTACCCGTTCAACTCCACTCATTATTTTATAGACCTCTATCATATCTCCCCTCAGCCGCCTTTTCTCCAAGCTGAAGAGCCCAAACCGCTTTAGCCTTTCCTCATAGGGTTCAAGGTGGACATGAGAGAAGTCACTGTTTGTCCTGGGATCGGTAGCATTGAATATTTCTACTAATTGGGTTTCTGGTCACTGTTGGAAACGGGATACTGGACTAGATGGACCATCAGTCTGACCCAGTATGGCTGTTCTTATGTTGTTTAAGTTCCTAATTTCACTGACCAAGGTGTCATTCTTCATTAAAAGCCGAGCGCATTACCCGGTTACTGCTGGGTTAGCGCAGGAGTCCTTACCGTTACCTCAATGGGTGGTGGTAAGTGCTTCCACTCCCCCCTCATGGCCATGCAGTAAGAGCAATCTTGCACGGTGAGGCTCCTTATTTAGTGAAACTGGTAAATCCCTCTACTAGTTATAAATCTGATTGTTTAAGGAGACAATGAGGGGCATAATTGAACGAAAACGCCTATCTCCATGGGCGTTTATCTCCGAGAACGGGTCAGTGAAGGGGCGGACCGAACCGTATGTTCGAAAAAAATAGACGCCCATGTTTTATTCAACAATGTGTGAGCTGGGCGTTTTTGTTTTTCAGCGATAATAGAAAATGAAAGCGCCCAGCTCAAAAACGAATAAATCCAAGACATTTATTCGTGGGAGGGGCCAGGATTCGTAGTGCACTGGTCCCCCTCACATGCCAGGACATCAACCGGGCACCCTAGGGGGCACTTTTACAAAAACAAAAAAAAAGGTCAAAGAGCTCCCAGGTGCATAGCACCCTTCCCTTGTGTGTTGAGCCCCCCAAATCCCCCTCAAAACCCACTGCCCACAAGTCTACACCATTACTATAGCCCTAAGGGGTGAAGGGGGGCACCTACATGTGGGTACAGTGGGTTTGGGGGGGTTGGACGACTAATAAGCATTAAGCAGCACAATTGTAACAGGTAGGGGGGGATGGGCCTGGGTCCACCTGCCTGAAGTCCACTGCACCCCCTAACAACTCCTCCAGTGACCTGCATACTGCTGCCAGGGAGCTGGGTATGACATTTGAGGGTGAAAATAAAAATGTGTGAAACATCATTTTTTTGTGGTGGGAGGGGGTTAGGTACCACTGGGGGAGTCAGGGGAGGTCATCCCCGATTCCCTCCAGTGGTCATCTGGTCATTTAGGGCACTTTTTGGGGCCTTATTCGTGAAAAAACAGGGTCCAGGAAAAGTGTCCTAAATTCTAGCTAAAAACGCATACTTTCTTCCCATTATCGCTGAAATGCGCCCATCTTTGTTCGGCAGATAACCACGCCCCAGTTCCGCCTTCGCCACACCTCTGACACGCCCCCATAAACTTTGTCCGCATCCGCGATGGAGTGCAGTTGAAAACGCCCAAAAATCGGCTTTCGATTATACCGCTTTATTCGTTTTTGTGAGATAAACGTCCATCTCCCGATTTAGGTCGGAACTTGGGCGTTTTTCTCGTTCGATTATAAGCTGGAATATCTACTATAATAAAACTCACCCTCAACGTTCTGAGGACACTGACGTCAGTGAAGCCAAGCCCTGACTTCCTTCAAAAAGGTTCGAAGGTTCATGGTGGTGAAGCCACCAAAATTGCTCCGGGCCCCGCCCTCGAGGGCGGAGCAATGGCAGAACAACAAAGGGGTTGGCAGGGAGGGAGGCAGGGAGGCGTGGGGGGTGGGAAATTGCTCCTGGCCCTGCCCTCGAGGGCGGAGCAATGGCAGAACAATGAAGGGGGAGGGAGGGAGGGAGGCAGGGAGGCGGGGGGGGGGGAAATCGCTCCGGGCCCCGCCCTCGCATCAAATGTCATGACGTTGGGGGCGGAGCAATGGAAGAATAACAAAGGGGTTGGCCAGGGAGGGAGGGGGGTTGGCGACGAACACCTTGCTAGCGCCCGTTTCATTTGCTCTGAAACGGGCCTCTTTTACTAGTTACTATATTACCCGTCAGTGCACAATGTCAGATGTAAGAAACAGTTGTCTACTTCCATTTCTTATAAAAGCAGTGACATTCTGGGATTCAATGCCAGTAGAACTTTGAAGCATACTTAATTATTTGCTTTATAGGTAATTGTTAAAAGCTGTCTTATTCTGGAAATATTTCAATGTTTATTTATTAGGTTCTTTTTAAACTTCTTTGTGTTTCTGTATTTGTTTACGTGACTAAGTTGTATTCTGAACATATAGTTCACTCTTGACGCTTTCAGGCTCATTTTCGAAAGAGAAGGGCGTCCAAAAAGTGACACAAAAGGCACATGGGCATCCCCGTGAAAGAAGGCCACCCAAATCCAATAATCGAAACAGGGCCGTAAAGACGTCCTCAGCGCGAGGACGCCCATCTATGGTTGTCCCAACAGGGGGCATGTTAGGGGCATGTTATGGGCGGCGTTACGAGATGGGCGCCCCCAGCGTATAACGGCTAGCAAAATGGTTTTGCATGGGTAGGAACATAGGCGTCCTTAGTTAGACCCGAAATAAAAGCGACCAGACTAAGGGGGAAGTGGTCTTTAGCGATTTTATGGAGTTGGAGAGTGGCGAGATCGTTGTTGGGAGAGAAAGTTTAGTGTTGTTCAGTGCCCTGTTACTTTTTTTTTTTTTAATTTATGAGACGTCTTTATTGTTACCTTTGTCTGTGTCCCTGGTTTGCTGCTCTATCTGCCCTTCAGTATGCAGGGGCTGGTGGCCACTAAGACCAGCTTCTGTGTCTGACTGGTGTCATCACCTGCACAGCAAAAGGGGCGAAAGTGTGTTGCTTAAAATAACCCAGTTTTGTTTTGCAGCATTCATATACATAGCCCCACATGTGAAGACCCAGGAAACAGATGATGAAGAATGGTATTAGCAGATAATCACAGATGGAGAGGAGGAGTGGAGTGCAATTTAGAGACTGATGTGCAAGAGAGCCACACAGGCAGGTGGGGTAGACATGGAACTGTGGAAGGAGTGAAATTACCTTTGCGGGTGGGTGACTGTTTTGGTGCCATTGTGCCAATGCCATGCAAAGAATCAAAAATACTGAGAAGGGCGCTTAAATACTATCACAGGGACGCCCATGTAAGAACGTGATGGGCGTCCTAATTTCGATTTTTGACAAAATTCTTAAACGTCTCCAGCTGCTCTCTGCGATTTGGGCGTCCTCATTTCGATTATGGGTGAAAATGATAAACGTCCACAGCTGCTCTTCCGGTTTGGAAGTTTGCATTCCCTTTATTGGCGCCTCTTTAAAACGGCTTTCTTTGTGCATGCACTTCAGAGGTTTTTCTTTAGATCATGGGGTGGTATTTTTAAGCATTTTACCTTCAGTTATAGTAACTCTCCATACATACATGCACTTACATAAACATCCACCCCTCATTAAACTTTTTTTCATTTTTTCTTCTTATGATAACAGTAATGTTGCATTGATCACAATATAATCATATTGATTTTACATAAGGTCAAAGGAAATGCAAATTGAAGATGTTAGACTTATGCTCATATGTGTATCAAAAGACAGTTGCCCTGCAATACTGATGTTTATTCAAAGCCCACCTCTTCAATGTCGCCTTCGGCACCTAATCACTTCATCTCTTCTCAGGAAATCTCATGTACCCCAACTTGACATTTCGTCTTTTAGAATGTAAGCTCTTCTGAGCAGGGACCGTCCTTATTCGTTAATTTGTACAGCGCTGCGTAACCCTTGTAGCGCTCTAGAAATGTTAAGTAGTAGTAGTAGTTATTCACTTGTCTACTAACATTCATATGCTTGTCTACTTGTTTAGATGCATTCAGTTACAACAGTGGCGTAGCAAGGGGGGCGGGAGTGGTGGTCCGCCCCGGGTGTCAGCTCGAGGGGGGGGGCTCCCTGCCCGCTCCTCCCCCCTCGGCGCATCGACACACCCCCAGTGCCCACCCTCCTCCGTCCAACCAGCTCCCTACCTTTAAAAAAATATCGAATCTGAAGCAAGGTGCAGCGCCTCGCGCCTGCACATAAAAGAAATGTGCACCATCTCATCGGGCCTTCTCTCGCTCTGTCTGTCCCGCCCTTGCAGAAATAGGAAGTTGCGTCAGCGGAGGGCGGGACAAACAGAGCGAGGGAAGGCCCGATGAGACGGTGCGCATTTCTTTTACGTGCAGGCGCGAAGCGCTACGCCTTGCTTCGGATTCCGATATTTTTTTAAAGGTAGGGAGCTGGTTGGACGGAAGAGGGTGGGTACTGGGTCGGGGGTGGGTGTCGATGTGCCGAGGGGGGGGGGGTATGTCATCGTGCTGCACCCGGGGGGGGGGGTGTAACGGCGAACCACCCCAGGTGGCAGCCCCCCTCGCTACGCCACTGAGTTACAATCATGCCTATAACCCAGAGACCAATGAGCTGCTAAAACCTCGAGTACTAATAACTATGCAAGGCTACTCTCTGTGTATATGCATTACCAATTCAATAAGAAACATATATAAATTGCAGGAGAAGGAAAAACACTCCTCTGAGAAAATATTCTTAAAGAAAGGCACACTTATCTTAATGCTGCCGAGTGTGTACACTACACCCGGCAGATGCTACTTTTCCAGGCGTCGTAATATTTTCTTCGCCGCTGTTTCCGACACTGTAGCTGGCAGAGTCCGTCTGTGTCCGACACTGCAGGGTTTCGAGACTGCCTTCGTCAGGGACCCGGAGCAAAACTGCCACTCTCTATAAACAAATATATACCGCACCAAATGTTTTTATAAATATGTAAACTCAATGTTCCATTACTGTGATCATAAGATGAAAAAATGAAAAAAAAAGAGTTTAATGAGGGGTGAATGTTTATGTAAGTGCATGTATGTATGGAGAGTTAATATCTTTAAATATTAGGATAGAGATGGAGAATTTTAGTTCTTGTTATAACGGTCATGTTCTTGTTATAACGGTCACTTTATTGTATTGGAAGCACTTGTATACTCACTGTTGTTCATTTGAACATATGGGAGATTTTTTAATTTAATTTTATTTATTATTTATTCAATTATTCAAATTATTACATCTTGTTTAGTAAGTATCATACATATGCATAAATCTTTCTCAGAAAAACTTAATCAAGAAAAGTAAAATAATTCACTCTTCATAAGAAATTGACACTCAAGTCCATAAATAAGGAATCCAAAATGTAGGAAAAATACTGGAAACAAACAACAGAAAAAGAAAATATAACTGGATATCGCACTACATTAAGTGGGGTTGCCTAATTTCTTTATCGTTTATCCAATTTTGCTGAGGCTATAAGTGCAGATACATGAGCAGGTTCCATAAATACAAAATCCCAGGAATAACATGTATAGAATGTTTGTACGTTTGGGAAGCTCGCCAGGTGCCCTTGGCCTGGATTGGCTGCTGTTGTGGACAGGATGCTGGGCTCGATGGACCCTTGGTCTTTTCCCAGTATGGCATTACTTATGTACTTATATATTTTTCCCCCAAGCCTTATTATGCACTTGCAAGGGTATCTTTAAAAAAAGGTACCCCCCAAGTGCAAAACTTCAGGCTTTAGGAGTAAGAATTGTTTCCTCCGCCGTCTAGTCTCCTTAGAGACATCTGGAAACAGGAGAATTTTAAACCCTAAAAAAGGCTTTTCTTTATTACAGAAAAACATGCGGAATATCCAATTCTTATCTGGCAATAATGCCACAGTCGCCACCAAAGTGGCGGCTGAGGCAAGTTCAGAGTCAGTAGTTTCAAGCAAAAGAGAAATGTCCATTGGTTTTTCAGGTATCCGATTCAGGTCTTTCCCAGGAATATAATAGACCAAGGTAAAGGGTGGAAGATTCTGTTCAGGAATGTCCAAGATCTCACGCAAATAGCGTTTTAACATTTCCTGAAGAGTTACATTTTGTACTCTGGGAAAGTTGACAAATCTTAAATTATGACTTTTAGTATAGTTATCAAACACTTCAGTCTTCATCCTAAGACTGGTCAAATCTTTTATCATCGTAGATTGAATTACTTCAAAATTCGAAATTTTTTAATCAACTTTTTCCTCTAATTTTCCAAATTTGTCTTCCAGATCTTTAAACTCCTCTTCTTTTTTTTGAAAATCAGTCTCCAAAGATTTTAATCTTGGTAACGTCTCATTATTTTGCTTAAGAAAAATTTGTCCCAAGTTAGACACCAAATCCCATAAAGTATCTAATGTCACTTCCTTTGGTTTTTCTACTAACGCTTTAGGAATTTCAAACCTTGTGGAAGTCAGCTCAGGAATCCGACTCTGTTCCTCAGCTCCTCTCCCCTCACTCCGCGGCGTCACATTGGGCAAAATGCCCTCCGTTCCCTTCTCCGTTGTTAACTGTGCTTCCAATCGACGCTCTACAGGGCCCTCTGTACCTTCCGGGGTAGACCCTGTCGATTCGAGGAGGAAAGAACTCGTGCCAATCTGCTGGGGAGGTGGTGAACGCGTAGCGGGGCTTAGTGTGACATCGAGGCCAAGGGAAGCCGAAGTCTCCAGTTCAACGGCATTCCCCAGCTGGCGACATCCCGCTTAGAGAGGCAAGACCCGGCGGTCTAAAGAATCGGTCAATAGTACCAGGCAATGGAGGGGGTAGCGGGGAAGCTCTAGCCGCTACTCTCCCTCGACGTTTAGGCATTATTTCAGAGGTAAGATCCCGGCCTGCAGCGTCTTAATGGAGTGCGGCCATCTTGGATCCTTGCTTCAACATATGGGAGATTTTCAATGATGGAGAAACCCATCCGCCCTCTAGGGATAGACTTAACGCTTTGTGTGGATAAGTCCTACCTCTGAGAATTTCTCCTTTTTCACACAAATATTTATATGTATATATTTTGTGTTTATAAGAGATCACTTGAAGCTCTCTTCCTATACCCCTTTTGGTTTTTGAAGAGAGTTCTAAAAAGAACCCTGGAACTAATTAATGTCATTAGCGGGATATAAGTCCAGTAAAGTCTGTGCATGTATCTCTGGCTGCTGAGCCATGTGCAACATAGAATAACCAGTAGCGCTGACCCGAGTGCGCATGCGCCCAGCGTCTATTTTTTGGACTAGGTCTGTTTGCAAACTATTTGGTCATTGCATTGGGAAACTAACTTTCAGTTAGGAAGCCGTGAGTTAAGCACTGGTACACGAGTCCCCCATTCTCAGCTTCCTCACATTTCCAGAACGGCAGGGTAAGACTGAGGTGCACTGGCAGAGCTGTGTGTCAGGGTCAAAGTTCTAGAATAAAATTGCCGTGCAAGGGGAGGTGCTACTGTTGGGAGATTTCAACTTGTCTGATGTGGATTGGAATGTTCCGTCCCGTCTGCGGAATTGGAAAGAAGTAGGGAGATTGTGGATGCCTGTCAAAGTGCCTTGCTCAGACAAATGGTGACGGAACCCATGAGGGAAGGGTCGATGCTGGATCTAGTGCTTACGAATGGAGGTAGTGTTTCTGATATAAGGGGGAAGGCGGAGTGCGGACACACAAAACTCAAAGTACTGGATTTCAGGCATACTGATTTTGATAAAATGGGGGAATACCTGAAGAAGGAGCTGTTGGCGTGGGAAGGCATAGGAGAAGTGGAAAAACAGTGGTCCAAGCTAAAGGCTGCTATAAATATGGTGACTGATCTTTTTGTGAGGAAAGTAAACAAAAACAAGAGAAGCAGGAAGCCCTCTCCTGAAGTCACTTCACTGGCTCCCTATCCGTTTCTGTATAAAATTCAAGCTCCTCTTGTTGACCTATAAGTGCATTCACTCTGCAGCCCCTCACTACCTCTCCACTCTCATCTCTCCCTACACTCCGTTCACTAGGCAACTCTCTCCTAATTGCACCCTTCTCCTCCATCGCTAACTCCAGACTCCGTTCCTTTTATCTCGCCGCACCTTATGCCTGGAATAGGCTTCCTGAGCCGTTACGTCTAGCTCCATCCCTGGCCGCCTTCAAATCCGGGCTAAAGGCCTACCTGTTTGATGCTGCTTTTGACTCCTAACTTGTCACTTGCTCGTAACCTTTATCTTGTCTTCCTCTCTTCAATAGTCTCTTCCCTATGTGTCCTTCTGTCTGTCCTACCCTTATCCCTTATTGGTCCTATCTGTCTGTCCTGATTTAGATTGTAAGCTCTTTTGAGCAGGGACTGTCTTTTCTTCATGTTCAATTGTGAAGCGCTGCGTACAACTGGTAGCGCTATAGAAATGATTTATATTAGTAGTATATGGTTCTCCAAACAAGTAACTGAAAAAATAAGAGCAAAAGAGGCTTTGTTAAAGAAATACAAAAGAATGCAACGAGAGGATCATAGAAAAGATTATCGGATTAAACTGAAAGAAGCGAAGAGGGAAATACGGCTAGCAAAAGCGCGAGTAGAAGAAAAAATGGCTAAAGATGTAAAGAGAGGTGACAAGACTTTTTTCAGATATATTGGAGAAAGGAGAGGAGATAGGAATATAGATATACAATATCCACTGGCTCCCCTTTGTCCACATGTTTGTTCACCCCCTCGAAAAAATGCAGTAGATTTGTGAGGCAAGACTTCCCTTCACTAAATCCTTGCTGACTTTTTGTTTCAGTAGCCCATGCTTTTGTATGCACTCTGTAATTTTATTCTTAATAATTGCCTCCACCTTTTTTCCCGGCACTGACATCAGACTCACCGGTCTATAATTTCCCGGATCTCCTCTGGACCCCTTTTTAAAAATCGGTGTCACATTGGCCACCCTCCAATCTTCCGGTACCACACCTGATTTTAGGGATAAATTGCATGTTACTAACAGTAGCTCCACAAGTTCATTTTTCAGCTCTATTAATACTCTGGGATGAATACCATCCGGTCCTGGTGATTTACTACTTTTCAGTTTGCAGAACTGCCCCATTACATCCTCCAAGTTTACAGAGAAATCATTTAGTCTTTCTGACTCGTCTGCTGCAAATACCTTTTCCGGCCCTGGTATCCCTCCCAAATCCTCCTCGGTGAAGACCGAAGCAGAGAATTCATTTAATTTCTCCGTTACGGCTTTGTCTTCCCTAATCTTATTGACTTTTTTGACTGGGTGACCAAAGAACTGGATGAAGGACGTTTGCTAGATGTAATCTACTTGGACTTCAGCAAAGCCTTTGATACAGTCCCCCACAGAAGACTCGTGAATAAGCTGAAAGGGTTGAACTTAGGACCAAAAGTGGTGAACTGGATAAGAAACTGGTTGATGACAGGTAGCAGAGGGTGGTGGTAAATGGAATTTATTTATTTATAACATTTGTATCCCACAATATTCCCACCCATGGGCAGGCTCAATGTGGCATACAATAGTTAATAAGCAAACAATAGTACAAAGTACAGCAGACAAGGTCACAGATGGGAGAGAGAAATGACTGATGAAGAAAAGGAGAGATAAATTATCACAGAACGAGCTATGGGCTAAAAGGGCTTGGCTCCTGTAGGGCTCTGCCAAAAAGGAAGGTCTTGAGACGCTTCTTGAAGGTCGGGTGATCTGAAGTGAATTTGATCTCTTGAGGTAGCCCATTCCACAGTTGAGTGCTGAGATAAGGGAAAGAGGAGCCATAGATGGTCTTATATTTGAGGCTATGGGGAGCAGGGTAATGGAGAATGAGGTACGAGCGGGCCGATCTTCGGGAGTTCCTGGGTGGTAGGTCAACGAGAGTGTCCATATAGGAAGGGGCATCTCCATAGATGATTTTGTGCACCAATGCGCAGGTCTTGAACGCGATGCGGTCCTTCACAGGGAGCCAGTGCAGCCGTTCACGTAACGGTCTCGAGCTTTCAAATCTAGATATGCCAAAGATGAGTCGGGCAGCTGTATTCTGAGCCGTTTGCAATTTTCTTAGGAGCATACCCGTGCATCCCCCGTAGATACTATTGCAGTAGTCAAGACGGCTAATCACCAGGGACTGGACTAGATTGCGGAATACGCCTCGAGGGAAGTATGGCTTGATACGCTTAAGTCTCCAGAGAGAGTAGAACATTTGCTTGACTGTAGAGTTCACATGCTGCTCTAATGACAAAGTTCTGTCAACCAGGACTCCCAAAATTTTTAGGGATATTGAGATAGGCAGGATGAGCTCAGGAGTAATTAGCGTAAGAGGCCAGAGTTTGTAATAAGGAGAGGAGAGGATCAAACAGTGCGTTTTCTCGGCATTGAGTTTGAATCAAAAAGAATTGGCCCAGTCAAGCATAGTGTTAAAGCCACTCAGAGGAAAGGAAGGTGAGCAGTGGAGTTCCTCAGGGGTTGGTTCTGGGGCCTATTCTGTTTAATATATTTGTGGGAGATATTGCTGAAGGGTTATAAGGAAAGGTGTGCCTTTTTGCGGATGACACGAAAATAGCCAATAGAGTGGATACCCTGGAGGGAGTAGAAATAATGAGAAGGGATCTCCAAGCGTTAGAAGAATGGTCGAGCGTCTGGCAGTTAAAATTTGCGTCTGGCAGTTTAAAATGTTTATGCGACCCCTTGTAGAACATTGGGGGTCGCATAAACATACTATAGAGGAGTTACGATGTGTGGTGTTGGTACAAGTGACTCCTCATGGTGGGGGTGGTGATGGCACCACGCAATTGTTTACTTTGGAACAGCAATTTATTTTTACGTGGGTTACGGTGGCTCCCAGGGGCCTCAACCTGGAGGTAGAATGGGTATAACTCTAGGGAGTGGTTCGCTGGTGGAGTTGATTATGGAGAGATTTGTCAGGTTTAAAAGGATACATGTCGGGTGTGTTCTCCATTTGCTAACGGCTTCGATCAGAGGAGGTCCCGCTTGGTAATCTGTTTTACAGACCCGTAGGTAGGCAGCCTTCAAGCACCTTATGCCTGGAATAGACTTCCTGGACCTATACGTCTAGCTCCATCTCTACCTGTTTTCAAATCTATGCTGAAAACCAACCTTTTCACTGCTGCTTTTAGCTCCTAGCCACAATTGCCCTCCCCTTGTCCTTTCCTCCCTTCTCACCCATTACTTCCCTCACCCGTAACTGTCTTGTCTGTCTGTATTATTTAAATTGTAAGCTCTTTTGAGCAGGGACTGTCTCTTTGTATCGGGTGTTCAGCGCTGCGTGCGTCTGGTAGCGCTATACAAATGCTAATAATAATAATAATGTATATTTAAGTAAATAACAGATGGAGGGAGATTATTTTATTGCGTTATCATTCTAGGATACGGGCGTTGCTCCTGCTGATGAAGGGCAACACGAAATGCGGTCTCGCATTGAGGAGCTAAAGTGAAATTATCTTTATGGCTTCAGTTGGAGTCGAATGGTAGCTCTCTTCAAGCTGCGCTGAACCATTAAGCGAGTCTATGAAGATATGCTATAAACAAGGGATTTTCTTTAACACAAGGGTCCTGTGGTTAACAAAGACTGCCAGCGGACACAATATACAGGAAAACTGATGGTGTGGAAGTTTCATTTTGGAACTGACACAAGACATTGTGTGGATATATAGAGATCATTGCTGCTGGAAATTGGGACTATTTGTGAATATATGTGTAATTAAGTATTTTCATAGGTGTGGGGTTGGATGGTGAAGTGAAAGGCATGAATCCCAGTTTTGTATGTAGTGTGGGTATGTACGATACATTGATTGTCAATAATAAACTCTTTGTATCAATTTATCAGGAGTACGTTTATAATATATTGTGACGCGTGAGTACTCTGCTGTGAATAAATATCCCCTATTGTGATAGATTAGTTAAAATTTAATGCCAAGAAGTGTAGAGTGATGCACTTGGGGTGCAGAAACCCAAAAGAGAGATAGTAAGCTCAACTCAGGAGCGAGTCCTTGGGGTGTTGGTGTCTGAGGATCTGAAGGTGAAGAAACAAGGCAACATCTGTGGCCAGAAGGATGCTAGGCTGGAGTATTGTGTTCAGTTTTGGAGGCCGTATCTTGCTAAACATGTAAAAAAACTGGAAGCGGTGCAAAGAAAAGCTACGAAAATGGTATGGGATTTGCGTTGCAAGCCGTACGAGGAGAGGCTTGTGACCTGAACATGTATACCTTGAAGGAAAGGAGAAACAGGGGTGATATGATACAGATGTTCAAATATTGAAAGGTATTAATCCGCAAACGAACCTTTTCCGGAGACGGGAAGGCGGTAGAACTAGAGGACATGAATTGAGGTTGAAGGGGGGCAGACTCAGGACTAATGTCAGGAAGTATTTTTTCACGGAGAGGGTGGTACATATGTGGAATGCCCTCCCGCGGGAGGTGGTAGAGATGAAAACGTAATGGAATTCAAATATGCGTCGGATAAACACAAAGGAATCCTGTTTAGAAGGAATGGTTCTGTGGAATCTTAGCGGAGATTGGGTGGTAACGCCGGTAATTGGAAACAAAACGGGAGCTGGGCAGACTTCTACAGTCTACGCCCTGATCGTGACTGAATAGATAGGGATGGGCTGGAGTGTAAATTTTAAGGGGCTTCAACGTTAGCTTCAGAACCTGTAGTACAGTAACAGTGCTGGGCAGACTTCTATGGTCTGTGCCCTGAGAATGGCAAGGACAAATCAAACTCAGGTATAAAGTATCACATACCATGTAAAATGAGTTTATCTTGTTGGGCAGACTGAGTGGACCGTACAGGTCTTTATCCGTCGTCATTTACTATGTTACTATGTAATCAGTAGTGGAACAGCGGAGGCCACTGTAGGGCATGAATGAGATGTATTAGCAGAGCTATATGTGTGAAACTTAGTAGTTGAGGATGAGATGCTGCAGAGCAGGCATGAGGTGCTTTGGCAGAGCTATATGTGTGAGTCTCAGTAATGGAGTAGGAGGTGCCGCAGGGCATGAGTGAGGTGTGAGGGAAGGTATGCAGTAGATACTGTGAAGACAGACTGCTCTCTGTTGCTGTATGAATACCCTTTAGTTCAGAAATGAAATTGTGACTGGGATAATTCTGAAATATTGCTAACTCCAATCACATCGCTAATCTTGTTAGAAAACATTACTGCTTCCCAGGCCTTTTAATAAGAGTGTTTCAGGTCTGCAGTGGTGATATGCTGTTTCCTGCCTTGCTCTCTCCTGGCGTATGATTCCTATAGGTTTCTTCTGCGTATGTCCTTATTTAATTATGCATTATGTAGGACATCTTCATTTTGCAATTACATGAGTGGAAGGCTGTAAGCAGCAGCTGCTCAGGGAGTCTAAGATGTACCTCTGCTATTGAATAGCTCCCTTGACTCCAGATTTAGCCAGGAATAGGATGCATCTTTCATTTACTCTTTGTAAACAGACAGAGAACCGCATCCCCAGAGCCCAATGGAGCTAAACAGGGTTATTGAGGTAACCAGTAATAGCATTGTACAATCCAACATTGTCACTCAGAGGAAACAGTTCATCTTTAACTCTAGGTTATCAGCTATAGCCTGATCCAATCATGAGCTCTGTGACCCTCATTAACCAAGTCCTATCCAATCCTGTGCTGTGTCACTCTTGGTGACCAGTAACAGCCCTGCCCAATCCTGTGCTGATCAAACCAAAAAATGCTAATGAGAGGATTAGTAATTAAAGCTCTAAAGGACAGATACTTCCAGTCACAAAAAAAACAAAAAAAAAATAGTCCACAGAGCAAACACCCTTTTCAGAGAAATAACATTGATCTTAAATTAAGAATATAAACTCTTTATAATGTGCTCATATATCTTCACGGGACTATCACAGGCCATCAGGTCTTCTGAAATACCCACTTCATAGTTCAGTCATTGCATATTGTATTTTTATATTTTAATCCCAATCGTGCTTTATTTTTATCAAAAGGGTCTTGAGATGGACCAGGTTTTGCGTGTCGCAGTTTCAGGTCACCCGGTCTGTAAAGGTCCTTCACTAGGGTCCTTTTTCAACTTGCGAAAGACGCCATCCCTAAGTCTCTTTTGATAACCAGTCACACCCCCTGCCCAATCCTGTGCTTTTTTTTTTAGTCTTGGTAATCAGTTACTGTCGCGTCCCATCTTGGGCTGAGTCATTCTCGGTAACTACTAGTTACAGCCCTGTCGAATCCTGTTGTGGGTCAGCCTCGGTGTTAGAGTCCTTGCAAAAGAGCTGTCAGAAAAACACTAAGCTTAATTGTCAGTGAAACTGCCATGTACTGTGGAGGTGCAGCGATTCCTACGAAAGTAGTCAGACATTTGAAAAGGGAACTCCGTGCTGGACTCAACGCTTATTCCTAACTCTTAGACTCCTGACGCAGGCGCTATTTGCACCGAAACACGGCAGCTGTGTCGAGTCATTTGAATACTCTTCAATAAAGGTTTTGAAATCGACACGTCTCCCTTGGTTTTGGATAGAGCCAACCTGCCCTACTCCCGTCTCCTTTATCAAACTAGAGTACAGAACATCAGAAATCTTGAACCAAAATCAGACTTACGGTTCTGAAGTGTTGAAGAAGAGTTTCTGCTCAGCAGCCTTCTCAACCGGCTCACTCTGTATACAAAGAGGAGGCAGGAGATCTCAGCACCGAGTTGAGAGTTGATGTTGTAAATACTTGTAAACTGGTGAAAATGTGATGATGTAACAAAGGTTTTGAAAGGCTCCTGCAGCAAGGTACAGTGTTAGATTACAGTTCATAAACAAGCATGCTGCAGACAGATTCCCCCTGCTCGGAGAGAGAAGGGGAGGGGGGGGGGTTAACTACCCAACAAGCAGTGTTGCCAGATGGTGAAAATGTTTCTAACCCAAAGGTAGCCCAAAAATAGCACAATACTAATATAAATTTTAATAAGGTCAATATGAATATTGTAATCAACATAATGATAATCAGCATAAGCATCATAATCATAATTAGCACAAATTCATAATCCATCTGTCCACCCACAAAACAAAAGGAGAAAGTTCCCACCACAAACCATCTCTCTCGTTTGATCCAGGCACAGGAAAAAAACACAAGATTTTACATGTTTCCAGGTTTCAACCTAAATCATGCTTAATGCGGGATATAAATGTTATAAATAAATAAATAAATAGATAGAAACTCAATGTTCAGTACCTGAGTCTCATAACATGATGTCTGTTTTAGTGGCCCTTTACCGGGAGAAAAAAAATCTCTGCATGAATATAACACGTGCTAGGGTGTCCCTATAACCAGCCCCTCCAAATGACACACTGATTACGATTTATAGCAAATTACTATCCTACCTATGAAAAATTATTCTGTTATTATCATTGGAGCTGACTCTGTGGGTGCTTGAGCACCCCCAATATTGAGAAAATTCCTTGTATGTGTCCAGGGAGGGGTCATTTCCATTGGGCTTAGCACCCCCAATAATTTTGAAAAGTTGGGTCCTATGGTTATTATACTTCCTTTATGTACATCTGCATACTGCACAAGCTGGCATGTTTGAAAATATAAGTGAGGTTAAATAAAAATGCTACCAACAATAAAGAATGCCAACGCGGTGTCACGGTTGTGGCCGGGCCCTTATGTTCAGACCTACTGTTTCTCTGTATCTAGCTCTGTGACCTCCCCAGTCTGCCTTTTTTCCTGTTGTTGTTCTTCCTGTTAGCCAAGCCTCACTTTGGTATCCCTGAAGCCAAGCCTCGCTTTGGTCTCCCTGCTTCATTTCTTGCTGTTGTTCTTCCTGTTAGCCAAGCCTCACTTTGGTATCCCTGAAGCCAAGCCTCACTTTGGTCTCCTTGCTTCTGCTTCATTTCCTACTTGTGACATCATCAGCCTACTTCTTTATAAGGACACAGGGAGCTTTCCTGTGTTGCCTTTGCAACAGGTCTATTTTCCGTTTTCTTGTTGTACTGTTGTTTGATTCTGAGGGAACTGGTCTTCTTGTTATGCTATGCCTTTGGGCACAGCCCTGAGCCCTGTGTGAGTGGTTTTGGTTTGAATCTGTATGGATTACTTCCCTGTTAGGTTTGCTCTCAAGCAAAGTCCTCTTCTGTTTCTCTGTGTGTGTTGTTCTGCTTTAAACCTGTATAGATTACTAGCCTGTTAACTTTGCTTCCAAGCAAAGCCCTGTTCTGTTTTCCTGTTTGTGGGTTGTTGTTTTTTTGTTACATTTGTACCCCACGCTTTCCCACTCATGGCAGGCTCAATGCGGCTTACATGGGGCAATGGAGGGTTAAGTGACTTGCCCCAGAGTCACAAGGAGCTGCCTGTGCCTGAAGTGGGAATTGAACTCAGTTCCTCAGTTCCCCAAGACCAAAGTCCACCACCCTGACTAGATTCATTTCTTGTTATCTAGGCTCCCTACCTTAAACCTGTTTTGTTTCCGTGTGGTTTCCTTTGTTACCTTTCACTGTTTAGAGAGCCGGTTGTTGCCAGCCCAGCTGCTTTCCTTGATTACCTTGCTCCCGTGCAGCTGGGTGTGCTCTGTCTCTGCCTGCTTTTCCTTTTCTTTCCTGGCTGAGTTCTGGTAAGAACATTGTTTGTTTTTCCCTTTGTTTGCTTTAAACCTTTGTCTGCAGTGTAAGCCCTGCTTCTTTCTGATGTATTTTAGAAGCAGCCCTTCCCTTTAGCCTGCTTTAACTCTTTGTCTGCTTTGTCTGTCTCTTGATTTTATTTATTTATTTATTGCATTTGTACCCCACATTATCCCACCTTTTTGCAGGCTCAATGTGGCTTACAGGGTGTTAATATAGTATAGTCATTACCTAATCTTAGATACAGTCGGTAATAAACTGGAGGTAGAAGAGGAATTGGTTAGAAGGTATTAGGTAAGGTGGTGTTAGAGGTGTTTTAAAGCGTTTGGGTGGTATACGGAGTAGTTTGTTTCATCAAGGATTATTTTTGTAGGCCTTGTTGAAGAGAAATGTCTTCAAAGATTTGCGAAAGCTGGTTAAGTTGTCAATGGTTTTCAGGGTCATGGGTAGTGCGTTCCATAACTGTGTGCTTTTGTACGCAAAGGTAGTAGCGTATGCCTGTTTGTATTTAAATCCTTTACAGCTGGGGAAGTTCAAATCGAGGAACTTGCGGGCTGATCTTCTGGCATTTCTGGGTGGTAAGTCTATTAGGTTCAGCATGTAGAGTGGGGCCTCTGCGTGAATGATTTTGTATACGGTCGTGCAGATCTTGAACTCAATTCGTTCCTTGAACTGGAGCCAGTGCAGTTTCTCTCTTAGGTGCTTTGCGCTTTCGTATTTGGTTTTTCCAAAAATGAGATGGGCTGCGGTGTTCTGGGCTGTTTGGCGTTTTTTAATGGTCTGTTCTTTGCATCCTACGTACAGAGCGTTGCAATAGTCCAAGTGACTTATCACTAGTCACTGTACTAGGGTGCGGAAGACGTATCTAGGGAAAAAAGGTTTTATTCTTTTGAGTTTCCACATAGAGTAGAACATTTTTTTCGTTGTGTTCTTCATGTGGGTATCAAGTGTGAGGTTTCGATCAATAGTGACTCCCAGAATTTTCAGATTTTCTGAGATGGGGAGTGTGCAGTAAGGTGTGGTTATGGTAGGGTAGTTGCTTGTGTTGTATTGGGAAGTGAGAACCAGACATTGAGTTTTTTCCGCGTTCAGTTTTAACCAGGGGCATATCTGAACTGCGGCGGTAGGGGGGGCCAGGGCCAGAGTGAGGGGGCACATTATAGCCCCCCCCCGCCGCCACCGCTGCCATTGCCGATCCCCCTCCCCCCAGCCGCTGCCATTGCCAACCCTCCCCCTCCGTTGCTCGCCTACCTTCGCTGGCGGGGGACCCCAACCCCCGCCAGCCGAGGTCCGCGTCCTCCTGCCGCTGCCGGCTGCCTTTAAAAGAATTCCGTCAGCTGGCGGGGGACCCCCAACCCCCGCCAGCCAAGCCGAGGTCCTTTCATTTTTCCACTGAAGCTGGCGCCGACAAAAGTTTCTTTTGAGTCTGACGTCGCTGCACGTTGTACGTGCAGGACGTCAGACTCAGAAACAGAATGAAGCTGTTTCTGAGTCTGACGTCCTGCACGTACAACGTGCAGTGACATCAGACTCAAAAGAAACTTTCGTCGGCGCCAGCTTCAGTGGAAAAATGAAAGGACCTCGGCTTGGCTGGCGGGGGTTGGGGGTCCCCCGCCAGCTGACGGAATTCTTTAAAGGCAGCTGGCAGTGGCAGGAGGATGCGGACCTCGGCTGGCGGGGGTTGGGGTCCCCCGCCAGCGAAGGTAGGCGAGCAATGGAGGGGGAGGGTTGGCAGCGGTAGGGGGGTCCAGGGCGAAGTCTGCGGGGGCCCAGGCCCCTGAGGCCCCACGCAGATACGCCCCTGGTTTTAACTTGAATGAGTCCGCCCAAGAGTGCATGATTTGGAGGCTCTGATTGATCTCGTTGGTTATTTCGTTTAGGTTACTTTTGAACGGGATGTGGATCGTAACATCGTCCGCATATATGTAGGGGTTAAGGTTCTGATTGGCTAGTAGTTTGGCCAGTGGTATCATCATCAGGTTGAAAATAGTTGGTGAGAGGGGTGATTCTTGTGAGCATTGCTCCTTATCTGATTTGTGTATGTAAAGGCAGCTTTCCCTGTTGGCTTGCTTTTCCCTTTGTCTCTAGTGTCTGTGATTTGACTGTGGCACAGCCTTGTGCATTCTTAAGAGTGGCTTCTCTTTACCCTTGAGTGCTATGGGGCACAGCCTTGTGTATTCTTATGAGTGGCTTCCCTTTACCTTTGAGTCCTGTATGGCCAGCCTTGTGTATTCTTGAGTGGATTCCCTTGACCCTTGAGTGCTGTGTGGCACAGCCTTGTGCATTCCTATAAGCAGCTTCCCTTTACCCTTGTGTGTTGTGTGGCCAGCCTTGTGTATTCTTATGAGTGGTTTCCCTTTACTTTTGAGTGCTGCGTGGCCAGCCTTGTGTATTTTTATGAGTGGCTTCCCTTTTCCCTTGAGTGCTGTGGGCTTCCCTTTTCCCTTGAGTGCTGTGTGGCACAGCCTAGTGTATTCCTATGAGTGGCTTCCCTTTTTTTCCTTGAGTGCCTAGTGGCACACCCTTGAGTATTCCTTTGAGTGGCTTCCCTTTTTCTTGAGTGCTGTATGGTACAGCTTAGAGTGTTCCCTCATGAGTGGCTTCCCTTATCCTTGAGTTCTGTATGGCATAGCCGTGAGTGTTCCTCTGTGTGGCCTTGTCTTGAGTTTTTCCTGTGTGCTTTCTGTTTGAGTTCTCTTTGTGAGGTTTCTGGTTGTGTTTGAGTGGATTGCTTTTTTGTTTAGCTGTGACTACTAGCATAGCCTTGAGCGGTCTCTCTGTGTGGCATGAATGGGCCGTTCTTCTGCTTTGCTGTCTACTAGCACAGTCCTGTGCATTCTCTCTGTTTGAGTGGGTGGTTCTTCTGTTTGCTGGGACTACTTGCTCAGCCGAGCTACCTCTCTGTGTGATTTCTGTTTGACTTGGTTAGGATGATTTGTTTATAGCTGTGGCTCTAGCACAGCCCTGAGTGTCCTCTCTGTTTGGTTCTGTTTGTGCTTGAGTGGATGGTTCTTCTGTTTAGCTGGGACTACTAGCCCAGCCCTGTGCTACCTCTCTGTGCGATGTCTGTTTGACTTGGTTAGGACTTTTCATTTAAAGCTGGGGTTCTAAACCCAGTCCTATGCTGCCTTCCTGTGTGGTTTTATTATCTTTTACTTGTGGTTTCTACCATATGAGTCTAACAGGCTTATTTTCGAAAGTGATCGCAGGCCATCTTCTGACATAAATCGGGAGATGGCCAGCGATCTCTCAAAAACGGCGAAATCTGTATAATCGAAAGCTGCTTTTTTCACACCATTGCCGCTTTCCCGTAGCCGAGCTGGCGAAAGTTCAAGGAGGCGTGTTGGCGGTGTAGCGAAGGCGGGACATGGGCGGGCATGGGCGTGGCTACCAGAGGGCCGGCTTCAGCACATAATGGAAAAAACAAAAGCGGTATTAATCAGTATTTCGTTGGTTTTACTTGGTCCTTTTATTTTCATGACCATGTTTCAAAAAGTTGCCACAAATCACCAGATGACCACCGGAGGGAATGGGGGATGACCTCCCCAGTGATCACCAACCCCCTCCCACACTAAAAAAATAAAAATAACCTTTTTTGCCAGCCTGTATGCCAGCCTCAAATGTCATACCCAGCTCCCTGACAGCAGTATGCAGGTCCCTGGAACAGTTTTTGTTGGTTGCAGTGGACTTCAGGCAGGCGGACCCAGGTCCATCCACCCCCTAACTGTTACACTTGTGGTGGTAAATGTTGAGCCCTCCAAACCCCCCCAAAACCCACTCTATCCACATGTAGGTGCCCCCTATCACCCATAAGGGCTGGGTATAGAGTTGTGGGCAGTGGGTTTTGGGTGGATTTGGGGGGCTCAGCACTCAAGGTAAGGGAGCTATGCACCTGAGAGCTATTTGTATATATTTTTTTAATTTTTAGAAGTGTCCCCTAGGGTGCCCGGTTGGTGTCCTGGCATGTCAGGGGACCAGTGCACTACAAATGCTGGCTCCTCCCACGACCAAATGCTTTGGATTTAGCTGGGTTTGAGATCGTCGGCATTTTTTTCCATTATCTCTGAAAAACAAAACCGGCCATCTCAGCAAACTCTGGCATTTGGCCGGGCCAAACCGCATTATCGAAAGAAAAGATGGCCGGCCATCTTTTTCGATAATACGGTTCGGCCAGCTGTTTGTGGCGCCACCAAAATAGATTGCCGGCAATCTATTTCGCCGGCGCCGTTCGATTATTCCTCTCTAAGTGGGGTTGTCTTTTCCCCTTCAGTGTCTTTGTATCTGTGTGTAGGGTCTTTTGACCCCTTGTTTGTGACTCTGTTTAGTGCAGTGTGTGTGCACTGCTTGAGTAGCACTTGCTCAAGAGATTCTGTTCTGTTTCTTTTCCCTTCCCTCTGGTATGATTCGGTTTCAGTTCGGCCGTGAGGCCCGTACGTTTAGACTCTGTACGAGTGGGTTCCGCATAGAATCTTGCTGCTCTTTGGGATTCCGCACAGAATCTTGCTACTCTATGGGATTCCAGAATCTTTCTACTCTTTGGACTTCTGCACGGAATCTTGCTTCTCTTTGAGATTCCGCATGGAATCTTGCTACTCTTTGGGATTCCAGAATCTTGCTACTCTTTGGGGTTCCGCACGGAATCTTGCTTCTCTTTGGGATTCCACACAGAATCTTGCTGCTGTCTGGGATTCTGCACAGAATCTTGCTACTTTGTCCTTATTCCTTATTTGTCCTGTTTGTCCTAATTAGATTGTAAGCTCTGTCCAGCAGGGACTGTCTCTTCATTTTCAAGGGTACAATGCTGCGTGCATCTAATAGCGCTATAGATATGATAAGTAGAAGTAGTAGTGGCTTTATTGGTCCCTGCTGATATTCAGTGGCACTAACTAGCCAGTTAAATGCCTTGCACAAGCTTCTCCTGGCCGGTTAAATTACTACTACTACTACTACTACTATTTAGCATTTCTATAGCGCTACAAGGCATACGCAGCGCTGCACAAACATAGACGAAAGACAGTCCCTGCTCAAAGAGCTTACAATCTAATAGACAAAAAATAAATAAAGTAAGCAAATCAAATCAATTAATGTGAACGGGAGGGAAGAGAGAAGGGTAGGTGGAGGCGAGTGGTTACAAGTGGTTACGAGTCAAAAGCAATGTTAAAGAGGTGGGCTTTCAGTCTAGATTTAAAGGTGGCCAAGGATGGGGCAAGACGTAGGGGCTCAGGAAGTTTATTCCAGGCGTAGGGTGCAGCGAGACAGAAGGCGCGAAGTCTGGAGTTGGCAGTAGTGGAGAAGGGAACAGATAAGAAGGATTTATCCATGGAGCGGAGTGCACGGGAAGGGGTGTAGGGAAGGACGAGTGTGGAGAGATACTGGGGAGCAGCACAGTGAATACATTTATAGGTTAGTAGAAGAAGTTTGAACAGGATGCGAAAACGGATAGGGAGCCAGTGAAGGGTCTTGAGGAGAGGGGTAGTATGAGTAAAGCGACCCTGGCGGAAGATGAGACGGGCAGCAGAGTTTTGAACCGACTGGAGAGGGGAGAGGTGACTAAGTGGGAGGCCAGCAAGAAGCAGATTGCAGTAGTCTAAACGAGAGGTGACAAGGGTGTGGATGAGGGTTTTGGTAGAGTGCTCGGAAAGAAAGGGGCGGATTTTACGGATGTTGTAAAGAAAGAAACGACAGGTCTTGGCAATCTGCTGGATATGAGCTTTGAATGTCAACCCCTTATTTTGTACCTGAGGGAATGGAGAATTAAGTGACAGAGAGTGTCAGGGACTTGAACCAGGGTTCCTCCTGCTGCTCTAACCACTGGACTAATCCTTGGCTCACTGCTCTGACTGAATTGGCAGAAGATGACATCCAATGAAAAACTGTGGCGCATGGGATACACTGAGGACTGCGATTGTGGAGTGCTGAGATGGAGGGGAAATAACATTGAGAGGGTCGGGGTGAGAATGCTTAGGGAACGGTTGTTACTATTACTTTCAAAATGATCTGCTTCTGCCCTTTTATTTGCTTTAAATGCTAAGTCTTGTCACTTTGGCCCAGCATCCTGTTTCCAACAGTGGCCAATCCAGGTCACAAATACCTGGCAAGATCCCACAAATGTACAAATCATTTTATACTGCTTATCCCAGAAATAGTGGATTTTCCCCAATTCCATTTAATAACGGTCTATGGACTTTTTCTTTAGTGATGCCAGTCAGTTTTTAGCTAAGCTCAGTACAATTCTCCAACATCCCACACATAGGAAATGTCCAGGACCTGATGAGGTTCAGATAGACTTTTACAAAAAACATATACAATCTTCCTGGTCTTTAATTATCTCATCATATGGAAAGCTATCATATGCTGTTATTACAGTCATTCATAAGAAGGATATGGTACTGTAATTTCTACCCTCCAATCTCTCTAATTAACTCTGACATTAAAAAAATAACATCTTAGCTGAAATTTTACAGTTATGACTGGAGAGTTTTATACCCCTTCTGATACAACAGGATTACATGGAGGTTTTAAAGAGGGAAGGGCTTCTATTGCTGAGATATAATGGCTTTTCAGTGTAATACATCCCCCAAAATGAAGAAATTCCTTGCCTAGCCCTCCCTGGATGCAGAAGGCCTCTGACAGGCTTCCAAGGCCTCGGCCTTTTGTCTTCCTTCATACATTTAATTTCCCTGCCAGCTTATGTAGAGTGAATCCATGCTATGATTCATAGGCCTTGCACCTAGAGAGTAAATATAGGATTTCTGTCTACTTTTTCCATTTAAAATGCTAGAAGACTGGGATGTCCATTACTTCTCTCTTATTTGATTTAGTCTTAAAACCATTTGTTCACTTGATTAGAGAATTTCCACGTATTATATGTCATAAGGTACCAAGCTATTCCTCTGTTTTCTTTAGAAGAACAGTCTGTAGCTTAAGCTAAGCTGCTTATATGCTAAGGGTAATGTAATGGAGGATGTCTTTGGATGTTCATCGCTGCATCCAACATTGCTCTCCTTCCCTGCCTGTCAACCCCCATGTTTAGCATCTCTCTCCTTCCATCTGCCCCTCCCTCCCCCCCGGTTGTGTCCAGTGTCTCTCCTTCTGTGCATGTTCACCTGGCACAAAATGGTTCTCAATCCTTCAAAAACTATAGCCGCCTGAGTCTCCGGTTCACTTCCCACCCTGTCTGTACCTCTCAATTTCTTCGATATCCAAATCTCCCTAGCCAACTCATTCCACTAGCACTACTGAAGTGGGTAAAAAGCCCACAGACACACATGGCCATGCGGTAAGAGAACTCTTACCGCATGGCCATGTGACGAGGATTCCTTACTGCAACCCAATGGCAATACTCGATTACCGTCGGGTTACTGTCACACAAGCTATTTCCAGGGGTTTTCTTTTTCCCTCGGAAATGGCACACGCTCTGGGTTGGACTACTGCCAATGGACGCATTGGGCCAGTGGTAGTCCCGGAAGAGTGAGCGGTAAGCCCACGTTGGACTTACCACCTCTCTGTAAAAGGTCCCTTTATGATTATTTTATTGTAAGCCACTATGACCTGTTTGCAATAATGGTCAGATATCAAGAATTTTCATAAACATAAATTTCAAAAACTGATATATTGCCATCATTAAATTACCAATAATAAATACAAAGAAAACAAAAAATGGAAAATACGATGATACTATTTTATTGTACTTAATACATTTTTTGATTAGCTTTCAGAGGCCAAAACTTCCTTCCTCAGGTCAGGACTGTATACTTCTGTTATGGTGTCCTGTCCTGACCTGAGAAGGGAGGTTTTGGTCTCCAAATGTTAGTCAAAAATTAATCCAATAAAAATATATCACCATTTACTATTTATATGTATTAATGTCTAGAGATGGGAGTAACTAGTGAAGTAATAAAATTTGCTGATGACAAAATGTTATTCAAAGTTGTTAAATCACAAGAGAATTGTGAAAAATTACAAGAGGACCTTACGAGACTGGGAGACTGGACATCTAAATGGCAGATGACGTTTAATGTGAGCAAGTGCAAAGTGATGCATGTGGGAAAGAGGAAACCAAATTATAGCTACGTAATGCAAGGTTCCACATTAGATTTCAACGACCAGGAAAGGGATCTAGGCGTTGTAGTCGATGATACATTGAAACCCTCTGCTCAGTGTGCGGCGGCGACTAACAAAGCAAATAGAATGTTAGGTATTATTAAAAAAAGGAATGGAAAACAAAAATGTGGATGTTATAATGCCTTTGTATCGCTCCATGGTGCGACCACACCTCAAATACTGTGTGCAATTCTGGTCACTGCATCTCAAAAAAGATATAGTGGAATTAGAAAAGGTACAGAGAAGGGTGACAAAAATGATAAAGGGAATGGGACGACTTCCCTATGAGGAAAGGCTGAAGAGGCTAGGGCTGTACACTAGGGTAAACATATTCAGGCCTTCCAGTCTCTTCTCATACATCTTTTGGCACAATCCCAATATCATTCTTGTCACCTTCCTCTGGACCGCTTCAACTCTTCTTACATCTTTAGCAAGATACTGCCTCCAAAACTGAATACAAAACTCCAGGTGGAGCCTCACCAATGACTTGTACAGGGGCATCAACACTTCCTTTCTTCTGCTGGTTACACCTCTCTCTATACAGCCTAGTATCCTTCTAGCTATGGCCATCGCCTTGTCACACTGTTTTGTCACCTTCAGATCCTCAGATATTATCACCCCAAGGTCCCTCTCCCTGTCTGTTCATATCAGCCTCTCACTGCCTAACACATATGTCTCCCTTGGATTTCTACTCCCTAAGTGGAGTGGGGGAGTGGCCTAGTGGTTAGGGTGGTGAACTTTGGCCCTGAGGGACTGAGTTCAATTCCCACTTCAGGCACAGGCAGCTCCTTGTGACTCTGGGCAAGTCACTTAACCCTCCATTGCCCCATGTAAGCTGCATTGAGCCTGCCATGAGTGGGAAAGCACAGGGTACAAATATAACAAAAATAAATAAGTGCATCACTCTGCACTTCTTTGTTTTGAACTGCAATTGTCAAACATTAGACCACTTTTCCAACTTTTGCAGATCCCTCTAGGGTATCCTCTCCGTTACAAATCTTGGTATCATCTGCAAAAAGGCAAACTTTACCTTCTAACCCTTTGGCAATATCGCTCACAAATATATTGAACAGAATTTTTTATTTTATTTTTGTTACATTTGTACCCCACGCTTTCCCACTCATGGCAGGCTCAATGCAGCTTACATGGGGCAATGGAGGGTTAAGTGACTTGCCCAGAGTCACAAGGAGCTGCCTGTGCCAGAAATCGAACTCAGTTCCTCAGTTCCCCAGGACCAAAGTCCACCACCCTAACCACTAGGCCACTCCTCCAGCACCGATCATTGAGGCTCTCCACTACTCACCTTTCCCTCCTCCGAGTGAATTCCATTAGCTACCACCCTCTGGCATCTGTCTGTCAACCAGTTCCTAATCCAGTTCACCACTTTGAGTATTAAATTCAGCCTGTGAAGTTTATTCAAGAGCCTCCTTTGCAGAAGTGTGTCAAAGGCTTTGCTGAAATCTAAGTAAATTACATCTAGTGTACGTTCTCGATCCAATTCAGTTGGCATGGTTTACCTTTGGTAAAACCATGTTGTCTCGGATCTTGTAATCTATTGGATTCCAGGTAATTCACTACCCTTTCCTTCAGCATCGCTTCCATTACTTTTCCAATAACCGAAGTGAGGCTTAGCGGCCTGTAGTTTCCAGCTTCTTCTCTTTCACCACGTTTGTGAAGAGGGATCACATTCGCTCTTCTCCAATCCCACAGAACCTCCCCCGTATCCAAGGGAGACATCGCCCTGTCTCAATGTGTAATTAAACTCAGGAATTTGTTGCCAGAGAATGTGGTAAAAGCAGTTAGCTTAGCGGGGTTTACAAAAGGTTTGCATAACTTCCTAAAAGAAAAATCCACAAACCATTACTAAAATGGACTTGGGGGAAAATCCACTACCTATTTCTGGGATAAGCAGCATAAAATGTATTGTACTGTTTTGGGATCTTGCCAGGTATTTGTGACCTGGATTGGCCACTGTTGGAAACAGGATGCTTGGCTTGATGGACCTTCACTCTTCCCCTACCATTTCCCAAATCTGTTTTCTATTGCCTTAGACACCCCCCCCCCCCCCCCCCCCCCCACACACACAGATCTCAATTTTTTTTTTTATTCCCTTGCTCCTCTGCTCATTATTCCCTCAGTCCTCTCCCAGCCTTTTGGCTTTTCAATTTTATTGCTCAGCTTTCTGTTTCTGTCCCTGTACCTTACCAGCAGCTCTCAGGCCTTTATTCCACAGGCCTCTGACTCGGGGCCCTTTACTCCCTCGCCCCACCTCACACTCGGCTTTTAATTCCCTAAAGTGTCAGCACTCTGGACACACTGTACCTGCTCCAGTCACCTCCTGCGATGCTGTGCCTACTAACGCAGCTAGCAAGTTCCAGCCAGACACTTTGTTCCAATGTTTTTCCTGTAATTACTGCTTTTATTTTATTAGATATCCATTAGAGCACGATATTATTCTATGACTCATTAGCTGCCCATTTTGCTGTATTTCCTCACACTTTTCAGTGCTACTCCGTCCCCTGCAGATTGCAAGAATTATTTGCCTTCAATTTTCTTAAAAATGGTATTTAACTGGTTTTGCTGTGAAGTGTCTGGGGAAATGTGTTTTTAATTCTCCCCAGACTGAGTTAGGGAATAATGGCCTAGCTCACACCCCTGCCGCCACTTCTCCCTCCTCCTGGCATTCTCTCACTGCTCAGAGTCTTCCCTAACTGCTCCTCTCTCATGGCTCAATCTTCCCTCAGGACTGCAATCTCCACTTCTCTCTCACTGCTACGTCACAGTTATCACTCACTGCCAATGCTATCCTGCTTTCTTCACAGTACTCAGCTACAATTTCCCCCACACCGCCAGGATCCCTTGCAGTGAGTCCCTCAGGGCTAGCCACCCTCTCCCATTCTATTCAACATTCTTCTGGCCTCCTTGGGATATGCCCTCGAAGCAGCGGGTTTCCAAGTTTTTACATACGCGGACGACATCACCATACTAATCCTATGGTGACGACACTCACTCAACAAAACAACACATAGAGGAATGTATCACTCTCATTAATCTGGATGACCAAAAGCCAATTAAAACTAAACTTTGTAAAAACCTAAATTCCTCTTGGCAGGTCAAAACACAACTAGAGAACAAAAGAACTCTTTGCAGTGAATGATTTATCCAACAAACTAGAACCCTCCCTCAAAATCCAGACCATTACAATAGACCAAAACTTCTCCTGGGAAACACAGGTGAATATGACGATCAAGGTTTGCTTCTTCCAAGTGCCCAACCTCAGACGTATAGAGAAATACTTTACACAAGAGCACTTCAGACTCATAGTACATGCTCTAATTCTAACCAAGCTAGACTATTTTATTTATTTATTTATTCATTCATTTGTGACATTTATACCCCATGTTAGCCTGAAATAAACACAAGTTTAATATGGCTTACAAACAGTAAAGTGAATAAAACATTTACAGACTATAACACAAATTACAATAAGTTGAAGATGCAAATTAATACCTGTGCAGTAAGTAACCAGGGATTTAGACTATCTCAAGGACAAACAAATAATTAAGGGTGGATAGGTGAGATTATAATTAGGCAGGACTAGATGGGAAACGAGTTTAAGAAATAGAGTTCTTTGTATTCGGAAAGGCCAGACTGAAGAAATATGTTTTTAAAAGACTTCTATAAGTTAGGTAATCATCTGTAAACTTGATTGATTTAGGAAGAGAATTCCAAATTTTGGTACCTTGATAGGAGAAATTAGCAGAGCAAATTGTTTTATATCACATTCTTACAGATAGGGAAATGTAAGACAAGATATTTTCTAGATGATGAAAGAGCATTACGAGGGGTAATTCAATAAGATTATTTATCTATGATGGGGCGTGACCAAACAGGATTTGGTGAATGAAAACACATAATTTGAAAGATATTCTATCTCTTATTGGTAACCAGTGTAGCACATATAAAAGAGAGTGGCTTTGGCGAAGCAAGGAGCTCTACATATAAGACGAGCAGCAGTATTTTGAGCTGTTTGTAATTTTTTGAGAAGACCACCTTTAAGTCCAGCATAGATGGAATTGCAATAGTTGAATTTGGTGAGGACAAGGAATTAAACCAAAGTACAAAAGGCAGATTTAGAGAAAAATGGTCTCAATCTCTTTAGCTTCCAAAGTGAATGAAAGGCACTCAAGGTCAACTTAGAGACTTGGTTTTTAAGGGTGAAGAAACGATCTTCATTGATGACTCAAGGAAATAGGTTTTGTTCTTAATAGTAAAGTTACTAAGATTCATAGGATGGTGAGGGATAGGTATTATTAGGAACTTAGTTTTATCCATGTTAAGTTTTAGTTTAAAATTATGAGCCCATGATTCCATATGTTTTATCCCTAGACTGATCATGTGAGTTATGTCAAGTAAATCCTTAGAGAATGGGATATAAATGGTGACATCATCAGCATATATGTATGTCAAAAGACCATGTTTTTCTAAAAGATGACCAAGAGGAATCATCATAATGTTAAACAAGATGGGGGAAAGAGGGTAACCCCAAGTGGAAGAAATTACACCTGATTGACTTGATACAAACTAGATCTTAAGAAGCCAGAAAACCATTTCAGGACAACTCCACAGATTCCATAATAGTCAAGAATATTTAAAAAGATTATTATGATCTATACTATTAAAGGCACTGGACAGGTCAAATTGAAGTATCAATATTTTGTTGCCAAAATTTAATTCTCTTCTAACGTTAGCTAAGAGGGTGGTAAGAGGGGCCTAAACCAAGATTGTGAACTATGCCATATGGCATGAAGCTGGAGATACTCCATAAGTAGGCGCATGATAAGTCCTTTCATTACTTTATCAAGAAGAGGAATTGAGGCTACTGGTCTATAGCTGGAAACTAAACTTAGGATAGTTTGGGACATTTTAGGTATAGGAGTCAAAATAATATTGCCATTGTCAAAGGGAAAGAAACCTTGAGACAACATCAAAGTAAGATTCAAGTATAAATGATGTAAGAATTTTTTTTTTATTTGTACCCTGCGCTTTCCCACTCATGGCAGGCTCAATGTGGCTTACATGGGGCAATGGAGGGTTAAGTGACTTGCCCAGAGTCACAAGGAGCTGCCTGTGCCTGCAGTGGGAATCAAACCCAGTTCCCCAGGACCAAAGTCCACCACTCTAACCACTAGGAGCTGACTTGAGGAGATAAGTAGGGCACATATCAAGCAGACAATGTGAATTTGCATATTTGTGTAACGTGTGATTGACCTGATCAGTAGTAATTGGAAATGCAGATGCTCATAATATTCCTATGAGCGTTTACACATTTAGCGCATGGTAATTTTTACTATGCGCTAAAAACACTAATACACTTTAGTAAACAGGGCGCTTAATGTTTTATTCCTGGTGCTGTACTAGTTTTCGTAAGGTGTGTACCTCTCATTGAACCAAAAATTGTTGGGTAATTGCAGTATATAAACTTGACTTGTATTCTATCATATGGAAACAATGCACATTATAGTATATTCAAACATGAAAACAGGGTACAGCAATATTACATATCAAGGAAAGAAAAGGAATAACAAAAGTACAATAATGTGCTAGCTGCAAAGAAATAAATACGAGAAGAGAGAAAGAGAGCAAATTGAGTACAAGAAAAGGAAAAAAGAAAAACATTTCTCTGTTCCCCTGATTATAATTACATAACCTGTAAGACATCAGATGGTTTGGGGAACTGAAATATCCTCTTCTCTGTTCCTGATTTTCACTCTCTTCTCCTATTCAAGAATAAACGCCTTCAAGTGCAAGGTATCGACAAACGTATAATCTTTCCTTAAATATTTGATCAAACATTTACGAGGGCATTTCAAGAAAAAAAAGACATCCCTAAATTTCATTTTAAGAAATTTTCTCCTAAATTCAGGAGAGGTGTCAGGATAAAAGGGAAAGGGGACTTGATATACTGCCTTTCTGAGGTTTTTGCAACTACATTCAAAGCAGTTTACATATATTCAGGTACTTATTTTGTACCAGGGGAAATGGAGAGTTAAGTGACTTGCCCATAGTCTCAAGGAGCTGTAGTGGGAATTGAACTCACTTCCTCAGAATCAAAGTCCACTAGGCTACTCCTCCATTCAAACACAAATAACAGACGAACATTAAGAATATCCATACTGAGTCAGACCAATGGTCCATGAAGCCCAGTATTCTGATTCCAACAGTGGTCAACCCAGGTCACAAGTACCTGACAGAAACCCAAATAGTAGCAACATTCCATGCTACCAATCCCAGGGCAAACAGTGGCTTCCCCATGTTCAATTCAGACTATAGACTTTTCCTCCAGGAACTTGTTCAAACCTTTTTTAAACCCAGATATGCTAACCGCTGTTACCACATCCTCTGTCAATGAGTTTCATAGCTTAACTAGTTGTTGAGTGAAAAATATTTCTTCCTATTTGTTTTAAAAGTATTTCCATGCAATTTCATTGAGTGTCTCCTGGTCATAGTAACATAGTAGATGATGACTGATAAAGACCTGTACAGTCCATCCAATTTGGCCAACAAGATAAACTCATTACATAAGGTATGAAGTGATATATCGTATATATACTTGACCTTGATGTGTCCTTTCCATTTTCAGGGCATATACCGTAGATGTCTGCCTTGTTCTAAAACTTTTGAAGTTGTCATCGAAGCCCCTGAAAAACATCCAAATCAATTCAGCCACAATCAGGGCACAGACCATGGAAGTGTGCCCAGCACTGGCTTTACTTCCCAATTATTGGTGTTACCACCTAATCTCTAGAAAGTTTCTTTGCTAAACAGGATTCCTTTGTGTTTATCCCACGATTTACTTTTACTGATTTTACACTACTCAGAATTTTGTAGACCTCAATCATATCTCCCCTCATCTGTCTCTTTTCCAAGCTGTGGAGGGGGTATTTTCGATATGACATCTAAGTCCGACTTTGGACGTTTTGCAAAAAATGTCCAAAATCTAAACAGGAAAGAAGGTCATTTTCGAAAAAGTAAAACATCTATCTTTTTTTTTTTGTTTTTAAATACTGTTTTGTGATTTGTACGTCCAAGTGCAAAACGCACAAAATCAAGCCATTGGGATGTAGGAGGAGCCAGCATTTTTAGCAGACTGGTCCCCCTGGCATTCCAAGACAGCAGTAGGACACCCTAGAGGGCACTGCAGTGAACTTCATAAAAAGCTCCCAGATACACATCGCACCATTGCTCCCTTACCTTGTCTGTTGAGCCCCCCCCCCCCAAAAAAAAACCACTACCCCCAACTGTACACCATTACCATAGCCCTTACAGGTGAAGGGGGCACCTATATGTGGGTACAGTGGGTTTCTGGTGAGTTTTGGAGGGCTCACAGTTTCCTCCACAAGTGTATCAGGTAGGGGGAGGTAGAAGCCTGGGTCCACCTGTCTGCAGTGCACTGGACCTACCACTAGACTACTCCAGGGACCTGAATGCTATTCTGATGCACCTGAGTCTTAGGAACGCCCAGGTCCCGCCCCTGAACATGCCCCTGATATGCCCCCTTGAGATTTGGATAAGATAAGTACCATCATTTTTTTATATCCTGTAAAACATTGACATATTATTTATTACGTTATTGGGACGGAAGAGGATGGTTACTGGTGCTATGATGGTAGCCCATACGCCATGCGCCCTCCCTGCCCATTTTCAAGTCCTTACTCAAGGCCCATCTCTTCTCCCTTGCTTTTAGCGCCTAACCACCTTCCCATTCCTGATACCTACACTGACTACATAGTTTTTACCTTTAGATTGTAAGCTCTCTTGAGCAGGGACTGTCCTTCCCCATGTTTAAACTTGTACAGCGCTGCGTAACCCTGGCAGCGCTATAGAAATGCTAAGTAGTAGTAGTAGTAGTAGACTTCATAGAAAAATGTCTAAAAATAGGTTTCAAAAATACTAATTTGGACGTTTTTATGAAAAAAACATCCAATTCTGCTTTATGCCACTTTTTATACGTTTTTCTGTTTTGAAAATGAGCCCGATAGAGCCCTAACCTCTTTAGCCTTTCCTCATATGGGAGGAATTCTATCCCCTTTAACATTTTGGTTGCTCTTCTTTGAACCTTTTCTAATTCTGCTATATCTTTTTTTGAGATTTGGTGACTAGAATTGAATGCAATACTCAAGGTGAGGTTGCACCATGGAGCGATACAGAGGCATTATAATATTCTTGGTCCTGTTTTGCATCCCTTTCCTAATAATTCCTAGCATCCTGTTTGCTTTTTTGGCCATCACCGCACACTGGGCAGAAGATTTCAGCGTATTGTCTACAATGACACCTAGGTCTTTTTCTTGAGTGCTGACTGCTGACTCCTTAGATGGACCATAGCATCAGGTAACTATGATTCAGATTATTCTTCCCAATGTGCATCACTTTGCATTTCTCCACATTAAATTTTATCTGCCATCTGGGTACCCAGTCTTCCAGTTTCCTAAGGTCTTCCTGCAATGTTTCACAATCTACATGTGTTTTGACAACTTTGAATAGTTGTGTATCATCTGAAAATTTAATCACGTCACTCGTTGTTCCAATTTTATCATTTATAAATATGTTAAATAGCACTGGTCCCAGTACTGATCCCTGTGGCACTCCACTATTCACCCTCCTCTATTGAAAGAAATGGCCATTTAACCCTCTGTTTTCTGTCCAGTAACCAATTGGACTGATTCTAAATAGTGAAACTCAAAAATTGCCATTTTGTAATCAGAGGTGTTGGAGTTACAGACTTGACGTGTTTGCCCAGAGGCGAGTTACCTGAAGAAGAAGTAGCATCCAAAACAGAGCTCTGTAGTACCTACGCTGTGGGGACATCTCATCCTTGGTGGAGATAAGAATGAATCCTTGCAAAGTGAACGAATTCAATCTGTTTCTTTTGCATACGCATTGATATGTTGTGTGGTTAGTTGGTATTTATTTATTTGTAGCATTTATATCCCACATTTTCCCACCTATTTGCAGGCTCAATGTGGCTTACATTGTTCCATAATGGTGATCACCAATTCCGGAAAAGAGAAAATACATAGCTAAGATGGAGGTGACAGAGTGGATTAAATATTCAGGTGAAGAAAGTTCATTTTCATGCTGACAAGTAAAAGGTATAAGATTAAACTTCAATCGCGATAAATCAGTTTGAACAATCAGAAATAATAAGCTTCAATCGTGCTAAATCAGTTTGAGCAAACAGAAATAATAAACTTCAATCGTGAATAGGTTAGTTTGAGCAATCAGAAAATTAAAGGTTATGTTTTGTGTACTTCCGGTGGAAATGTGATGATGACTGTGTTTTTGTGTTATACAATTTTTGAGTTTCGTTATTTAGTATCACACATTTACACCTTTGTTAACATACATGGAATGGTCCACTGATGGTGTGTGTTTGAGGAGAGGCTTTGAGTAACTGCTAGCTGTTGGCCAGGTTTACAGTGCCCCTTCTTCTGAGCTAGGCTTTGTCCATTTTCTCAGTACTCTGAGTACACCGAGGACTCTTCCAATAACATAAATACTATTTATGACATTGGGTCACAGGTGTTGTCTTATATAGTGATTATAATATAGTGGAATTTTGGTTTTGTTCTCTGTTTCTAGAACCATGAAATCCCGGCAGGTGGGTTGTGGGCACGACAGTAGATGGTTGTGACCCGGAGTTTCTGTTGAGAAAGGACTTGTTTTGTGGAATTGCTATTGCAAAGGAACCCTGGTATTGGAATCATCTATCCAGGGCAAGTATTAGACATTAGCAGTGCTTGGGATTTGTGTAAGATAGACTTGACCTGAGCAAAACAAAGTGAAGCCCTGACTTCTTGCTGAACTTTTGCTTTTGGCTTAAGTAGGGGGAGAAAACAAAGGACTTGCTTGGGGAATTATTCTGCCCTCCTTAAGAAACATTGTTTGGCCCCTGTATATCTTCAAATGTATTACCTGTGAAATTGGCCATTTTGGACTGAGACCTGCTGGGAAGAAGAAAAACATGGTGTGGATTTTTGTGGACTGAATTGTGTGGATTTAAGTACATAAATACATATAAGTACATAAGTGTTGCCATACTGGGACAGACTGAAGGTCCATCAAGCCCAGTATCCTGTTTCTAACAGTGGCCAATTCAGGTCACAAGTACCTGGCAAGATCCCAGAAAAGTACAATACATTTTATGCTGCTTATCCCAGAAATAAGCAGTGGATTTTCCCCAAGTCCATTTTAATAATGGCTTATGGACTTTTTTTTTTAAGGAAGATATCCAGACCTTTTTTAAACCCCGCTAAGCTAACCACATTCTCTGGCAATGAATTCCAGAGTTTAGTTACACATTCAGTGAAGAAATATTTTCTCTGATTCATTTTAAATTTACTACTTTGTAGCTTCATTGCGTGCCCTTTAGTCCTAGTATTTTTGGAAAGAGTAAACAAGCGATTCAAGTCTACCTGTTCCACTCCACTCAGTATTTTATAGACCTCTATCGTATCTCTCCTCAGCCGTCTTTTCTCCAAGCTGAAGAGCCCTAGCCGCTTCAGCCTTTCCTCATAGGGAAGTCCTCCCATCTCCTGTATCATTTTCGTCGCCCTTCTCTGTACCTTTTCTAATTCCACTATATCTTTTTTGAGATATGGTGACCAGAATTGCACACAGAATTACTGGGGAGAGGGAACTGGTTGGAAAGGGAAAGTGAGAAGCCCAGCCCCAAGGGGGAGAGTTTATGGGAAAGTGCTGGGGAAAATTTCTGACTATTAAATGACGGGGGGGGGGGGGGGAGGAGAGTGGAGGGTGTGTTTGAGGTTAATAAAAGTTGTTGTGCAGAGCACATAGTCTTTGGTTGCCTTCACCCCCAGCAGGACCGATGAGGAGAGGGGGGTGTCCTGGATATCAATATCAATTTATTGTTTATCATACCACTGTATCCCCAGAAAGGGTTCACCATGGTTTACATTGAGTCAATTGGCATTAATCATAGTTACAACAGCATGTTAGAATAAAGAGTGCAGAGGATTACATAGGGGTGTGACCATTTGGAAATGAATTACCGAGCATTGTTGAATCAGACAGTAAGCAGTGTTCTAGAAGTTACAACAGCAATTTGTGAATCTGAGAGTTCAGATCTGTTACAAACGTTATCGGGCAATAGCATGATGAGGGAAGTTACAGTTTTACATAGGGCGTCCATCATCATATAAAAAGGTTTTTAGCTTATTTTAGAAAAAGAGATAAGAGGGGTCGAGGCATATTAACATAGGTAGGGAATAGAATGACTCTATAAATGAAAAGAGGACATTGAAGAAATTGAAGAGGCAGACATTTTTTATGCTTGGGAGGGGGGTGAAATATCAGGAGATGTTTCAGCCATTCAGAGTGTCCAAATAAGGAATTTTTAAAGATATTGATCAGCATTGTTGAAATTAGTCCGTATGTAACTTTGGGGAGCCAGCTTATTTCTTAAGTCTGAAGATCACGCAGGCTGATGGATTTTGGAATTGGAGTTTGCACATTAGTTTGGCTGTGAGACCTAGATAGAGGGCGTTGCAGTAGTCAGTGTGGGAGAGGACTAGCATTTGAACAAGCAAAGCAAAGGATGACTGATCAAAGTATGGTCTGGTTAGTCTCAGTTGTTTAAGTTTGTAAAATGTTTTTTGCCCATGGTTGATTGACTTGTGGTTCGAATGATAGTGAGGAGTCCAGGACTACTCCTGGTACCTTGGATCTTTCCTCCACTGGTGTAGATAGGTTCAGGGATAGGGTAGTTTGGCACATGAAACCATAGTAGTTTGGTTTTGTTCGTATTTAGTTTTAGTATGTTCTTGGTTTTGAATGCGGTCTGTGCGGGAAGAAAGTTTGGAGTTGGTTATTGGTAGGTCGGCGGAGACTGGTATTAGCATAAAGATGTCGTCTGTATATGAAAGTAGCAGTTCATCTTGTAGTAGACCAATGTCCCCGAAGGATGACATGAACAGCGGTGAGAGAGGAGAGTCCTGTGGCACATCACAGGATGGTTTCCAGAATTGTGACACCTCCTTGTTCTTGGTGCAAAAGAAAACGCCTAAGGTTGTCTGCTGCTGCAGCCTCCGGAGATGGAGCATCAGGGCTTCTTGAGACTGAGATCTTCAACAACCCACATGATCACTCAACTCTGCTGGTAACATCATAGGCACAATTTTGACCAGCACTGGTGAATCCTGAGATGTGCTGGTTCAACCCCTTGGTGGAGATTCATCTGCTAATGGAGGAAGTCTCTCTGTCAATGTGCTGAAGCGTGCAGCTGGTGCAGTGAGTGTAATACCTTCATTGGTTGAGCTTTTGGCAGCAGGCACAAGCTTGAACCAAGGGCAGAGTTCAGGCATGGTTCCATCTTTGAAGTCTTCCGAAGTATCTCTCCAGTCTATCTGGGCTTTGCATGTAAAACTTTATACTTCAAATCAAAATGTTCCTCTGATCTGAATGCTTTCGTTAATGCTATGACAATATTGCCACAGAAGGAGGAGAGTCTTGGTTTGGAATAGCCAAGGGAAATTTAAAACATTGGGGCAAGAAGTTAAGGGGTTGTTTATACCCTAGTTCAGGAGAAAATTGTTATCCACAGGTAACTTGAACAAATTGAGAAAAATATTAGACCATTGAATTTACGTGTTTTGAACTTTTCTGAAAGTTGTTGGATTGTCACTGATCGATACTTTTAAGAAATACCTGGATTGGCCACTGTTGCAAACAGGATTCTGGGCTAGATGGTCTGACCCAGTATGGCTTCTCTTATGTTCTTATGAAATACTGACTATCTCAGACTCTGTGATGCCTCCATTTAACAAGCTTTACTTCCTCCCTGGAAAAAAAAAAAAGAAACTTCCTAGGAGAGAAGCCTTAGATATTTCAGCAGTTCTACAATCTTTGGACTTTGGAGTTAGTTTGGTTTTTGACCAGGACCTAAGTCTGATTCTGGGCTGTTGAGCTACATTTTCATTGTTATGTTCTAAATAAAGACCTTCATTAAATTTTACAGCCTAATGTTTCTTCTTCGGGACAGAGGATATGTATCTACCCTGAAGTGGCTGGATTTACTCAAGGAAGGTGCAAGCGCTTTCTGGCGATGCACCAAGATTTTTTTCTCTGGGGGCTAACTTTTTTCGTAGGTATTCTGTAAATTTATAGTTTCATTTGTAGGTGTTAGATGTCAAGTTTTTGTCCCCGATCCATGACGTGCATTTTTGGATTTAAAGGAGTTGGGGCCTCTGAGCAATCCCGGAGTATGGACAGGGTGGCTGATGGGGTTTTTTTGTTTTGCTCCATTTACTTCTTTCCCTCTCTCCTTCTTCTACGATAGTGGGTCTAATTATCTTTTTGTTCCTGAGTGATATCTTGCTTTAATGTTACTTTCTTTTGTTTCTGTCACAAGTTGATACTCGTATAGCGTCTGCTCTGCTGATCGCAATTAACATTTTGGATCCGGTCTGTTCTTTCCACACCCTGTGATCTGTAGTCTTGGAAATCTTGGGCAGCTTAGTCACAAACCTATAATTTGCTGATTTGAACATAGAGTTTTTAGTACAGGGTTGTAAACTATCTTTGGGGGCTTTTGTTTAAAGACTTCTGGCAGGGTTTGACATCTCTCTCTTTATCTAGAAATGAATTTTGAATTTTCCCAGGCCAGATCCAGCACTCAGCAGATAAACTCCCAATTCAACCTGCGGTCTGGCTTCTTGGTGGGTTATTGTGCTGTGCTCTGCAGAGTCAAAACACGAGGAGTGGGGACTGGCTCAGGGTCTTCAAAAACAGACTCAGGACACTGAAGCAAAGTTATAGATGTTTGTTAAATATCACTCGACGTGGTACCGTGTTTCGGGACCTACGTACCTGCTTCAGGAGTCTATACAGATAAAACAAACATATGTAAAAAAACATGCATAGATAAATGAGCATGAAACAGTATGATAAACATAAAGGATAAACATAAAGGAATCCTGTGCAGAAGAAAGGGATCCTCAGGAGCTTAGCCTAGAATGGGTGGCAGAGCTGGTGGTTGGGAGGCGGGGCTAGTGTGGGCAGACATATACGGTCTGTGCTGGGGCTGGTGGTTGGGAGGCAGGACTAGTGCTGGGCAGACTTATACGGTCTATGCCGGGGCTGGTGGTTGGGCGGCGGGGATAGTGCTGGGCAGACTTATACGGTCTGTGCCAGAGCCGGTGGTTGGAAGGCAGGGTTGGTGGTTGGGAGGCGGGAATAGTGCTGGGCAGACTTATACGGTCTGTGCCAGAGCTGGTGGTTGGGAGGTGGGGATAGTGCTGGGCAGATTTATACGGTCTGTGCCAGAGCTGGTGGTGGGTGGCAGGGATAGTGCTGGGCAGACTTATACGGTCTGTGCCAGAGCTGGTGGTGGGAGGCGGGACTGGTAGTTGGGAGGCGGGGATAGGGCTGGCCAGACTTATACAGTCTGTGCACTTAAGAGGACAGTACAAATAAAAAAAGTAGCACATATGAATTTATCTTCTTGGGCAGACTGGATGGACCGTGCAGGTCTTTTTCTGCCGTCATCTACTATGTAACTATGTTACTATGAAATGATAAAAACAAGAGTGGTGATAGAAAGGATAAATGCATTGTAAAATAAACGTGAAAAACATATAAAAATACAATCAAATAACAAATGTAGTATGAAAATTGCACATAATTACATGGATAATCATAAAATCATGCATAATAGTGAAAATAATCTGACTGATGGCTGTGGGATTACTGGTAGTCAAAAATAATAATAGTAACAGAAACATATATAATAATATAAAGGCTTACTGGTGATAAAATAAAAAATGGTAAAAACTAAGAGAGTCATAAACGAATTACAAATATGATGAATGGAATGACCAGTGACCAAACCTTGATACATATGCCGATGTTCACAAGAAAGGTAAAAGTGGTTTCTGGTGATGCACCGAGAAGTTTTGTCTTTGGGGGGCTAAATTTTTTCTTAGGTATCCTGTAAATTTGTAGTTTCATTTGTAGGTGTTAGATGTCAGTTTTTGTCCCTGATCCATGGTGTTCATTTGTGGGTGTTGTGTTTCTCTTCTGAAGTGGGTTTAAACTGGTCTGAAAAAAGGAGGATGAAACGTGAAAGGATGAAAAATAGAACCTATCTAATATCTAGTGAAAAAATCTGTGTATGTAATGAAGTAATTATGCAAATGATATGTTTGTATGTATAAATAGATGTGTATATATGTACGTATTTTTAATTGGTATGTGGTGACTGTGTTATGAATGAATGGAATGAATCGGCAAAGCAAAATACAATATTGTTAGGGAATGTGTCAACAACTTGTGGTAAAGTGCAGAAAAAATCGCCAGTGTGGTAATCCGCTGTTGGTGAGAGCGATACAGAGATACTTGATGGCAGCATAAATCCCTCCTCTCAGTACCCTTCTCCACCACCGCCAACTCCAGGCTCCGCCCATTCTGCCTCGCCTCACCCTATGCTTGGAATAAACTTCCTGAGCCCTTATGCCAAGCCCCCTCCCTACCCATCTTCAAATCCTTGCTCAAAGCCCACCTCTTCAATGTTGCTTTCGGCACCTAACCATTTTACCTCTATTCAGGAAATTGACTGCCCCAATTTGACTGCCCCTACTTGACTGACTGTATATTTGTCCTTTAGATTGTAAGCTCTTTGAGCAGGGACTGTCCTTCTATGTTAAATTGTACAGCGCTGCGTAACCCTAGTAGCGCTTTAGAAATGTTAAGTAGTAGTAGTAGTGTGAAAAAGGTGTGTATATGCACTTAATGTCAGAGTCACCATATCCCTTCTCTCATAAGGAACGGTAGCAGCTTCCACCTTCCACTCCAGCTGCAATGCATCAGGCATTTGATACACAGCCTTTGTGTGGTACAGCCTGAGTAAAGTGATGTGGTAGCTGTGTTAGTCCGCTTTTAATGGTAATCAATAGAAATAAAACAAAACAGAGAAAAGAAAATACTACTACTACTACTTAACATTTCTAGAGCGCTACTAGGGTTATGCAGCGCTGTACAGTTTAACAAAGAAGGACAATCCCTGCTCAAAGGAGCTTACAATCTAAAAGAATGAAATGTCAAGTTGGGGCAGTCTAGATTTCCTGAATAGAGGTATGGTGGTTAGGTGCCGAAGGCGACATTGAAGAGGTGGGCTTTGAGCAAGGATTTGAAGATGGGCATGGAGGGGGCCTGGCGTATGGGGTCAGGGAGTTTGTTCCAGGCGTGGGGTGAGGTGAGGCAGAAAGGGCGGAGCCTGGAGTTGGCGGTGGTGGAGAAGGGTACTGAAAGGAGGGATTTGTCTTGAGAGCGGAGGTTACGGGTAGGAACGTAGGGGAAGATGAGGGTAGAGAGGTAGGGAGGGGCTGCAGATCGAGTGCATTTGTAGGTTAGTAGGAGAAGCTTGAAAATAAGATGATACTAACTTAATACATTTTGTGATTAGCTTTCGAAGGTGACCCTTCTTCAGATCAGAAATAATAAGCAAATGTTGATAAATAACAATATATATAAGTGAAAAATCAAAGCATTTCAATGACAGTCTCCACACAAGAAAGATATAGTGGAACTAGAAAAGGTGCAGAGAAGGGCAACGAAAATGATAAAGGGATGGGACGACTTCCCCGTGAGGAAAGTCTGAAATGGTTTGGGCTTTTCAGCTTCGAGAAAAGACAGCTGAAGAGAGATATGATAGAGGTCTATAAAATAATGAGTGGAGTGGAACGGGTAGACATAAAGGTCTGTTTACGCTTTCCAAAAATACTAAGACTAGGGGGCATGTGATGAAGCTACAAAGTAGTAAATTTAAAACGAATCAGAGAAATTTTTCTTCACTCAACATGTAATTAAACTCTGGAATTCATAGCTAGAGAATGTGGTAAAAGCAGTTAGCTTAGCGTGGTGTAAAAAAGGCTACACGAATGCCTAGACCACCCGACACAGGTCCCTGTGGCCTAGTGGGTGAAGGGTTCCCACTAGTCCCAGTAGCCATAAGAGTATCCACCCATTGATTCAGCGCATCAACGGCTCCCATAACCTGTTGTATCTGAGCATGCAGTTGCTGGAGTAACTGCATAGCGGAGGGTCGGTCGAGCTCATGGCTTTAGCGTTCTATTAAACCTTGTGCCTAGCCCATGGCTTAGGAAGGACCTTGGCCAAGGCCTAGGATAGACCAAATGGGCGCTAAGCAATACCACAGCGACAAAGCCCCGCACACTCAGGACAATCAACTAGCATCACCAGAAAAGGGAGATAGACCACTCAGGCGGGCCTCACGGCTGAACGGGAACCTACTCATACAGAGTCCAAGCATACAGGCCTCATGGCCGAACTGGGACCGAGTCATACACTAGGGAAGGGAAAAAGAACAACGAGGGGTCCCAAAAGGGGCTGGAGCACATGCAATGCACACAGCGCTAGCTAGTGACACAAGGGAAGGGCAACAGACAAAAAGCTGGCAGGTATAGGCCACGACCAGAGGAAGAGAATGCAAACAAAGGCTACACAGAAACACAGGTAGCAGAGACAAAGCCCACAGGGAAAAAGGGAAAGCCGAGGACAGAATGGGACACAGACTCTACAAGAGCGAAGCTCCACAGAAACACTCTAGGCTGTACCATACAGCACTCAAATACACTAGGCTGTGCCACACAGCACTCAATGAAAAAGGGAAGCCACTCCTAGGAACACTCTAGGCTGTATCATACAGCACTCAAGGGTAAAGGGAAGCCATCTATAGGAATAGACAAAGCTGTGCTACACAGCACTCAAGGATAAAGGGAACCCACATAGGAATACACAAGACTGTGCCACTCAGCACTCAAGGGAATCCACTCACAAGAATACACAAGGCTGTGCCACAGAGTCAAATCACAGACACTAGAGACAAAGGGGAAAGCAAGCAAACAGGGAAAGCTGCCTTTACAAACACCAATCATATAAGGAGCAATGCTCACAAGAATCAGGGGACAAACACAGCAGCGAAAGAGTTAAGCAGGCTAAAGGGAAGGGCTGCTTTAACACACAAGTCAGGAAGAAGCAGGGCTTACACTGCAGTCAAAGGTTTAAAGCTAACAAAGGGGGAAAACCAACAATGTTCTTATTCAGGAGCACACAGAGACAGAGCAAACAAAGCACCCACAGCTGCACGGAAGCAAGGTAATCAAGGAAAGTAGCTAGGCTAGAGAAACAATCAAGCATACACTGGGAACAACCAGCACACAGAGAAGCTACAAGCAACAAGAAGAGTAAGCAAACTCCAACGGATGCACAGTGTGTTACTAGCACAGACAGAGATAGGGAAAGAGGCTCAGCTGACAGGAATCAATGCTAAAGCATACGGTGTAGGGAGAGGTAGGTTTAAATAGATCTGACTTCTGACATCTGCTGCCTCAGACGTCAGCTCAATCCCTAACAGGCCAATCAGAAGTGAGTCCCAGTCATTTCCCTGCCTGTATTAGCAGAATCTTAACAATTAGTACTTATATCCCGCATTTTCCACATATAATTCAATTCAATGTGGCTCACAGTTAACATGATTATACACAGAACTTCCTAATTCTTCACATTTCCTAATACGTGATCAGTAAAGTTAATTTAACTAGAATCCAAATTATACATAAAGGTTCTAATAATGGTGCTTTTATTTAAATTACCCCTTGGTGCCCTGCACTTTTTGGCTTGTGTCTTTCATTTTCCCTCCAGTTTAGACCTTGGGTCCAGGACCCTACTCACTAAGGACCCTCTCACTACTTCTGTGCTCTGAGGCTCTGTTTTCCAATTCTCTCCCTATTTAAAGGACCAGGCATCTCCTATAAATTTCTTTCGCATAGGACCTCTGGGGCTGCTCTGGCTATGTGGTTGTGATATTCATCTACTGTAGGGGGCTGTTAAGGTGGGGAAGGGTGGTTGGATATATAATTTAATGGAGATATGTAGCTAGGATGTTAAAACAAATAGGAGGAAATATTTTTTCACTCAACAAATAGTTAAGCTCTGGAACTCATTGCCGGAGGATATGGTAACAGTGGTTAGCGTATCTAGGTTTAAAAAAGGTTTACACAAGTTCCTGGAGGAAAAGTCCATAGTCTGTTATTAAGATGGACAAGGGGAAACCCACTGCTTGCCACGGGATTGGTAGCATGGAATGTTGTTACTATTTGGGTTTCATCCAGGGCACTTGTGACCAGGATACTGGGCTGGATGGACCATTAGACTGACCCAGTATAGCTATTCTTATCTGGTTTAAAATTGCTTTGGTTTGGATAAATAGAAAAATAAACATAAATTAGATCATCTTTATAAGATTGTATCTCTTCTGGGAATGAGTTCCACCCCTGTGGTCCTATTACTGAGAACGGCCTCCCTTGTGGCCTCTCTAGTGTGGCCTGTGAACACCAACAAAACCCCCTCCCATGGAACAAAGCAACTGTTTGGGGCATAACCTAACACTGCCACATAAGTAAGCCGGACTCAACAAAAACAAGATCTTGAAAACATGCATCAACACCTTAAATTTAACACAATATTCAGCTGGAAGCCACTGAAAAGCTTTTGTTCTGTCCCCATTCACATGGAGGCAGGCTGTTTGTTGTTTATGTGAATATGTTGAGAAATCTCTGTAATACATTGTAGTGTCTGTATCTTTAAAATAGAAAATACTACAAATCCCTATAATCTTGTAGTTTCCTGTAATCAGCTCTTTCAGAGCACGTGTCCCAGATCCCTGAGTCTTGTGGGACTCTCTCTATTGGCGTGCCTTGTTCTCTGAAATGCTAGGCTAGCCCCCCCCCCCCCCTCTTCATCGGGTCTGTAAGAGTTAGGGGCTGATGCACTAAAGCCCCCAGAAGCTACCACCTGCTATTTCCATCTCACTAAAAATTATCGAGGTGAAAATAGCAGGCAATTCACAAAAGAAACTGCATGCAAATGAGCTGCATGAACTTCTACCGTGCAGCACAGGAGGGAAGGCTGCCAGGGCATGTGCAGAGCAGTCAATCGATAATCGTGGCTGCTCTCTGCATGCTTGTACAGCGTATGCTACACACAGCTTTCATACACGCATACAAGCTGTGTGTATGAAAGCCTTGTGTAGCTTTTTTTGCAGAAACTTTTGCAACTTGGTAGACGCTTAGCCTTGGATTTGGAAGCTGAGAAAGCTATATGCTGAGGGGCTGAGACTGTGGTGGGGAGCTGAGAGTGGAGCAAAAGCAGAGGTGGTCGAGTCCCTTCCCCACTGATCCTGGGTGCACTTTTTCTCATAGTATCTGAGTCATTCTTGATATAGTTTCACTTTCTTACTATGATACCTCAAGATCAAGCATTGTTGATCATTCAGAAAGGTTTGAATCTCATGTTGGTCCTCAACATATACCAACATCTTTTGTGATGAAATTAGCAGAATTGGTAATAAAGAGAAATGTATTTTTGGTTTCAGGACTGTTTTATTGAACAGGTTCAAGGAGTGGCCATGGGGGCATCTCTGGCCCCTTCAGTGGTCACCCTTTATGTTGCTCAATTTGAAGAAGACCTTTTGTTTCCCTCCCAATCCTTTTCCTACATTATTGGAAAAGATTTTTAGATGATATCTTTTTTATTTGGGAGGGAACTGAAAAAGAGTTAAAAGCTTTTTTACAGTGGTTGAATTTATTATCTACTAATTTGCAATTTACACTCACTTTCCATAAAAATCAGCTGGATTTTCTGGATGTTCAGATTATATGAGATGGAGATAGATTGGTTAACACTTTATACAGTAGAGTGATATGGAAGCCATGTTAGTCCACTTTTAAAGGTAATCAATAGAAATAAAATAAAACATAGAACAAAAATAAGATGATACCTTTTTTGGGGGGACTAAATACATTTTGTGATTAGCTTTCGAATATAACCCTTCGTATTCAGATCAGAAATAAGTAAATGTTGATAAATATCAGTATATATAAGTGAAACATCAAAGCATTTCAATGACAGTCTCACAGAATGACGGTCGGGTGGGTTAGGTGAGAGACAGGGAGAGCCGGTGGATGAGGGACAGGGAGATATGCATGGAGATAAGAGGGTGACAAAGCAGTACAATTTTATGGTTTATAATGGGCTAGAAAACGCATATCTTTGTAAAGTCCTATCTGGTGGGTGTCAAAATATTTAATCATTCTGACTTCAAAGGTCTTAGGTTGCTGCATTGTTTTAACGTTTTCTTTTTGTATGCTCACCATAAAATCACTGGTACTGTGTTCTGGTTTTCTAAAGTGCTGCCCCACAGAGGTGACATCCTGGTTGGCACTGGCATTTTTCATATAATGTCTATGTAAATTAAATCTCTTCTTTAGCATCTGGCTTGTTTCTCCAATATAGCACCCTTTGTCACATTTCTTACACTGAATGATGTATACCACATTGGAAGATGAGAATGTGAAGGATTCCTTTAAGTTGAATATTTTTCCATTGTGAATGACTTTGGGATCCTGTGAAATGTGGTGGCATAGTTTGCAGCTGGATATGTTGCAAGGATGTGTGCCATTCTCTTCTTTTTGGGTCTCTGTTGAGAGCTTGATTCTCACTAGTTTGTGTTTTAAGTTGGGTGGCTATTGGAAGGCCAGCAATGGTGGGGATGGGAATATCTCTTTGAGTAATTCATCCTCCTGGAAGAGGCTGTAGATCTTTTATGATTTTTCTCAATTTTTCTAGTTCTGGGTTGTATGTCACTACAAGGGGGGTTCTGTCTGTGCCTTCTTTTCCTTGTACTGTAGCAGGTTCTCCCTGGGTGTTTTAAGGGAGGAGTCAACGTCCTTGGAGATTATTTTGGGGTTGTAACATAGTAACATAGTAACATAGTAGATGACGGCAGAAAAAGACCTGCATGGTCCATCCAGTCTGCCCAAGACAACTCATATGTGTATACCTTACCTTGAATTTGTACCTGTCCTTTTCAGGGCACAGACCATATAAGTCTGCCCAGCAGTATTTCCCGCCTCCCAACCACCAGTCCCACCTCCCATCAGCGGCTCTGGTACAGACCGTATAAGTCTGCCCTCCCCTATCCTCGCCTCCCAACCACCACCCCCTCTTCCCCCCAACTGCTCCGCCACCCAATTTCAGCTAAGCTTCTGAGGATCCATTCCTTCTGCACAGGATTCCTCTATGCATATCCCACGCATGTTTGAACTCCGTTACCGTTTTCATCTCCACCACCTCCCGCAGGAGGGCATTCCAAGCGTTCACCACCCCTCTCCGTGAAAAAATACTTTCTGACATCTTTCCTGAGTCTGCCCCCCTTCAATCTCATTTCATGTCCTCTCATTCTACCGCCTTCCCATCTCCGAAAGATTCATTTGCGGATTAATACCTTTCAAATATTTGAACGTCTGTATCATATCACCCCTGTTCCTCCTTTCCTCCAGGGTGTACATGTTCAGGTCAGCAAGCCTCTCTTCATACGTCTTGGAACGTAAATCCCATACGTTGTAGCCTTTTTGTTTGAAGAATTCAGTCAGGATTTTGAGGTGTTTATGTCTGTCCCCTGGGTGAGCAAGTGCAAAGTGATGCGGTGGCATCAATCCTTTTCTTTATCAAATTAATGGAGAGATTAATGACTGTTCAGCTCAGTCACTATTTAGACTTCCATGTTGTGCTGCCTCTTTCACAATCGGGGTTCTGTATATTTTTTAGTATGGAGACAGTATTGTGTTCTTTGTTAGATCATGTAAAGTTATTGCTGAGATTAGGTGAAAATGTCTTGTTATTTCAGTTCGATTTATCATCGGCTTTCGACCTTGTGGACCACTCCCTTCTGTTGTATGAATTGGAAGATTTAGGGATTACAGGGGTGGTGCTGGATTGGTTCAGAGGCTTTCTGACCAGTAGGTCGTATAGAGTAAAATCACTTGGGGAATTGTGGTGTTCCGCAGGGTTCTCCACTTTCTCCAGTATTATTCAACATCTTTATGCGATCTTTAAGCCTTTTATTAGAGAAACATGGCTTCATTTATTACATCTACTAAATCCTATACAATCGATTACTGATTTAGAAAATAAAAACATTCATTTATGTATGAAATTGGTGGAAGGATGGATGCAGGACCATAAGCTAAAACTCAATCCGAACGGTGTGACGGTACATGAATAATTAATTGATCAGCAGATCTCAGTGCTCTTGGTTGCTGATATACATGAAACTTCATAACCAGCACTTATGAAGACTAAAGCATAAGATCTTAAACTTAATACGGTACTCTATAGGGAGCCAATGTAAACGTTTCAACACTGGAGATATGTGTTCGTATCGATTATAACCAGCCAAGACTCTTGCAACAGAATTTTGTGTACTCTGTAAAGCCTTAAACTGAGATTTTGAGACTTCCAGTAACAGACTATTGCAATAGTCAAAGTATGGCACAATTAAACTTTGAACTACTGATCTAAAGTTATAAGTGATAAGTACCCTTCAAGCGTCAAACTAATCTCAATTTTAAAAATACCTCTTTCACAATTTTACTTATTTGTAATTTCATTGTAAGCCTGGAGTCCACTATAACCCCCAAATTTCATTGATCACATTCAATGGGTATAGTTTCATCCTTAAACTGAAACATTACCAGCACATCAGTTGAATTATACGTCAACAGTATGATTTTAGTTTTAACATTCAGTTGCAGATCATTCTCTTTCATCCAACTGTTGATAAAGAACATCACAAATTTCAGTTTATCAAATGTTACAGTTATGGACTCATCAATAGATATCAAAAACTGGATGTCATCAGTGTATAATCTGAAATGTAAATCAAAACACTTCAGTAGTCGACGTGAATGGCAACAAAAATATATTTAAAAAGGCTGGTGACAAACTGGAGCCCTGAGGGACTCTCGTTAATATACTTCTCAAATTGGCGCTATTACCTCTAAAGTGTCTATCTTGCAAAAATGAGGTAAACCAACTCAACACCTTATTTGAAATGCCAATCAATCATAGTCTATTTAGAAAAATGATATGATTAATCGTATCAAATGCTGCAAAAATATCTAGCCTTACAAGCAAAGAACCGCACATATCACATGAAAGATAAAAGCAAAGTTTCAGTCATGATCGAAACGAAAACCAAATTGGTTCTTATCTAAAAAATCCAATAATCTTTCCATTACCTTTGTCATAAATGGCAATGAAGACACTGGCCAATAGTTTTCGGCCAACTCTCTGTTTCCCTTTTTTGTCTTTAATCAGAGGCCTCACTATTGCTTTTTTTTAATTCAATTGGCATTATTCCAGCAGAAAAACTTATTAAAAATCTCCACAAAAAACAGAACCACTATATGTTTTATAGATTTGAGACACATTACAGTAACTATTCCTAACTTGACTGAATGTTTTCTTCACCATTTCTATTGTAACCTCTGTCTGCACCTCTGTGCATGTGCATATGTGTGTGCCTCTGTTGTGTTTGTGTGCCTTTTTTTGTGTGGGTGTGCCTCTGTTTGTGCATGTGTGTGTGTGCTCCTCTCCATGTATGTGTTTGTGTGCCCCTGTGCATATATGTGTGTGCATACATGTGTGTGTGTTTGCCTCTGTTTGTGCATGTGTGTGCTTCTATGCATGCATGTGTGGCTCTGTGCATGTGTGTATGCATACATGTGTGCTTGCTTCTGTTTGTGCATGTGTGTGTGCATACAGAGGCTTGTATGTATTTGTGTGACTCTGTGCATACTTGTGTGCATACAGAGGCATGTGCATGCAAGCCTTTGTGCATGTATGCGTGTGCATACAGAAGCATGTGTGAGTGCATGCATCTGTGCATGTATGTGTGTGCATACAGAGGCATGCGTGTGTGTGCATACATGTGTGTATTTGTGCCTCTGTGCATGCATGGGTGTGTGTGGCTGTGCATGCATGTGCATGTGCCTCTGTGCATATGTGTGCATGTGTGTGTGCCTCTGTGCATGCATGTGTGTGTGGCTCTCTTTGTGTATGTATGTGTGTGTGCATGCATGTGTGTGTGCTTCTGTTTGTGCATATATGTGTGTGCATACAGAGGCGTGTGTGTGTGTGTGTGTGTGTGTGTGCTTCTGTTTGTGGATGCGTGTGGATGGCTTTTGGATGGGAAGGAAGGGTCTGTGGACAGAGGCAGCGTGCATTTGATATTCTCGCCTGATTACATTCCCATCTTTCTCCCAGGACACAGACACAAATAATGGGGCTGATTCAGAGCACTGTGACACCCACTTGCCTGAGCACAGAACACTGTGTGTGGCCATTAGTGAGTAAAGAAAAATCAATAGAGTCTCATTAAAGAGCCGACAATCAGGGTCCCTGCACGAGCTTAATTACAGTTTCAGTAGCATTTGCTTTAATTGGAACTAATAAAGGCAGAGAAGTGGTGTGAATGAAGTATTAACATAGCCACAGTCCAGCCTACCCTGAGAATAGGGTTTTGCTCTTAAGATCTCCACAGCTTTGTCAAGCCAGGACAAAATATGGAAAGGCAATTAGCAAAGAATCAGATCCTGGCATTTGAGATTCCAATTAAAGTTTCCTTCTAATATGTGCCATTGTGTGGAGAAGCCGGGCGACTAGAAAGGCCTGTTATGTCCCTGCAAATCTGGCATTTGGGCCTGAGGGAGACATAGACAGCCTCAGGAATAGTTATATAGTAGATGACAACGGAAAAAGACTGAGTTGCTAATCTAGCCTAATGTCCACTTATCTGTCCTAGGTGCTGCTGGATATAGATATGTTTGTCTGTTTCTTTTCTAAATTAGGTTTTGGCTTATTTATCTCTGGATCCAGTATCTGATACTTTAATCCAATATCAACAGTATATGCCCACCTCCCACCCCTCAATGTTTTACCCAAAGCTTTATTATATCTATCACTTGCGACAACTACGCTGCCTGTCTCTGTACATTGAGAAGGCAAGTCTTGTCTCAGTTGGGCATGCCATGATAACATGAAGACTGAATTACTGTAATGCACTCTACAACGGTCTGACTACAAAAGACCTGCACCAGATCCAATTGATTCAGAATGATGGACCAACACTAATAGAAGGTTGTAAGGGACATGACCACATCACACCATTTTTGCATAAACTTCACTGGCTACTAGAACAATACAGAGCCAAATTTAAAACTCTGTTGTTTGACCTTCAAGGTCCAGAGTACTTGAAGAATAGGATGATCCTCTATACACCGCCAAGGACACTAAGGTCCTCCCAAGGACTTTCACTAACTACACCCTCTCCAAAAGACATTTCACGATGTGATACCCGCAAGCGAGCCTTCTCCAGAGTAGCCCCCACACTCTGGAATGCACTGCCTAAAAGGCTTCACTTAACACAAGACTACCTCTACTTCAGGAAGCAGGTGAAGGCTTGGCTCTTCAACCAAGCCTTTAATGGAAGAAGTATCTAACTTTTTAGTCTCACTCACACACACAAGGAGTGACTCGGGCTGCACATACTGCAGCAGGACATGTTTATCCACTGCTACCCTAGCCACGATCATGCTCAAGCACCTTTCTGACCTGATTTGCAATTGTAAGTAAATTAATCCCCTTATTTTCTTACTCCTGCTACAGTATCTTATTTATTTATTTATTAAGACTCATTTATTGCCTTTTTGAAGGAACTCACTCAAGGTGGTCTACATAAGTACATAAGTAGTGCCATACTGGGAAAGACCAAAGGTCCATCTAGCCCAGCATCCTGTCACCGACAGTGGCCAATCCAGGTCAAGGGCACCTGGCACGCTCCCCAAACGTAAAAACATTCCAGACAAGTTATACCTAAAAATGCGGAATTTTTCCAAGTCCATTTAATAGCGGTCTATGGACTTGTCCTTTAGGAATCTATCTAACCCCTTTTTAAACTCCGTCAAGCTAACCGCCCGTACCACGTTCTCCGGCAACGAATTCCAGAGTCTAATTACACGTTGGGTGAAGAAAACTTTTCTCCGATTCGTTTTAAATTTACCACACTGTAGCTTCAACTCATGCCCTCTAGTCCTAGTATTTTTGGATAGCGTGAACAGTCGCTTCACATCCACCCGATCCATTCCACTCATTATTTTATACACTTCTATCATATCTCCCCTCAGCCGTCTCTTCTCCAAGCTGAAAAGCCCTAGCCTTCTCAGCCTCTCTTCGTAGGAAAGTCGTCCCATCCCCACTATCATTTTCGTCGCCCTTCGCTGTACCTTTTCCAATTCTACTATATCTTTTTTGAGATACGGAGACCAGTACTGGACACAATACTCCAGGTGCGGTCGCACCATGGAGCGATACAACGGCATTATAACATCCGCACACCTGGACTCCATACCCTTCCTAATAACACCCAACATTCTATTCGCTTTCCTAGCCGCAGCAGCACACTGAGCAGAAGGTTTCAGCGTATCATCGACGACGACACCCAGATCCCTTTCTTGATCCGTAACTCCTAACGCGGAACCTTGCAAGACGTAGCTATAATTCGGGTTCCTCTTACCCACATGCATCACTTTGCACTTGTCAACATTGAACTTCATCTGCCACTTGCACGCCCATTCTCCCAGTCTCACAAGGTCCTCCTGTAATCGTTCACATTCCTCCTGCGACTTGACGACCCCTGAATAATTTTGTGTCATCGGCGAATTTAATTACCTCACTAGTTATTCCCATCTCTAGGTCATTTATAAATACATTAAAAAGCAACGGACCCAGCACAGACCCCTGCGGGACCCCACTAACTACCCTCCTCCACTGAGAATACTGGCCACGCAATCCTACTCTCTGCTTCCTATCTTTCAACCAGTTCTTAATCCATAATAATACCCTACCTCCGATTCCATGACTCTGCAATTTCTTCAGGAGTCTTTCGTGCGGCACTTTGTCAAACGCCTTCTGAAAATCCAGATATACAATATCAACCGGCTCCCCATTGTCCACATGTTTGCTTACCCCCTCAAAAAAATGCATTAGATTGGTGAGGCAAGACTTCCCTTCACTAAATCCGTGCTGACTTTGTCTCATCAGTCCATGTTTTTGTATATGCTCTGCAATTTTATTCTTATTAATAGCCTCCACCATCTTGCCCGGCACCGAAGTCAGACTCACCGGTCTATAATTTCCCGGATCTCCTCTGGAACCCTTCTTAAAAATCGGAGTAACATTGGCTACCCTCCAGTCTTCCGGTACTACACTCGATTTTAGGGACAGATTGCATATTTCTAACAGTAGCTCCGCAAGTTCATTTTTTTAGTTCTATTAATACTCTGGGATGAATACCACCTTGAGTGAGATTTTTCAAAAAGGTGGGGTTTAAAAAAGGTTTGGAAGGCTTCCTAAAAGAAAAATCCACAGACCATTATTAAAATGGACTTGGGGAAAATCCACTGCTTATTTCTAGGATAAACAGCATAAAATGTTTTGTACTTTTTTTGGGATCTTGCCAGGTACTTGTGACCTGGATTGGCCACTGTTGGAAACAGGATGCTGGGCTTGATGGACGTTTGGTCTTTCCCAGTATGGCCACACTTATGTACTTATGTACTTGGGATTCTGAATGGAATCTTGCTACTCTTTGGGGTTCTACATGGAATGTTGCTACACTTTGAAATTCTGCATGGAATCTTGTTATTCTTTAGAATTCTAGAATCTTGGTTCTCTTTGGGGTTCTACATGGAATGTTGCTACTCTTTGGGTTTCTGCCAGGTACTTGTGACCTGGATTGGCCACTGTTGGAAACAGGATGCTGGGCTTGATGGATGTTTGGTCTTTCCCAGTATGGCAACACTTATGTACTTATGTAAATCCTAATAAATAAATCAGCCCTGTGAACTGCTGAGCAGGTTGTAAATACAACCCAAAACATCCTTTGAAGTGTCTGTATACAAATGCTAGAAAACCTAAAAAATTAGATGGGAGAGTTGGAGAATATAGCAGTAAATGAAGAGGCATCTCAGAGACCTGGTGAAAGGAGAGTAACTAATGGGACACTGTCATGCCAGGGTACAAATGATGTGATGTTGGGATACCATCTAAAGAAATAGACCTACTACTACTACTACTTATCATTTCTATAGCACTACAAGGCATACGCAGCACTGTACACCATGCACAAAAGTCCCTGCTCAAAGAGCTTACAATCTAGATAGACCTCTTCATACCCTGCACAAGTCAAGAAGAAAAAAAATATTTCCGATTGGGTAATTGAGACGAAGTGTGAGTTTGTGGTGAAAATGCAGTTTCTCAGTGACTGAGCAACAGTAGAGGAAAAAAAATGTACTTAAGCATCTGAGAAAAGCAAAGTAGAAGGGTTCTAGATACAATTGCTGAAACTTGTTTCCGAAATTTCTCACAGATCCAGGTAACGTCCATTTCCAATACTAGAAAATGACTGCAAGTCTGGTGGTGAGGTGGAGACCACCTCGCCCAGCAAGAAAGCATTCCTGGAAATCACTGTACCAGGGGCGTAGCCAGACAACAGATTTTGGGTGGGCCTAGACAAGAAGTGGGTGGGCACCAAGTGTTCCCCCCCCCCCGCCCCCCCCCCCCCCCCCCCACCACCACAAAAATATCCTGGCTGGTGGGAAAACGCTTCTTTCCACCTTGGCAGTCTGCAGCAGGTATACACTGAACATTGAGTATGCGCAGGTGCCGGTATCATGGAGAGTAGCGTTTTCGTTACCATCAAGGGGAAGTCTTTAGCTGGCGGAGCTTGGGATCCCCATCAGCTATTGCTAAACATGTGCTACTGTTGGGTGGGCCTGAGCCTTAAGTGGGTGGGCACTGGCCCACCCAGGCCCACCTGTGGCTACGCCACTGCACTGTACTTGGCTCCACGCAAGCCCTTGACCCACACGTGTAAGTTTGTCACATCTGCCCGTCATCAGATGATTATATTAACAGAAATGTGATATGCTGCCCATCGCACAGCTAAAAAAAGCAAGAATAAGTGAGAGAGACAGAGATTCAAGTGACATCCTGAGTTTCCCCAGAAATAGAATTATTTGTGGAAGTTTATTCAGCAGGGCCACAACGCACCTCAGGTAAGAATGAATGACACACGACTTGTTGGTAGCAGGAATTAGCTGGATTTGCATAATCGCAATGACATCACGTTTTGAGCTGAGAAGGAACTGCAGAAGTTCCAGATGTGTTGGGTGGGGCTCCAGCTGCCTGTCCCAGGCCCAGCACAGAGAGGCTGAAGGAAGCAGCTGGATACAGCTGGAGCCCACATTTCGCTGCAGCGCCGGCTGCCCCTGTCTGTCAGCACCCAGGGCTCTGATTTATGGCCTCTAGCATTCCCATCTGTTCTAGTTATTACAGAAATTATATATAAAGCAGTTAGTAAACACTTTGCCGTACTGTCTGTTGTTTTGATAATCAGGCATAATAACATCTCGCATCAATATGGTCTTTAAACCCGATTTGGGAGTTAATGGAATAAGAGCAGGCAGTCAGTATATGCACCAGGGTAATGTCATTATGTATGTTTGTAAAGAACACATTAAATCAGATGTAAATTTCACTCTCAAGTCAGCCAGAAAGCCGTCCTTGCTGCCGGAGCAGGAGTCAGCTTTAACCTCCTGCACAAAATGCACTTAAGCAGATTAAAATAAAATGGGGACATTCTGGATGGATGCGGCTGCTAATTGCTAGGCCTCTAATGGTTTCCTGTTGACTGTGTTGTGCAATGGGCTGAGCTATTTAAAGGCAGGGGGGACTGCAGGTCAGGCTCCACAGATCCACTCATTAAACAGGGCTAGACTTAGCACAGTGCGTGGCTGCAGTCCCAGAGCCACGGAGAGAAAGGAAGACAGGTCTCACCTCCTACAATTTAGACCCAGAGCCCTGGAGAGAACAAGAAGCTGAAATAATCAGTGCTAGTGCCCCGTTACCGATTGTTAGGATAGGAGAGACCACGTCCAGTTCTGACAAAACACAAAAGAGGTATCAGCTCCGGACTATCAGACCACAGGGAGAGAGGAAAGGGAGGCAGCAATTCCTGACTGAGGCCAGAGGGAGAGAGGAAAGGGAGGCAGCAGTTCCTGAGTCTGAGGCCACAGGAAGAGAGGAAAGGGAGGCAGCAGTTCCTGAGTCTGAGGCCACAGGAAGAGAGGAAAGGGAGGCAGCAGTTCCTGAGTCTGAGGCCACAGGAAGAGAGGAAAGGGAGGCAGCAGCTCCAGACTGAGGCCAGAGGGAGAGAGGAAAAGGAGGCAGCAGTTCCTGAGTCTGAGGCCACAGGGAGAGAGGAAAGGGAGGCAGCAGCTCCAGACTGAGGCCATAGGGAGAGAGGAAAGGGAGGCAGCAGCTCCTGAGTCTGGGGCCACAGGAAGAGAGGAAAGGGAGGCAGCAGCTCCAGACTGAGGCCAGAGGGAGAGAGGAAAAGGAGGCAGCAGTTCCTGAGTCTGAGGCCACAGGGAGAGAGGAAAGGGAGGCAGCAGCTCCAGACTGAGGCCATAGGGAGAGAGGAAAGGGAGGCAGCAGCTCCTGAGTCTGGGGCCACAGGAAGAGAGGAAAGGGAGGCAGCAGCTCCAGACTGAGGCCAGAGGGAGGGAGGAAAGGGAGGCAGCAGTTCCTGAGTCTGAGGCCACAGGAAGAGAGGAAAGGGAGGCAGCAGCTCCAGACTGAGGCCAGAGGGAGAGAGGAAAAGGAGGCAGCAGTTCCTGAGTCTGAGGCCACAGGGAGAGAGGAAAGGGAGGCAGCAGCTCCAGACTGAGGCCATAGGGAGAGAGGAAAGGGAGGCAGCAGCTCCTGAGTCTGGGCCACAGGAAGAGAGGAAAGGGAGGCAGCAGCTCCAGACTGAGGCCAGAGGGAGGGAGGAAAGGGAGGCAGCAGTTCCTGACTGAGGCCAGAGGGAGGGAGGAAAGGGAGGCAGCAGGTCCTGACTGAGGCCAGAGGAAGAGAGGAAAGGGAGGCAGCAGTTCCTGAGGCCACAGGAAGCGAGGAAAGGGAGGTAGCAGTTCCTGAGTCTGAGGCCACAGGAAGAGAGGAAAGGGAGGCAGCAGTTCCTGAGTCTGAGGCCACAGGAAGAGAGGAAAGGGAGGCAGCAGTTCCTGAGTCTGAGGCCACAGGAAGAGAGGAAAGGGAGGCAGCAGTTCCTGAGTCTGAGGCCACAGGAAGAGAGGAAAGGGAGGCAGCAGCTCCAGACTGAGGCCAGAGGGAGAGAGGAAAAGGAGGCAGCAGTTCCTGAGTCTGAGGCCACAGGGAGAGAGGAAAAGGAGGCAGCAGCTCCAGACTGAGGCCATAGGGAGAGAGGAAAGGGAGGCAGCAGCTCCTGAGTCTGGGGCCACAGGAAGAGAGGAAAGGGAGGCAGCAGCTCCAGACTGAGGCCAGAGGGAGGGAGGAAAGGGAGGCAGCAGTTCCTGACTGAGGCCAGAGGGAGGGAGGAAAGGGAGGCAGCAGGTCCTGACTGAGGCCAGAGGAAGAGAGGAAAGGGAGGCAGCAGTTCCTGAGGCCACAGGAAGCGAGGAAAGGGAGGTAGCAGTTCCTGAGTCTGAGGCCACAGGAAGAGAGGAAAGGGAGGCAGCAGTTCCTGAGTCTGAGGCCACAGGAAGAGAGGAAAGGGAGGCAGCAGCTCCTGAGTCTGGGGCCAGAGGGAGAGAGGAAAAGGAGGCAGCAGTTCCTGACTGAGGCCAGAGGAAGAGAGGAAAGGGAGGGAGCAGCTCCAGACTGAGGCCAGAGGGAGGGAGGAAAGGGAGGCAGCAGTTCCTGACTGAGGCCAGAGGGAGAGAGGAAAGGGAGGCAGCAGGTCCTGACTGAGGCCAGAGGAAGAGAGGAAAGGGAGGGAGCAGCTCCTGACTGAAGCCAGAGGAAGAGAGGAAAGAGAGGCAGCAGCTCCAGACTGAGACCAGAGGGAGAGAGGAAAAGGAGGCAGTAGTTCCTGAGTCTGAGGCCACAGGGAGAGAGGAAAGGGAGGCAGCAGCTCCTAAGGCCATAGGGAGACAGGAAAGGGAGGCAGCAGCTCCTGAGTCTGGGGCCACAGGAAGAGAGGAAAAGGAGGCAGCAGCTCCTGAGTCTGAGGCCAGAGGGAGAGAGGAAAAGGAGGCAGCAGTTCCTGAGTCTGGGGCCACAGGGAGAGAGGAAAAGGAGGCAGCAGCTCCTGAGTCTGAGGCCAGAGGGAGAGAGGAAAAGGAGGCAGCAGTTCCTGAGTCTGGGGCCACAGGGAGAGAGGAAAGGGAGGCAGCAGCTCTTGAGTCTGGGGCCACAGGAAGAGAGGAAAGGGAGGCAGCAGCTCCTGAGTCTGGGGCCACAGGAAGAGAGGAAAGGGAGGCAGCAGCTCCTGACTGAAGCCACAGGAAGAGAGGAAAGGGAGGCAGCAGTTCCTGACTGAGGCCAGAGGGAGAGAAGAAAAGGAGGGAGCAGTTCCTGAGTCTGAGGCCAGAGGGAGAGAGGAAAAGGAGGCAGCAGCTCCTGAGTCTGAGGACAGAGGGAGAGAGGAAAGGGAGGCAGCAGCTCCTGAGTCTGAGGCCAGAGGGAGAGAGGAAAAGGAGGCAGCAGTTCCTGAGTCTGAGGCCAGAGGGAGAGAGGAAAGGGAGGCAGCAGCTCCTGAGTCTGGGGCCACAGGAAGAGAGGAAAAGGAGGCAGCAGCTCCTGAGTCTGGGGCCACAGGAAGAGAGGAAAGGGAGGCAGCAATTCCTGACTGAGGCCCGAGGGAGAGAGGAAAGGGAGGGAGCAGCTCCTGACTGAGGCCAGAGGAAGAGAGGAAAGGGAGGCAGCAACAGTCTGGAATGCCCTCCCACGGGAGGTGGTGGAGAGGAAAACGGTAACAGAATTCAAACATGCGTGGGATAAACATAAAGGAATTCTGTTCCGAGGGAATGGATCCTCAGAAGCTTAGCTGAGATTGGGTGGCCTAGTGGTTAGTGTGGTGGACTTTGGTCCTGGGGAACTGGGTTCGATTCCCACTGCAGGCATACTCTGGGCAAGTCACTTAATCCTCCATTGTCCCAGGTACAAATAAGTACCTGTATATAATATGTAAGCCGCATTGAACCTGCTATGAGTGGGAAAGTGCGGGGTTCAAAGGTGGTTGGGAGGTGGGGATAGTGCCGGGCAGACTTATACGGTCTGTGCCCTGAAAAAGACAGGTACAAATCAAGGTAAGGTATACACAGAAAGTAGCACATAAGCTATGATGTGATACTGCAAATGTATTCTTGGTCTGTCCTTGCCATTTTCAGGGCACAGACTGTGGAAGTCTGTCCAGCACTAGCCTTATTCGCTAACTGCTGGAGCTGTCGTTGATGCCCAAAATCTCTCCAGCCACGATTGGGGCACAGACCATAGAAGTCTGCCTGGCACTGGCCTTGCTTCCCAATCACTGAAGTTGTCATCTAAGCACCACTAAGTTTGTTTGATTCCATTCTTTCCAGACAGGATTCCTTTGTGTTTATCCCACACATTTTTGATTTCCATTTTGTTTTCACCAGTGTGTTTCTTCTAGCAAAAAAGGTGCCAGTACTCAAATGTCAGGCCACCCTTCAGGGTGCTCTTTCATTAAAACTTGGGGTCCATGGGTCAATTTTAGCAAACAATTGGAAAAGGTGCCGGTACTCAGTACCCCCAAGTACCCCCTCAAAAAAAGCCCTGGTTTTCACCTCCACCAGGAGGGCATTCCTGGTATCTACCATCCTCTCTGTGAAAAAGTACTTCCTGATATTATTCCTGAATCAGTCCCCCTGCAACGTCAAGTCACGTCCTCTAGTTCTACCACCTTTCCAACTTTGGAAAAGGTTTGTTTCTATATTAATATCTTTCAAATATTTGAATGTTTGTATCATATCACCCCTGTCTTTAATTTCCTCCAAGGCTTACGTGTTCAGGTCCTCAAGTTTCTCTTGTGTCTTGTGACACAAACCCCATGCCTGTTTCGGCACTTTTATCTGAACTGCTTCAAGCCTATTTACGTCCTTAGCAAGATACAGCCTCCAAAACTGAACACAATACCCCAAGCGGAGCCTCACCAACGGCTTGTACAAGGGCATCAACGCCTTCTTTCTTCTGCTGGTTGTACCCCTCTCTGCAGCCTAGAATTCTTCTGGCTGTGGCCACCACCTTGTCACATTGTTACAACACCCTAAGATCCTCAGACAACATCACCTCAAGGTCCCTCTCCTGAACTGTACTTACCAATCTCTCTCCTCCTATCAGGTACATCTCCTTTGGATTTCTGCACCCCAAGTGTATCACTCTGCACTTGTTGGCATTAAATTTTAACTTCTGAACATTCTTCTAGTTCTTCACGATCTCTTCTCATGGTTTCTACTCCCTATGGGGTATCCACTCTATCGGCTATGTTCATGTTTATTTCAGTTGCTATACTGCTAGGCTTTAACACATAACATTACAGCAGCAAACTTTTTCTCCTAACCTTTCAGAAATGTCTCTCACAAATATATTAAACAGAATCAGCTCCATTACCTACGTTTCCTCTGAGCAGATTCCATTTACCACCACCTACGAATAAATATTGGTATGTCCCAGTGGCGTAGCCACAGGTGGGCCTGGGTGGGCCACTTAGGGCTCAGGCCCACCCAACAGTACCACACGTTTAGCGGTAGCTGGTGGGGATCCCAAGCTCTGCCAGCTGAAGACATCCCCTTGAAAGTAATTAAAACACTGCTCTCCACGATACTGGCACCTGTGCATACTCAGTTTTCAGCACAGGCCTACTGCAGACTGCCAAGGTGGAAAGAAGCGTTTTCCCGCCAGCTCAGATATTTTTCTGGTGGGAGTTGGGAAGAACTCTTGGTGCCCACCCATTTCTTGCCTAGGCCCACCCAAAACCTGTTGTCTGGCTACGCCCCTGGTATGTCCTCCTGCACTTATGGCCCATGCACCAATTGGAAAAAGAATGCTTGGCCACTATTGCAGAAATAGAAAAATTGGCCCATAATGCAGGGCTCTTTTTAACATAATATTAAACTTGAACATTAATATAAAAGTTAAAACTTCATTAAAACAAACATGTAAGAACAGACATGCTGCATGCCATAAAATCAAATTATTGTGCTCTTAACTCTAATTTAAATAGTGGCAATTTCAATAAATTTGACAAATGGGACATACCGAGAGGGGGACGAGCTAGCAATGGTAAAATTTCAAAACTGCTCCTCGGGATTCTCAGTATTTTGGAATCATCAAGTTTATATGTCTTTGTAGGAAGTCGAAACTTCCTTCTAGTTATACATTGAAAAAAGCAGCTTGTGCCTACCTAGAACTGCTAAAATTCAATCAAAAACTCTGCTTCGATTGACTTAAAATGCGCAAAACTGCTAAACATTTCATGCGTTCCAGCAGCCATTTCATGTGTTCCAATGGTGCATTGATGCCATCATCAGCATTGCGGTAGTCTTAAAAATCGTAAAAAGTTGTTAAAATCGATACTTTTTCATTTTTTTACAGTCCTCTTTCGCTTGTATAATGTCAAAATTCTTGTTTTAACAATTTTTTAGTAACTTTGACCTCCTACAAGGACATATTAACATGATGATTCTAAATTCGCCCCTTCCTCTCTGAGCACACCACCCGAACTCTCATCCACTCTCTCATCACCTCTCGCCTTGACTACTGCAACCTACTTCTCACTGGCCTCCCACCTAACCATCTATCCCCCCTTCAATCCGTTCAGAACTCTGCTGCCCGTCTTATCTTCCGCCTAGACAGATATGGTCATATCACCCCTCTCCTTAAGTCACTTCACTGGCTTCCGATCAGGTACCGCATACAGTTCAAGCTTCGCCTACTAACCTACAAATGCACTCAATCTGCAGCCCTTCATTACCTCTCTACCCTCATCTCCCCTTATGCTCCTACCCATAACCTCCGCTCACAGGACAAATTCCTCCTCTCAGTACCCTTCTCCACCACTGCCAACTCCAGGCTCCGCCCTTTCTGCCTTGCCTCACCCTATGCTTGGAATAAACTTCCTGAGCCCATACGCCAAGCCCCCTCCCTGCCCTTCTTCAAATCCTTGCTCAAAGCCCACCTCGTCAATGTCGCTTTCGGCACCTAACCATTGTACCTCTATCCAGGAAATCCAGACTGCCCCCAATTTGATTGACTGCATACTTGTCCTTTAGATTGTAAGCTCCTTTGAGCAGGGACTGTCCTCCTTTGTTAAATTGTACAGCGCTGCGTAACCCTGGTAGTGCTTTAGAAATGTTAAATAGTAGGAGTAGTAGTGTTGGTTACTGAGATTACTGAGGAGCAATTTTGAGGCTGTAGATACTTTTTTTATGGACCTTTTTTGGTCCTTGCTGCTTTTAAGTCTGTTTTCCCTTACAACTAAAGGCTCATTTTTGGTTTTGAAATTATTTTAGATTTGCCAGTGCTTGCTAGTTCTAGAGGGATGTGTTCTTTTGCTCGTCCTCCTCTAGGTATTTGACATTGTCAGCTCTCGTCATATTCACTTTTGGAGATGTTTGCACCCTCCGCACAACCTTTGCAATATTTCTAAGCACCTCCTATATATATATATATATAGACAATATTTTATTAGTCTACTTGCCACATTAGTTCAAGACCACAGAGCTGCATGGGGATGGGGATTGCGGAAATCCTGCAGAACCCATGGGGTTCCTGGAGATATGGAAGTTGCCTTGGCATTCCCACAGGAGTGTAGTCAAAGTCTCTGGTGACTCCAGAATGAGGCTTGGAATGCCTAGAGAGGCAGTTGGAATACCAGACTGAGGCTTGGAACACTCATTGGTTGAATAATGAATACCATCCAAAAAAACACAGCAGGCTGTTGGAGTTAGGAGGAGACAGAGGGCTGCGAGCAAGTAAATAGGTTTGACTCTTGCAAGTATGAGTGAAGATGGAGGAAATAATTGTGGCGATGGAATGGATCTTAGCAGGTATGGGTTAGAGTCCATTGGGAATGGATGAAATTTCAGTCAGAACAAAAGAATAGCCATACTGGGTCAGACCAATGGTCCATCTAGCCCAGTTATCCTTTTCCCAACGGTGGCCAGCCCAGGTCACAAATACCTGGCAGAAACCCAAATAGTAGCAACATTCCATGCTACCAATCCCAGGGCAAGCAGCGGCTTCCCCATGTCTGTCTCAGTAGCAACTATTAACCTGTCCAAACCTTTTTTTTTTTAAACCCAGATATGCTAACCGCTGTTGCTATATCATCCAGCAATGAGTGCCAGAGCTTAACTGTTCAATGAGTGAAAAATATTTCCTCCTGTTCGTTTTAAAAGTAGTACCATATAACTTCCTTGAGTGTCACCTAGTCTTTGAGTAGAAGTGAATCGATTTTTTACTCTATCAAACCTACATTCTACACAACTCAGGATTTTGTAGACTTCAATCATATCTCCCCTCAACCATCTTTTTTCCAAGCTGAAGAGCCCTAAATTCTTTAGCCTTTCCTCATACGAGAGGAGTTCCATCCCCTTTATCTGCGACACATAATGAACATATCCTAACTCTTCCTCTCCCTCTCTAAGTTCCCCCCCAATTGTACCTACCATACATGTACCTCATTCTACCACAATATCACCTTGTATTCGTTCATACCTTGTATTTGTTCAGACCGGAATCGGCTAACGCCGTTTACGGTACCATGTAAGCCACATTGAGCCTGCAAAAAGGTGGGATAATGTGGGATACAAATGTAACAATAATAATAATAATAGTCAACATTCTCCTTCCTTATCCAGTTTTGCCTCTTACATTGGATATTACAGTCTTGCAGACGTGCGTATCAGCATTAGCTCAGTGGCTGCAGGACCTTACTATAAGTTAGTACTTAATCCAGAAAAAAACACTACTTGTTGGTTCCCAGGTTATCTTTCTCTTCCAGCTTTGGTTTCTTATGTGTATGGCATGGATATAAACCTTGTCCAGTCTTTTAGATATTTCAGGGTCATATTTGATTCATTTCTTACTTTTGAGTCACAAATTTCTCATGTGCTACAGTTGGGTTTTCTGACACTGTCATCTTCATGCTCTTCGGACTTTTCTAAGTTTTTCTGCTAGGCACACTCTTATCCAAGCATTTATAAGCCGTATTTCCCTCTTCGCTTCTTTGAGTTTAATCCGACAATCTTTTCCGTGATCTTCTTCTTGCGTTCTTTTGTATTTCTTGAACAAAGCCTCTTTTGCTCTTATTTTTTCAGTTGGAGAACCATGTGGAGGGGCATAATCGAAAGGGGCGCCCAAGTTTTCCTGAGGATGTCCTCACAGGACGTTCCGGCGAAGGGGCGGGGAAACCCGTATTATCGAAAAAAGATAGGCGTCCATCTTTCATTTCGATAATACAGTCAGGGATGCCCAAATCATGAAATTTAGGTCGGCATTAGAGATGGTCATCCCCGATTTTCGGCGATAATGGAAACCGAGGATGCCCATCTCAGAAACGACCAAATCCAAGCCATTTGGTCGTGGGAGGAGCCAGCATTCCTACTGCACTGGTCCCCGTGACATGCCAGGACACCAACCGGGCACCCTCGGGGGCACTGCAGTGGACTTCAGAAATTGCTCCCAGGTGCATAGCTCCCTTACCTTGTGTGCTGAGCCCCCAAAACTCCCCTCCAAAACCCACTCCCCACTACTGTACACCACTACCATAGCCCTAAGGGGTGAAGGGGGCACCTACATATGGGTACAGTGGGTTTGTGGTGGGTTTTGAAGGGTTCACATTTACCATCACAAGTGTAACAGGTAGGGGGGGATGGGCCGGGGTCCGCCTGGCTGAAGTGCACTGCACCCACTAAAACTGCTCCAGGGACCTGCACACTGCTGTCATGGAGCTGGGTATGACATTTGAGGCTGGCATAGAGGCTGGAAAATATATTTAAAAAGTTTTTTTTTTAGGGTGGGAGGGGGTTGGTGACCACTGCGTGAGTAAGGGGAGGTCATCCCCGATTCTCTCTGGTGCTCGTCTGGTCAGTTCGGGCACCTTTTTCAGGCTTGGTCGTAACAAGTAAAGTCGGCCAAGTGCTTGTCAGGGATGCCCTTCTTTTTTCCATTATTGGTTGAGGATGCCCATGTGTTAGGCACTCCCCAGTCCCACCTTCGCTATGCTTCCGACATGCCCCTGTGAACTTTGGTCGTCCCCGTGACAGAAAGCAGTCGAGGACGTCCAAAATCAGCTTTCGATTATGCCAATTTGGGCGACCCTGGGAGAAGGATGCCGATCTCCTGATTTGTGTCGAAAGTTGGGCGCCCTTCTCTTTCAAAAAAAAAGCCTGACAGGCTTCCTGTTTCTCTTGGTTTTTTTTAACTTTCCTTGCGTAAAGATCAGTTGCCATATTTATAGCAGCCTTCAGCTTTGACCACTGATGTTCCACTTCTCCTATGCCTTCCCACTCCAACAGCTCCTTTTTCAGGTATTTCCCTATTTTATCAAAATCAGTACGTCTGAAATCCAGTACTTTTAGTTTTGTGTGTCCACACTCCATCTTTGCCCTTAAATCAAACCATATTGTGTGATGATTACTATTACATAGGTGGGCACCCACCCGGTTATTAGAAACACTTCCTCCATTCGTGAGCACTAGACCCAGAATCGACCCTTCTCTCGTGGGTTCCATCACCATTTGTCTGAGCAAGGCACTTTGACAGGCTTGCACAATCTCCCTACTTCTTTCCGATTCCGCGGATGGGACGTTCCAATCCACATCAAACAAGTTGAAATCTCCCAACAGTAGCGCCTCCCCTTTCATACCAATCTTTTGAATATCCTCTATCAGATCCTTGTCTAGCTTCTCCATTTGTGCCGGAGGTCTGTAGATAACCCCCATGTGGATGCAGGTTCCATCTTCTCTTTCCAGGGCGATCCATAAAGCGACTTCCTTTCCCCAGGTGCCCCACATTTCAGCCGCTCTAATATTGTCTTTCAAATACAGAGCCACTCCTCCACCCCTTCGGCCCTCTCTATCCTTTCTAAAAAGATTATAGCCCAGTATAGTCACATCCCATTCATGGGAATCATTGTAATAGTAACAATATCCAAGTTTTCTTCAAACATCAGGGCTTGCAAGTCTTGAACCTTTTTACTTATATAGGTTATAGGTGCGTTATAGGTGCATTAGCATTTTTAACGCATGTTAACTATGTAAGCGTTTTAACCGTGTACACACCTACAATATCCTTATAGGCGCCTACACGGTTAGCGCACACACTAATTGTAGGTGCATTAAAAATGCTAATGCACCTTAGTAAACAGGACCTTTGGTGTTCAATTTAAAATATTGTCTTTAGCTTTTAAAACCTATCATATCATATCTGTCTAACACGATTACTACTTATACTCCACTCTCTAGATGGACATCGTGTTGTCCTTCCATCTTCAAGATTGGCACGCTATGATAGTAGTAGATCTTCAGCTTTTCTATTTTCGGTGCTAAATGGTGCAATGATCTGCCAAAATCTATCAGAGGTGAACTTTCTTTTCCAAAATTTAAGTCCCATCTTAAAACAAGCTTATAGTACTTAAATAATGATTTTTTTTCCCAGTGAAATTGCACTGATGGGCCTGTGAGATAGGGAATAGCCTACCCTAGCTTTGCTTTCCTTGACTTGCCTAAACTTCCCTCCTTTATTTCCCTGTTAGGGTGTGTGTGGAACTCTTTTCTGTTATTTGAGGGGTTCCTTTCTTTGGCTTTTAATTAAATTGTTTCTAATATTGTAAACTGCTTTGATCAGGTTCTGTATAGCAATATATCAAGTCAATGAATAAATATAAACAAACATTTGTCAAATTGTATTGATATTGTCACTATTTAATTTGGAGTTATGAGTAAAATAACTCAATTTTGTGGCATGTCTAACCCAGGACTTATCCTTAATCTTAACATTTGTATGTTTGTTAATTTTAATATATTTTAAATTTTATTTATGTTCAAGATTAATATTATGTTTTACATGATTTTGTTCTTAAATATTTATTATTTATATATTTAATTGAATTTATGTTGTTGTATTTGGTTGACAGTCGACCCTGATGCAACCTTGTATAAGCAAAATGGGGCCACCTCAGGCCCAGTATTTCCGTAATGCAATAAAAGCCTTTTAATGTTCTTCATTTGTCGATCTGCTGTTGTTTTTGCTTCTTTCCTCTCCTCCTCTCTTCCTTTATGTCACTTTGCACTGTGTTGTCTTAGCAGTAATCCAAAGGCAATGGCTGAAACCTGGACAGTGGTCTCACACTTGCAACCAAGGCTGTGAAGGGAGCAGGACATGGGAAGTCATTGCCTTGCAGTGTTCAGTGTTGGAGATTACCTCCCTCCTCTTGATGGAGAAGCTGATGCTCACAGTGTGGTACAGGATACCATGTAGCGGGTACCACGTTTGATCCTTTTTACATGCCTTCCACCATCTTGTCCTACATAGAATACCAGCCTCTTTAAAGGAGTTTGGGGTTATTCATGCACTCCTTGGGCTTGTTTTGATTGTGTCACACATGAAGCAGCAGAGCTGACTCCCCATTATCTGGGGAGGAAATATCTGGATAAGCATCTTAATGTTCTTGCTGTCTCTCTTGATCTTTCATCTCCCTTTAATCTTGTTAACCATTCACCTTTCTTCGCTTGGGTTATGTGGTTCGGTATTGGATTGGTTTGTTTCCTTTCTCTCTGATTGTTCATACCATGTAAGACACCTCAGTTTCGGTCTCCACTCCTCAGTTTCTCTTCTGGGTGGTCCTGCAGAGGTCTGTCCTGTTACCTGTCTCCTCTAGCCAGGATTATTCAGTCTACTTTTATGCAGATGACATCTTTCTCATTTCGCCCTGACATTGGTCTTCTGTAAGACTGTTTGGGCAAGGTCTCAACTTGGCTTTTGCATATAGACTTGTCTTAAACCCTCAGAAACTGTTGCTTGTTGGTTTTCGTGTGGTCTTTCTGTATCATCTCATGCTACTACTACTACTACTATTTAGCATTTCTATAGCGCTACAAGGCGTACGCAGCGCTGCACAAACATAGAAGAAAGACAGTCCCTGCTCAAAGAGCTTGCAATCTAATAGACAAAAAATAAATTAAGCAAAACAAATCAATGTGTACAGGAAGGAGGAGAGGAGGGTAGGTGGAGGCGAGTGGTTACAAGTGATTACGAGTCAAAAGCAATGTTAAAGAGGTGGGCTTTCAGTCTAGATTTAAAGGTGGCCAAGGATGGGGCAAGACGTAGGGGCTCAGGAAGTTTATTCCAGGCGTAGGGTGCAGCGAGACAGAAGGAGCGAAGTCTGGAGTTGGCAGTAGTGGCGAAGGGAACAGATAAGAAGGATTTATCCATGGAGTGGAGTGCACGGGAAGGGGTGTAGGGAAGGACGAGTGTGGAGAGATACTGGGGAGCAGCAGAGTGAGTACATTTATAGGTTAGTAGAAGAAGTTTGAACAGGATGTGAAAACGGATAGGGAGCCAGTGAAGCGACTTGAGGAGAGGGGTAGTATGAGTAAAGCGACCCTGGCGGAAGACAAGACGGGCAGCAGAGATTCATTTTGGAACCCAGGACTCCTCGGTGGAGTCCTTCTGTTATTTAGGTGTTACACTTGTCTCCCGTCTTTCTTGTACCCCTGAGATCTCTGGTCTTTGTAACTCAGGGTTTCTTTTGTACCTGGCCCTGCCTTTCTCCCCATTTCCCCCATTAACGTTATTCTAGTATCTCCATGCACATGTGCAAAAACTATGTGTATGGAACAACAGACAGACAGATCCTCTTGCTTTTTGTAAAAGAGGAATAAAGACAAAAGGCAGAAAATTAGAAAGAGGCCTCTTTAGAAAAGGAAACACCAGATATTGAAACGTATTTGATAATAAGCTTGAAAGTAGATTCATGGGTCTATGGAGAAGGGGAAAAAGAGGAAGAGAGACTTCCTTCTGGCCAGACCTTGCCAGTTAATTAATGGTAAATACCTTCCATTTGTACAAAATTGCTTTAACATCTAGGACATTTGGAGTCAGGAAAACAGAATTGGAAGTGAAGCAGATTTCAGGAGCCGGCTCTGTCAGTGTGCTGATGTTCCCTGACACTTTGCAAGATGTTAAAGCCTTGCCAGAGGGACAGGATGGGCTGAAGTGCTGTCTCCCTGAGGCTTTGTGGGTTTCTGTTAACTGCTTGTTACAGTCAGTGCATCCTAAGTCATTTAGAAACATTCTGTTTAAACCGCATAGTTAATCCTTGAATAAAAATGTATTCTGAGCATTAAACGGAGAGAAGGGCTGGCAGCCAGGACAGTTTGTAAGGGAGGGATACTGTCTGTGCACATGTTTCTGTATGACAGAAGGAAGTAATAGGAAGAGCCACACCCGTGGTGAAAGTCAGTGATGTTTCCATTTTAATCTACTTTGTCAGTTATAGATGTGCTTGTAGAATCGAGCCTTACTCTTGGAACTTATGTTGATTTATTGACTCAGAAAGCTTTTAATGTTTTAAGGTGTTACGTAGCATTAGAAAAATTTTCATACTGATCATTTTAGAATATTAGTTCAAACTTTGTTTTTTTTCTTTGGTTGATTATTTAATGCTGTTTTTTTCCAGGGGCTCAGTGAAATTGGGTAAGGGATGTAAGAGTAGGCCAATGTTTAGTGCAATGAGCGTCAAATCCTGGAGAACTGGCTTCGATTCCCACTTCAGCTCTTTGTTTTTTTGACTCTGGTCAAGTCGCGTAACCCTCGATTGCCCCAGATACAAAGAATGCAGAGAAGGTACCTGCATATGCCCCTGGATTCTACATTAGAGATGCACACGCAAATAAACTGACTTATGAGCTCAGAAACATCAATGATTGATGCTAATTGGCAGTCTTAAAAATTTGCACACGCATCTCACTGTGCACTTTTCTATAAAGCACGATGCTTAACGTCAATCGCCAGGGCGTGTTGGAGGTGTTCCAAACAGTTGCACGCAGATTTACAGAATTTGCCTGAAGCGCACCTAAGCTGAGCATTACATTACTTACACCTGCTGAGCTGTTAGCAGGTGTAAGTACAACACCTAAAACTTAGGCCTCAGATCCACGCTGAATACTATCGTACAAAGGGCGCCCTCCCTTTATAGAGCAGCGCTTAGCCCTCAGTTGTTTTGGTACTGAATTTTCGGCATCGTTTATTGAATTCCCTCCGTAATGTGTGCACTATAGAAATGAACGTAGTAGGTTGCTTACAAAATTGTGCAGCCAGACAGATCCGTCATGTCAAGACATTTGACAGCGTTACCCTTTCACTGCAGGAATGACACTGGCACCCGAAGCAGGCCCATGTATATTTAAAGATTTGTTTATTATGGTTTATGGCTTATTTACAAGTTTAATAAATTGCTTCTGATTACAAAATGAGTCGAAGCAGTGTACAACAAGAAAACCATTTAAAATAAATTAGAAAAAGAACACCATTTGTTAAAAGGACAGATCAAGGCGAAGCTTTCTCATTCATAAAAATAAATAATAATAAAAATAACATTTCACAGTTCAAGGAAATCACTAAGCCTAACCTTGAGGGATTGAAAGCAATCGTAGATAAGTGGGTTTCTAACCCTTGTTTAATAATTTTTCTGATTTAGCAGATAAAGGGAGATCATTCCATAACCTTGGAAATAGAATATAAAATCCAGAATTCCTGGTACCTTCCCATTTTGCTTGGAATGAGTTAGGAAGTATGAGTTGGTGATCGTAAGACAGCAGAAAACACGGAAAGGAATATATGGAATGACCAAAGAGGATAAATAATCTGGAATTCCTGAGTTCAATGTCTGAAAGGTAATCAATAGAAATAAAACAAAATAAAACATGGAAAAGAAAATAAGATGATACCTTTTTTATTGGACATAACAATACATTTCTTGATTAGCTTTCGAAGGTTGCCTTTCTTCGTCAGATCGGAAATAAGCAAAAGTTGGTAGATGACAGTATATATGAGTGAAACATCAAAGCATTTCAGTGACAGTCTAACAGGATGGGGGTGGATAAGTGAGAGTCAGGGAGACAGGAAGGTGACAACGCAATACGATTTACAAAGCAATACAATTTTATGCTTTATAATGGGCTAGAAAGGCCAGATCTTTGTTAAGTCCTGTCTTGTGGGCGTCAAAATATTTAATCATTTTGACTTCAAATGATCTTAATTGTTTGAATATTCTGACAGATTCTTGGATTTGAGAATTCAACCGTATTTAAAAACAAGAACTGAATTGCATCACTCAAAGTGCTTTGTGCCAAATGTATCTTCTAATTCTAAAGAGCGAGTAGTTTTTAACCCATTGATAGAGAATGACGTGGAGGGGCATAATTGAAAGGGATGCTCAAGTTTTGCTGAGGACGTCCTCGCAAAACGTCCTGGTGGAGGGGCGGGGAAACCCGTATTTTCAAAGCAGGATGGACGTCCATCTTTCATTTCGATAATACGGTCGGGGACACACAAATCTTGACATTTAGGTCATCCTTAGAGATGGTCGTCCCTAGACTTGGTCATTTCTGATTTTCAGTGATAATGGAAACCAAGGACGCCCATCTCAGAAACGACCAAATGCAAGCCCTTTGGTCATGGGAGGAGCCAGCATTCGTAGTGCACTGGTCCCCCTGACATGCCAGGGCACCAACCATGCACCCTAGAGGGCACTGCAGTGAACTTCATAAATTGCTCCCATGTACATAGCTCCCTTTACCTTGTGTGCTGAGCCCCCAAAACTCACTACCCACAACTGTACTGGCGGAACTATGTTACAATCCCAATATCTGACAGTCTAAAAATTCTAGGAGTAACGTTGGACAACCATCTGACTCTGGAATCTCACGCAAAAACAATAACAAAAAAGATGTTCAACATGACGTGAGTACTGAAAAGAGTAAAACCATTCCTCCCTCAAAAAACTTTCCGCAACTTGGTACAATCCACAGTACTCACCCACGCCGACTACTGCAATAGCATCTTCGTTGGTTGCACTGCCCAAATCCTGAAAAAACTCCAAACCGCCCAAAACACGGCAGCCAGACTAATTTTTGGTAAATCACGATTTGAAAGTGCAACACCACTCCACAAAAAATTACACTGGCTCCCCATCAAAGAGCGAATAAACTTCAAAATACACACACTGATCCACAAGATCCTCCACGGAGAATCTCCAAGTTACATGACCAAACTAATCGACCTCCCAGACAGGAACAGGACCAAATCCTCCCGAACATATCCCAATCTTCACCTTCCTAATTGCAAAGGCCTCAAATACAAAACCTACTACGCTTCCAACTTTTCCGTGATAGGCAGTCAACTCTGGAACGCCATACCAAGACACATTAGAACAACCAACGAACTTCTACCCTTCCGAAAGTTGTTGAAAACATACGTCTTCAAACGAGCCTATTCAAATGAACCAACTTAATCTAAGTACCCATACTACATCACTAATCCAAAACACTACCACTATCCACGGGTGCTGAGCTCCCAACCCCCCTCCCCCAAAACCCACTACCCACAAATGTACAACAATACCATAGCTCTTAGGGGTGAAGGGGGCACCTACATGTGGGTACAGTGGGTTTTGGAGGCCTCCCATTTACCAGCACAAGTGTTACAGGTGGGGGGGATGGGCCTGGGGCCACCTGGCTGAAGTGCACTGCGGTACCCACTAAAAGTGCCCCAGGGACCTGCATACACGCAGGCCTCTAGGACTGGTTGCTGCTATATAACACTGGCACAGCAGTTGACACCTGAAGACTAATCTCTCCGAAAACGTCCTTTATTGGAATAACTGCGTTTACTCACAGTTAACTGCAGATCAGAGGTTGTGCCCCACTGGCAACGAGTCTCCCTGGTACTGAGATTAGCAGTAGGTCAGAGCTGGCAGAATGCTGTACAATGCCCTCTTTCAGCCACATTCAAGGTAAGAACTAAGTTCTGTAATGTGGCTAACACAGGAAAGGGAACTAAAACTGACTTACAAAAATGGCCACTACCGCATGGACTACAACAGCAAACACAACAGGGCACACTCTGACCCAGTAGGCAGGGGGAAAAGCACCATGGGAGAAGAGCCTACCAACTACCAACATCGTGAGACTGTAACACAAGCTAATGAAATCACGGAGCCCAATACCCTACACCCACCACAATGCAATGCTGATGTGACCCTGTAGTGCACCAGAGAGCCACATCTGACTCAGGGAAAGGCTGTGACAGGATCGAACACATTCTGCTGTCATGGAGGTTGGTATGGCATTTGAGGTTGGCATAGAGGCTGGAAAAAAAGTTTTTAAAGTGGGTGTTTTTGGTGGGAGGGGGTTAGTGACCACTGGGGGAGTCCGGGGAGGTCATCCCCGATTCCCTCCAGTGGTCATCTGGGCAGTTGGAGCACTTTTTTGGGACTTGTTCGTGAAAAAAAAGGGTCCAAAAAAAGTGACCAAAAATTGCGGTAAAAACGCCTTTTTTTTTTTTTTTTCCGGTTATCAGCTAAAGACGCCCATCTCTCCTCGGCTGATAACCATGCCCCAGTTCCGCCTCCACCACGCCTCTGACACGCCCCTGTCAACTTTATTCGTTTCCGTGACGGAGTGCAGTTGGAAACGCCCAAAATCGGCTTTCGATTATACCGATTTGGGCGCCTTTGCGAGACAAACGTCTATCTCCCGATTTAGGTCGCACTATAGGTGTTTTTCTCTTTCGAAAATAAGCTGGATAGTGGAATTAGAAAAGGTGCAGAGAAGGATGACGAAAATAATAAAGGGGATGGGATGACTTTCTTTCGAGGAAAGGCTAAAGCGGCTAGGGCTCTTCAGCTTGGAGAAAAGATGGCTGAGGGGAGATATGATAGAAGTTTATAAAATAATAAGTGGAGTGGAACGGGTAGACATGAATCATTTGTTTACTCTTTCCAAAAATACTAGGACAAGGGGGCATGCGATGAAGCTAGAAAGTAGTAAATTTAATATGAATCAGAGAAAATATTTCTTCACTCAATGTGTAATTAAACTCTGGAATTCATTGCCAGAGAAAGTGGTAAAGGCAGTTAGCCTAGCAGTGTTTTAAAAGGATCTGGATGGCTTCCTAAAGGAAAAGTCCATAGACCAATATTAAATTGACTTGGGGAAAATCCACTGCTTATTTCTGGCGTAAGCAGCATAAACTGTATTGAGTTTTCTGGTGTCTTGCCAGGTATTTGTGACCTGGATTGACCACTGTTTGGAAAAAGGAACTTTATCAAAAACTTTCTGAAAATCTAGGTACACTACGTCGTCCGGCTCACCTTTATCCTTATGTTTATTCATGCCTTCAATGAAATGAAGCAAATTGGTGAGGCAAGACTTCCCCCTTGGCTGAACCCATGCTGACTCTGTCCCATTAAACCACGTTTGTCTATGTGTTCTGTAATTACATAAGTAAGTTCATAAGTTAAAAAAAAGTGAAGCCTGGGAGAAGCCCAGAGGATCCCAGCTGCAAAGAGGTGAAGTCTATGACATTCTACTGGAAACAAAATGGGGCAAAGGCTGGATGTTTAAAGAGTTATATTCTCCCCAATCATAGGGTGTCTTTGATACATTCTCTTATGGTATTTCTATGTGTTCTTTCTCTGCAGATTTCACCTTAAAGCCAAGTCCAGCCTGAAATCAGTGACGTGTCCCATCTGCATCTATCTCCACGTAAGCTCAGTTAGATGTTTTAATTAAATAACACCCTTGTCAATTCTTTCTATAAAATGCAGCATGTTTGCAATTTGAAACAGTTTCCTCCCTTTCTTTCTGGTTTGGATAGCAGCCACTCTGGTTCTGTTTCCCACTCATTGCAAGTCATGTCTCCTGGTGCTTTTTTCTCTACAGCATTCATTTGGGTTTCTTGACTGCTGGCAGCCAACCCTCTCACTAACTTTACAGTGGGGGAAATAAGTATTTGATCCCTTGCTGATTTTGTAAGTTTGCCCACTGACAAAGACATGAGCAGCCCATAATTGAAGGGTAGGTTATTGGTAACAGTGAGAGATAGCACATCACAAATTAGATCCGGAAAATCACATTGTGGAAAGTATATGAATTTATTTGCATTCTGCAGAGGGAAATAAGTATTTGATCCCCCACCAACCAGTAAGAGATCTGGCCCCTACAGACCAGGTAGATGCTCCAAATCAACTCGTTACCTGCATGACAGACAGCTGTCGGCAATGGTCACCTGTATGAAAGACACCTGTCCACAGACTCAGTGAATCAGTCAGACTCTAACCTCTACAAAATGGCCAAGAGCAAGGAGCTGTCTAAGGATGTCAGGGACAAGATCATACACCTGCACAAGGCTGGAATGGGCTACAAAACCATCAGTAAGACGCTGGGCGAGAAGGAGACAACTGTTGGTGCCATAGTAAGAAAATGGAAGAAGTACAAAATGACTGTCAATCGACAAAGATCTGGGGCTCCACGCAAAATCTCACCTCGTGGGGTATCCTTGATCATGAGGAAGGTTAGAAATCAGCCTACAACTACAAGGGGGGAACTTGTCAATGATCTCAAGGCAGCTGGGACCACTGTCACCACGAAAACCATTGGTAACACATTACGACATAACGGATTGCAATCCTGCAGTGCCCGCAAGGTCCCCCTGCTCCGGAAGGCACATGTGACGGCCCGTCTGAAGTTTGCCAGTGAACACCTGGATGATGCCGAGAGTGATTGGGAGAAGGTGCTGTGGTCAGATGAGACAAAAATTGAGCTCTTTGGCATGAACTCAACTCGCCGTGTTTGGAGGAAGAGAAATGCTGCCTATGACCCAAAGAACACCGTCCCCACTGTCAAGCATGGAGGTGGAAATGTTATGTTTTGGGGGTGTTTCTCTGCTAAGGGCACAGGACTACTTCACCGCATCAATGGGAGAATGGATGGGGCCATGTACCGTACAATTCTGAGTGACAACCTCCTTCCCTCCGCCAGGGCCTTAAAAATGGGTCGTGGCTGGGTCTTCCAGCACGACAATGACCCAAAACATACAGCCAAGGCAACAAAGGAGTGGCTCAGGAAGAAGCACATTAGGGTCATGGAGTGGCCTAGCCAGTCACCAGACCTTAATCCCATTGAAAACTTATGGAGGGAGCTGAAGCTGCGAGTTGCCAAGCGACAGCCCAGAACTCTTAATGATTTAGAGATGATCTGCAAAGAGGAGTGGACCAAAATTCCTCCTGACATGTGTGCAAACCTCATCATCAACTACAGAAGACGTCTGACCGCTGTGCTTGCCAACAAGGGTTTTGCCACCAAGTATTAGGTCTTGTTTGCCAGAGGGATCAAATACTTATTTCCCTCTGCAGAATGCAAATAAATTCATATACTTTCCACAATGTGATTTTCCGGATTTAATTTGTGATGTGCTATCTCTCACTGTTACCAATAACCTACCCTTCAATTATGGGCTGCTCATGTCTTTGTCAGTGGGCAAACTTACAAAATCAGCAAGGGATCAAATACTTATTTCCCCCACTGTATGTGCTACTATCTTGCTGCGTAATCAAGGATTACTAATTATGAGTCTACACTAGATTCTTTCTCATGTCTGAATGCAGAAAATAAAGAAATGAATATATAGAAATGAATATATAGAAATGAAGACAATCCTGTAATGCCTTTGTATCGGTCCATGTTGTGTCCGCACCTAGAGTATTGCATTCAGTTCTGGTCACAATATCTCCAAAAAGATATAGTGGAATTAGAAAAGGCTTAAAGAAGAGCGACTAAAATGATAAAGGGGATGGAACGCCACTCGTATGAGGAAAGGCTAAAGAGGTTAGGGCTCTTCAGCTTGGAAAAGAGATGGATGAGGGGAGATATGATTGAGGTCTACAAAATCCTGAGTGGTGTAGAACGAGTAGAAGTAAATGGATGTTTTACTCATTCCAAAAGTACAAAGACTAGGGGACACTAGAGGAAGTTACATGGAAATACTTTTTAAACAAATAGGAAGAAATATGTTTTCACTCAACGAATAGCTAAGCTCTGGAATTCTTTGCCAGAGGATGTGGTAACAGCAGTTAGCGTATCTGGGTTTAAAAAAGGTTTGGACAAATTCCTGGAGGAAAAGTCCATAGTCTGTTGTTGAGACAGACATGGGAAGCAACTACTTGCCCTGGGATTTGTAGTATGGAATGTTGTTACTCTGAGATTCTGCATGGAATCTTGTCACTCTTTAGGATTCCAGAATCTTTCTACTCTTTGAGGTTCTACAGGAATATTATTCTCAATTAACCAATTCTCTTGGCTCCAACCCTCGTCGCCTCTTCGCCACCCTCAACTCCCTACTTAAGGTGCCCTCCGCTCCCACCCCCCCCCCTCACTCTCTCCTCAAACACTGGCCGACTACTTCCGTGATAAAGTGCAGAAGATAAACCTTGAATTCACTTCCAAGCCTTTTCCTCCCTGTGACTTCTTAACTCACTCCCTCAACCAACCTAACCTGGCCTCCTTCTCCTCCTTCCCTGAGATCACTGAAGAGGAAACTGCTCGCCTTCTTTCTTCCACTAAGTGCACCACTTCTTCCTCTGATCCCATTCCCACTAATCTGCTTACCAACATCTCTCCTACAGTTAACCCCTCAATCTGTCACATCCTCAACCTCTCTCTCTCCACTGCTACTGTCCCTGACACCTTCAAGCACGCTGTAGTCACACCACTTCTCAAAAAACCATCACTTGACCCTACCTGTCCCTCAAATTACCGCCCCATCTCCCTTCTACCCTTCCTCTCCAAATTACTTGAACGCGCTGTCCACAGCCGCTGCCTTGATTTCCTCTCCTCTCAGGCCGTCCTCGATCCGCTTCAATCCGGCTTTCGCCCACTACACTCAACAGAAACAGCACTCTCTAAAGTCTGCAATGACCTGTTCCTTGCCAAAACCAAAGGTCACTATTCCATCCTTATCCTCCTTGACCTATCTGCCGCCTTTGACACCATCAATCATAATTTACTTCTTGACACACTGTCCTCATTTGGGTTCCAGGGCTCCGTCCTCTCCTGGTTCTCCTCGTATCTTTCCTAACGCACCTTCAGAGTAGTTTCTAATGGCTCTTCTTCCACCCCCGTCCCGCTCTCTGTTGGGGTTCCTCAAGGATCTGTCCTTGGACCGCTTCTTTTCTCGATATACACCTCTACCCTGGGCTCGCTGATCTCATCACATGGTTTCCAGTACCATCTCTATGCCGATGACACCCAGCTCTACCTCTCCACTCCCAACATCACAGTCGAAACCCAGGCCAAAGTTTCGGCCTGCCTTTCAGACATCGCCGCCTGGATGTCCAACCGGCATCTGAAACTGAACATGGCAAAGACCGAGCTCTTTGTCTTTCCACCCAAACCCTCTTCTCCTGTTCCCCCACTCTCTGTCTCTGTTGACAACGCCCTCATCCTCCCCGTCTCTTCAGCCCACAATCTCGGAGTCATTTTCGACTCCTCCCTCTCCTTCTCTGCCCATATCCAGCAGACAGCTAAGACCTGTCGCTTCTTCCTCTATAATATTAGCAAAATTCGCCCATTCCTCTCTGAACAGACCACCCGAACCCTCGTCCACTCGCTCGTTACCTCTCGTCTTGACTATTGCAACCTTCTCCTCGCTGACCTCCCGCTTAGCCACCTATCCCTCCTTCAATCTGTCCAAAATTCCGCCGCACGTCTTATCTACCGCGTGAACCGATACTCTCATATCACCCCTCTCCTCAAGTCGCTTCACTGGCTCCCGATCCGCTACCATATACAGTTCAAGCTTCTCCTATTGACCTTCAAGTGCACTCAATCTGCAGCCCCCCATTACCTCTCTTCCCTCCTCTCCCCGTATGTTCCCACCCGTAACCTCCGCTCAGAACAAATGACTCCTATCTGTACCCTTCTCCACCACCGCTAACTCCAGACTCCGCCCCTTCTGCCTCGCATCACCTTATGCCTGGAACCGACTTTCCGAGTCCATACGCCATGCGCCCTCCCTGCCCATTTTCAAGTCCTTACTCAAAGCCCATCTCTTCTCCCTTGCTTTTGGTGCCTAACCACCTTCCCCATTCATGATACCTACACTGACTACATAGTTTGTTACCTTTAGATTGTAAGTTCTCTTGAGCAGGGACTGTCCTTCCCCATGTTTAAACTTGTACAGCGCTGCGTAACCCTAGTAGCGCTTTAGAAATGCTAAGTAGTAGTAGTAGTAGTCTACATGGAATCTTGCTATTCTTTGGGGTTCTACATGGAATGTTGCTACTCTTTGAGATTCTGCATGGAATCTTGTCACTTTTTAGGATTCCAGAATCTTGCTATTCTTTGGGGTTCTACATGGAATGTAGCCACGATTTGGGTTTCTGCCAGGTACTTGTGACCTGGCTTGGCCACTGTTTGGAAAACAGGACACTGGGCTAGATGAACAATTGGTCTGACCCAGTATGGCTACTCTTATGTTCTTATAGTCTTGAACACCAAAAACTGACTTTATGTTTAAATAATTTACAGGCATGTGATATAGTTTATACGTCATGTAGCCCAGGCCCAAGACAGTGCACCAGAAAGACTCCCATGGATATTATCTGCTGCAGATCTCAGTGCTGTGACCATGGTATTACCTGTGTCCACTTTGCTACTCCACCAGAAGTGACAGTAGGGAGCTTTCCTTATATTTTTGGACACTCTTTGCAAATCACACTACTGCCATGTGACGTAGACCTGCTCCTCTGTACGCTCTAGGATGTGCATCCTAAGGGCACAGCCTATTATGACTCTCACTTGGTTTATTTTCTATTTCTTTTTTAGTTTTTTTTATCTTCAGCCTACTTGATGGAAAATGTCCAGCATATTCCTTCCTTCTGAGGACATAGACCTAATAAGCCTCCCTTACGCTTGCAATCTAAAGTAAGATGTCCTTCAGCTATTACTCAGCTTCCCTACATTTTAGATCTACACTATAAAAACTCCTTACCATTTTAGCATTTGCATGGGTTAACTATTGTTTGTGCTCTGCATAGCCAATGCTCAGTTTTAAGGACCTTTTTTCAGATTATAATCTAGGTTTCTATCTGACGTCCTGGAACATAGAAAAATGTAGGCAGATGAAGACCATATGGCCAATCCAGTCTGCCCATCCATGCCATCTACTCTTCCTACCACTCCCTTACAAATCCTATGTACTTGTCCCAAGCTCTCTTGAATTCAGATACTGTTCCATGAATTCACCACCCTTTCCATGAAGAAGTATTTCCTCCGATTACGTCTGAGTCTATCTTCTTTCACCTTCATCCTATGCCCCCTCATTCCAGAGCTTCCTTTCAATTGAAAGAGACTCGCCAGATGAGCTTTTATGCCACGCAGGTATTTAAATATCTCTATCATATCTCCTTTCTCCTGCCTTTCTTCCTAGGAATACCTATTGAGATCTTTAAGTCTGTCCCCATATGCTTAATTATATGCAATCTTTAACTGATCTCCCCCTTCGCAACGCTCTCTTTGGTTCAAGAGATTATCTAACCCTCCACTATGCCAGTTCCAAAAATATGATCTACAAATCAATCTACATGTCAGGATTCTCTTACCTCTGTACCAAATGGTAGAATTCCCTCCCGAAATTCATTAGATGGGAACCTATTTGATATTCCAGAAATACCTTAAAGCCTCTCTGTTTAAGCAATTTCTCACGGATGATCAAAATTAATTAAAACCCCTAACTGTATAATTATTTAATTTCTCAGTTCCATTCTAATTGTTATTAAACATGGATGACCATAAATTGTTACCTTTTTGCATCTAGCATTTGTTTCTATATTACATATTGTAATTGCTTAATCCTCATTTATTTTCTTATTACGACTTAATCGTATACTTATTACGACTTAATCGTATACTATCCCACATCACTTTTTGTACTGTTAATTACAATATGTTGTTAGCTACATTGAACCTGATCTATTGGGATAATGTGGGATATAAATTAAATAAATAAATAAATAACGTAGACCATTGACCATTTTAGTAGCCACCTTCTGGACCGACTCCATCCTGTTTATATCTTTTTGAAGGTTCAGTCTCCAGAATTGTACACAATATTTTAAATGAGGTCTCACCAGAGACTTCTACAGGGGCATCAGCACCTCCTTTTTCCTACTGGTTATTCCTCTCCCTTTGCACCCAAACATCCTTCTAGCATTCCTGTTGCCTTTTCGACCTGTTTGGCCACTTTAAGATCATCAGATACAATCACACCCAAGTCCCACTCCTCTTTCATGCACAAAAGTTCTTCACCCCCCCCCCCCTAAATTGTACCATTCCCTTGGGTTTTTGCAGCCTATATACATGACCCTGCATTTTTTAGCATTAACTCTAAGCTACCAAATTCCAGAATATTCCTCTAGTTTTGCTAAGTCTTTCCCCATGTTATCCACACCATTAGGGGTGTCTACCATATTTATTTATTCTATTTTTTATTTTTATTTGTTACATTTATATCCCACATTTTCCCACCTATTTGTAGGCTCAATGTGGCTTACATAGTACGCGGGAGGTGGTGGAGATGAAAACGGTAACGGAATTCAAACATGCGTGGGATATGCATAAAGGAATCCTGTGCAGAAGGAAGGGATCCTCAGAAGCTTAGCTAAAATTGGGTGGTGGAGCAGGTGGGGGAAGAGAGGTCGCTGGTTGGGAGGCGAGGATAGGGGAGGGCAGACTTATACGGTCTGTACCAGAGCCGGTGATGGGAGGCGGGACTGGTGGTTGGGAGGCGGGAAATACTGCTGGGCAGACTTATACGGTCTGTGCCCTGAAAAGGACAGGTACAAATTCAAGGTAAGGTATACACATATGAGTTTATCTTGGGCAGACTAGATGGACCATGCAGGTCTTTTTCTGCCGTCATCTACTATGTTACTGTGTTACTATGTTACCAGAGAGGCGTTTGCAGACTCCGGTGTAAACAAATACAAAGTGATGTTGTGGTAAGATAAAGTTCATGTGGCACAGCCACACTAGGGAATCGTACAACGGAAGAGTTGTGTTATGTCCATTACGTTCTTTAGTTTTGTTGTGTTGCAGAGATCAGGCATTTATGTTGGATCGGTAGGGTATGCCTTTTTAAACAGGTTAGTTTTTAGTGTTTTCCGGAAGTTTAGGTGGTCGTTTGTAGTTTTCAAGGCTTTTGGTAATGCGTTCCACAGTTGTGGGCTTATGTAGGAAAAACTGGATGCGTAAGTTGATTTGTATTTGAGTCTTTTGCAGCTTGGGTAGTACAAATTTAGGTACATTCATGTTGATTCAGATGTGTTTCTAGTTGGTAGGTGACTCAAGTCTGTCATGTATCCCGGAGCTTCACCATAGGTAATTTTGTGAACCAGAGTGCAGATTTTGAAAGCAATGCGTTCTTTGATTGGGAGCCAGTGTAGTTTTTCACGAAGGGGTTTTGCACTTTCAAATTGCGTTTTTCCGAAGATAAGCCTAGCTTCCATCTTTTGAGCGGTCTGAAGTTTCTTTAAGGTTTGTTCTTTGCATCCCGCATAAATTCCATTGCAGTAGTCTACATGGCTTAGTACCATTGATTGTATCAGGTTGAAAAATGTTCCCCTCGGGAAGAATTGTTTCACGCGTTTCAGTTTCCACATTGAGTGGAACATTTTCTTTGTTGTGGATGTCATTTGGCTCTCTAATGTTAAGTTGTGGTCCATTGTAACGCCGAAGATTTTCAGGCTGTCTGAGATAGGGAGGGTGTAATCTGGGGTGTTGATAATTGTGGGGTTATCCGCACTGTGCAGGGATGAGAGGATGAGACAGTGTGTTTTTTTCTTTGTTTAGTTTTAGTTGAAATGCATTTGCCCAAGAGTCCATGATGTTCAAGCTGATCTTGATTTCGTTGGTGATTTCTGTCAGTTTAGATTTGTAAGGAATGTATATGGTGACATCGTCTGCATAGATGAAAGGGTTGAGGCCTTGGTTAGATAAGGACTTGGCTAGTGGGGTCATCATTAGGTTGAAGAGGATCGGTGATAGCGGTGATCCTTGTGGTACTCTGCAGTCTGCTTTCCACTGTGATGATATGTTTGAGTTTGATTGTACTTGATATGTTCTTGTGGTTAGAAAACCCTTGATCCAGCTAAGTATGTTTCCACCAATCCCGAACTTGTCTAGTAATCTTCCTATATAATAATTCTCACCTCCAACGTTCTATGGGTCTTGCTGCCTGTGTTCGTGACTTCTTCAGAGTTGGTGTGCTAGGCTCCATAGCACAGGCTGACGTCACCATAGCCATTATGATGTAACCCACGAAAAAAGAAAAAAAAAAAGCAGATGCATGTCTCACAGCTGATCCAACCCCCCCCCCCCAAAAAAAAAAAAAAAACCTGGCTCGCGCATATTTGAACCACCATACAGCTTGACAGCAAAAGAAAAAAAAAAGTGGCTCGAGCCTGCCTGATGCCACTGACGCACTCAACAGCCACCCTCCCTACTTACCGCCCTGGCTCAAGCCTGCCTGCCTGCCTTGCGAATTAGCCGCCCTCCCGGTTAATGAGTGACTAGACCCGACCCGACGAGGTAAGTGAAGATGACTTTTAAAATTCGTAGGGAGGGGGCCTGGAAGTGGAAGGGAGGGAAGGAGGAAGGGAGGGACGATGATCCTGGAACTGGGAGGGAGGGAGGGAGGTGGGGCCCCTGGCACACACTCTCATTCTCACACACACACTCTCTCTCTCACAGACACACTCGCACCCAGTCTCACTCACTCTCTGTCACACACACACACACTCGCACATTCACTCTCTCTCTCTCTCACAGAGTCACTTTCACACACTCTCTCTCAAACATACACACTCCGAGGAAAACCTTGCTAGCGCCCGTTTCATTTGTGTCAGAAACGGGCCTTTTTTTACTAGTATTAATATATTATGGTTGACCATGTCGAATGCACTAGACATGTCGAATTGGAGGAGGAGGATGTTTTTGCCTATTGCTATTTCCTGCTTGAATTTGGTTAGGAGAGTGAGTAGTACTGTTTCTGTGCTGCGGAGGGGGCGAAAACCTGACTGCGATTCGTGTAATATTGAGAATTTGTTTATATAATCTGTAAATTGTTTGGCTACCATGCTTTCCATCAGTTTGACTGACAACGGAATGGATGCTACTGGACAGTAGTTAGTGATTTCATTTGGTTTTTTTCTTGGTGTCTTTTGGTATCCGAGTGAGTAGGATATTGCCATGTTCCTTAGGGAAGAGACCTTGCTGAAGAATGTAGTTTAGGTGGGATGTGAGGTCTGCTATGAAGCGGTCAGGGGCGGATTTCATTAGGTAGTTGGGACAGGTATCTAGTTTGCAGTGAGTGTTGGAGAACCTGCTGATTGCCTGTGCAACTGCATCGACGGTAAGGAGGGCGAATTTTAACCAGGTTCGGTCAGTTCTCCAGTGGTTGGGTCCAACTCATTATGAAGATTTCGATGTCAGTGTTGTCCTGAGCTAGCGTGTTGCATAGGTTTGCAGTTTTTTCATTGAAATACTTAGCAAGTTTGTCTGCAGATGGGATGTCTGTATTCGATGTAGTGACCAAGTTGGTGTGTAGGAGTTTGTTCACGAGTTGGTATAATTTCTTCGTGTCTTTGTAATCTGTCCCTATTTTAGTTTAATAGTATGATATTTTGGTCTGTCTTATTGCATATTTGTGATTGTTTCCATGTGTTGAGTGCAGATTTTGGTATCATCCACAAAGAAGCAAACCTCACCAGCCAGCCCTTCAGCAGTATCGCTTACAAAAATGTTAAAAAGAACCAGCCCAAGAACCGAACCTTGTGGCACACCACAGGTAACATTCCCATCACCCTTATAGAAAGCTGATTACAAAGCACAGACTTTTCCTCCTAATTCATCATTCTTACTTACTTTCTCTCTCAAGCTTGCTACTTCCAGACGTACTTGTCCAAATCATGCTTGACCTCAAAGTTACCAAATTCTTCATCACGGATTTATTACAAGTGGTTTCCATAGCCTGCTCTAGCTGAGTTATACCAATGGAGTTGGTCCAGAGGGTGGCCAGTGGCTACAAAACTGGTCAGTGGTCTCTGTCAAAAAGGATATGGGGACAGACTTAAGGGTCTCTCAATATGCATATGATGAAGCTACAAAGTAGTAAATTTAAAACAAATCGGAGAAAATGTTTCTTCACTCAATGTGTAATTAAACTCTGGAATTCGTTGCCAGAGAGTGTGGTAAAGGCGATTAGCTCAGCGGGGTTTTTAAAAGATTTGGACGGCTTTATAAAGGAAAAGTCCATAGACCATGCTTATTTCTGAGATAAGCAGCATAAAATGTATTTAGCTTTTTTGAGATCTTGCCAGGTATTTGCGACCTGGATTGGCCACAGTTGGAAACAGGATGCTGGGCTTGATGGACCTTCGGTCTATCTACTACTACTACTACTACTATTTAGCATTTCTATAGCGCTACAAGGCATACGCAGCGCTGCACAAACATAGAAGAAAGACAGTCCCTGCTCAAAGAGCTTACAATCTAATAGACAAAAAATAAATAAAGTAAGCAAATCAAATCAATTAATGTGAACGGGAAGGAAGAGAGGAGGGTAGGTGGAGGCGAGTGGTTACAAGTGGTTACCAGTCAAAAGCAATGTTAAAGAGGTGGGCTTTCAGTCTAGATTTAAAGGTGGCCAAGGATGGGGCAAGACGTAGGGGCTCAGGAAGTTTATTCCAGGCGTAGGGTGCAGCGAGACAGAAGGCGCGAAGTCTGGAGTTGGCAGTAGTGGAGAAGGGAACAGATAAGAAGGATTTATCCATGGAGCAGAGTGCACGGGAAGGGGTGTAGGGAAGGACGAGTGTGGAGAGATACTGGGGAGCAGCAGAGTGAATACATTTATAGGTTAGTAGAAGAAGTTTGAACAGGATGCGAAAACGGATAGGGAGCCAGTGAAGGGTCTTGAGGAGAGGGGTAGTATGAGTAAAGCGACCCTGGCGGAAGATGAGATGGGCAGCAGAGTTTTGAACCGACTGGAGAGGGGAGAGGTGACTAAGTGGGAGGCCAGCAAGAAGCAGATTGCAGTAGTCTAAACGAGAGGTGACAAGGGTGTGGATGAGGGTTTTGGTAGAGTGCTCGGAAAGAAAGGGGCGGATTTTACGGATGTTGTAAAGAAAGAAGCGACAGGTCTTGGCGGTCTGCTGGATATGAGCAGAGAAGGAGAGAGAAGAGTCAAAGATGACCCCAAGGTTTCGAGCTGAGGAGACAGGGAGAATGAGAGAGCCATCAACAGAAATAGAAAACGGGGGGAGCGGGGAGGTGGGTTTGGGGGGGAAAATGAGAAGCTCGGTTTTGGTCATATTTAATTTCAGGTGGCGTTGAGACATCCAGGCAGCAATGTCAGACAAGCACGCTGAAACTTTGGTTTGGATGCAAGGTGAGATATCAGGGGTAGAAAGGTAGATTTGGGAGTCATCAGCATAGAGATGGTAGGAAAAGCCATGGGATGAGATTAATGAACCAAGGGAAGAAGTGTAGATAGAAAAGAGGAGGGGACCAAGAACAGAACTCTGAGGTACGCCGACAGGCAGAGGGATAGAAGTAGAAGAGGATCCACCAAAGTGAACACTAAAGGTGCGGAGGGAGAGGTAGGAAGAGAAACAGGAAAGGACAGAGCCCTGGAATCCAAGTGAGGACAGGGTATCGAGAAGTATGCTGTGATCGACAGTGTCAAAAGCAGCGGAAAGATCAAGAAGAATGAGGATGGAATATTGACCTCTGGATTTAGCCAGTAATAGGTCATTGGAGACTTTAGTAAGCGCAGTTTCGGTTGAGTGGAGAGGGCGAAAACCAGATTGTAATGGGTCAAGAATAGCATGTGAGGAGAGAAAATCAAGGCAGCGGCGGTGAACAGCACGCTCAAGTAATTTGGAGAGAAAAGGAAGGAGGGAGATTGGTCGGTAATTAGAGGGACAAGTAGGGTCAAGTGAAGGCTTCTTAAGGAGAGGTGTGACCACAGCATGTTTAAAGGCAGCAGGGACAGTCGCAGTGGCAATACTTATGGCAATACTTATGTACTTATGCATACTTTAAAAATATAAACAATGGGGAGATCTCAAATGTATAGCATCAGAATGTCTGAATTTGATACAGAGGAAAGGCCTCGAGAAGCCCCAAGCATATTAATGATGCTTTAAGGGGCTGGACTTCTTCATCATTGGCCTAGAAAACCTCTTTCTACATGATGTTCTTAATTTAATGCTTTCACTTGGTATAGCAAAGTTAACACCGGATTTTTACTTAACTTGATCAGGTGTCTAATCTTGCGGGTTCTTCATACACCTCGACCACGACCAACGATGGCCGCCGTTTCGTGGACCTGCCTCAGGGTTCAGTGGTCCGCGTGTACTCTCCGCATCGATAGTCATTCAAGAGACTTATGTATACTTTGGAAAAATGGTGGGCGAAAGGAGATATGATAGAGATGTTTAAATACCTCTGTGGCATTAATGTACAGGAGGTGATCCTCTTTCAAATGAAAGAAAGCTCTGGAATGAGAGGGCATAGGATGAAGTTAAGAGGTTATAGGCTCAGAAATAATCTAAGGGTGGTGGATTCATGGACTTGCCTACCAGTGAAGGTGGTGGAGACGAGGACTGTGCCTGGATTTAAGAAAGTGTGGGGCAGACATGTGGGATCTCTTAGGAAAGGGAGGAGATAGTGGTTGCTGTGGATGGGCCATTTGGCTCTTATCCACCATCATGTTTCTATGTCCCCCTTTTACCAGCCAGGGCTGTTCCAAACTTTGTTTATCAATTCCCAGCTCTTCTCATGCCATTGCCTTCTGCTTCATAATACAGAGGAGGAGGAAGAGGATTAGGATTCTCTCTTCTCCTGTTTCTTACAAGGGCTGCTGACCTTCCATATTTATTTCCACCCAGTTGCACAGGTCCACACGGATTTTTTAGGCGCCATATATAGAGCCTGGCCTTCGGTTTCACCTAAGCATATTCTATAAGATTTACGCACGATATATAGAATACGCTTAGTCGATATCATCGTGCCTAAATCTGCACACGCCCATTTACACCAACGAAAACCTGACGTAAATCCTGGTGCATAGCTTTAGGCAAACTGCGCCATATTCTGTAACGTAAATTTTGGAATGCCCACAAACATGCCCCTTTTGAACTGCGTGTTTCACCATTTAGACGCAGTTCATTATAGAATGTGCGAATAACTTGCAATTATTGTCAATTAGTGACCATTATTGCTTGTTAAGTGCTATTAAAAATGCTGATTGGCTTGTTGAGCTAATTAAGTTACGCGCATAGTTTTAAAAAGCACCTGGATTTTGGTATGCAAATATAGAGTCTCCACCTATATATGGAAAAGACCATGAGATAGTTGTATGTGATAATTAATGAGCCTAGATTGTACGTCAGATGGTTGACGTTGGGAGCCCCGTTGGTGGCACTTTGCATGACTACAAAGCATTCCTTTCATCAGTTCCATTGCTGGGTAATTGAGCAGACTGGAGTGAATGAACGGCGGAGGAGGGGGGGGGGAACAGAGGTTGCCACCTTTGACAACAAGGACAACATTGAATTTTCACACTCCAAGCACTGGAACCTGAGGGTCGCAACACAGCATTTGAGTGGACAGCCTTCCTGTGAACTGTGGGCTTGTTCCAATGACGTTTTGAAATTTGATAGGCCTCCAGGTGTTTTGGCGTCCTAGTTATATTGAGGTGCCATTTTGATTTTTTTTGTCAGTGAGAAGAAAGCGATGCAAGACTTGCCAGTATGTATGTCCAAGAACAGAGCTGTGTTTATAACAATAGGGGGGGGGGGGGGGTTTCAATGTGGTTTGTTTGGTTTTTGGCAGGTCTGGGTACAGATTCCCCCTGAAGAAGCCTGGAGAAGTTGCGAATGAAACGGGACCCCGTTGGGTTTAAAAGATAAGTGTGCCTTTTTCCTGCAATTATAAAATGAACAATAAATAATTAAAGAAAACCATTAGAGGGAAGGCTTTGGAGGTTTTTCTTTTAACCAATGATGATTTATTCGTCTGCACAGTGCTTTGGTGAATTTATGAGGTCTTTTTCCTCCACGTTTTTAACACCATTTGTCAGCATTTGGAAATTGGTTTTCCACTTTTGTTTTTGCAAGGCTTGATTTAATTCTACATAATGCTGTTCTCCACTGGTTTTCATCATTTCTTTCTTCTATGTTATTCTGGGTTATTTTCTATTCAGAGACTTCTCAGTATCATCGGTTGCTGTGGGTGATCCGTCCCGTATAGTCTGGCTGATTCTTTTTCAATTTGTTTCTCAACTGATTCAGTCTAAAAGCATCACTGGCTATTTGATTTGTTTTACTGGTTCACTTTGTCGGTTCCGAATACCCTGACCTTGCTCCCCTAAATAAGTATCTTGTGGAAGTATCGAAGGGGATTAAGGACCAGTTACAAGTCAATCCTGCTAAATGAGCTACAATTTGGCTGATGGGTTGGCGGCCGGTTCTCACCCTGGCACCAGAGCTGATGGGTCTTCAACTTGAATTTGCTTCCTCTCTTTAATATCTTGGGATTCATTGTCGATTCTCAGTTTAACTGTTGTGAAATCCTCTTTTCTCAGATCCATTGGACCCTACTGGATTATTCATTTTGTTTCTTGCTCACACCTAGAGATCTGTAACGCATATTATAATGGTATTTCTTGTTGTTCTCTCTCAAAAAATTACAGCTTGTCCAAAACACCACTGCCATTCAATCAGATAATATGATCAGTGGCACCCTATTTAATAATGGTCGTTGAAAGTCAAGTTACTTTCACGGCTTTGGCAGCAGGCTACCCTTTCCCATTATTCAGCCGTTTGATGTCTTCCTCTCCTTGTCAACCCCTTCGTTCCCAGCTCAGTCGCATATTAGCAGTTCCTCCTCCAGTCGCACGTGTTGTACTGTGTCCTTGATTTTGGCACCTTTCCTCTGGAACAATATTCCTACAAACCTCTGTCTGCAGAGCTCACATGGAGGAAAGGAGAAACAGGGGTGATATGATACAGACGTTCAAATATTTGAAAGGTATTAATCCGCAAACGAACATTTTCAGGAGATGTGAAGGTGGTAGAACGAGAGGACATGAAATGAGATTGAAGGAGGGCAGACTCAAGAAAAATGTCAGGAAGTATTTTTTCACGGAGAGAGTAGTGGACGCTTGGAATGCCCTCCCGCAGGAGGTGGTGGAAATGAAAACGGTAACAGAATTCAAACATGCGTGGGATAAGCATAAAGGAATCCTGTGCAGAAGGAATGGATCCTCAGGAGCTTAGTCAAGATCGGGAGGCGGGGCTGGTGGTTGGGAGGTGGGGATAGTGCTGGGCAGACTTATACGGTCTGTGCCAGAGCCGGTGGTGGGAAGCGGGACTGGTGGTTGGGAGGCGGGGATAGTGCTGGGCAGACTTATACGGTCTGTGCCAGAGCTGGTGGTGGGAGGCGGGGCTGGTGGTTGGGAGGCGGGGATAGTGCTGGGCAGACTTATACAATCTGCGCCCTGAAAAGGACAGGTACAAATCAAAGTAGGGTATACACAAAAAGTAGCACATATGAGTTATCTTCTTGGGCAGACTGGATGGACTGTGCAGGTCTTTTTCTGCCGTCATCTACTATGTTACTATGTTAAGTGTCAATCAAGACTTTAGGCTGTTTCCTTCTTAAAGCTTATGGACGACGAGGGGGACGAGGCCTGGTGCTCAGCTGCCAGTTCAGTTCCTCTTTCCTTCCTGGCTTTATTTTCTATTTGCTTTTTCTAGCTCTCTACCTGTGTCTTACTTTCCACTATGTAACTTGTTCAAGGGCAATGTAGGAAATACTAAATAAACATAAACAAATTCTGACCAATATTTAAATCCGTTTAACCGGCCAGGAACGGCACCTGCTAGTTAAAAGCTGCTTAACCGGCTATCCAGTGATATTCAGAGCATTGCCGGCTGAGTTTGCTGACCATATTTGGCCGCCACAATATCAAGTATATGAGCCCAATATTCAGACCATGGGAGGTAGACGGGTTATCTCCTGCGTTCAGCGCTGAGCTTGGATGTTGAGCGCCAGGCTGTTTCCCGTATCTGCATTCAATATCTGGGTGTATTTTGACCGATTTAAAATTTAACCGGCCAAGTCGATATTCGTCGCTGGCTGGTTAACTTTGAATTGGCCAAAGATATAGCTGCTGTTTCAGTGGCCAAATTTGGCTGCCAAACTTAGCCGATGATGTGCTGAATATTTCCCGATATAACCAGCTATCCGCTAAGCGCTATCTGGGGATATTCAGTGAGAGACAGCCGGCTACCTTCCACTGAATATCGCCGCATAGCCTGTTAAGTAGCACTGACCAGCCCAGGTGTCGTTCCTGGCCAGTTAAATGGTTTTATATATGAGTCGATATCTTTGGCCGGTTTAAACTTAACTGGTCAGCGCTAAATTTTGGCATGGCCGGTTAAATTGAAACCACCAAAATACACCCGGTTATTCTACGCTGGTCATTGGAAATAGTCTGGCATTGAGTATCCCGGCCACTTCCCACAGTCTGAATATCATTCAAAAAATACAAAAATAGAATAGAGAATGTATTTGAATTTAAAGAAATGTCAGCCCCCCCCCCCTCATCTGTTTTAAAGGTCTGACAGATGCAGGTCAGCAGTTCATCTCTTCAAGTGGACCCCCTATCCCTAGGGAAGAGTGTTCCTAAGATACTCTTCCCCCCCCCCCCCCCCAACAGCCCTCTTTTACATTGGTTTGGTTGCCTCTATTTGCTTTCGGAGATTCAACAATACAAGCCCAGAGGCACTGGGGACCAGAAACGGGACGAGCTGAGCCTGTGGCTGATGCTTCCTATCACTCTTCTATCCAAAGTCTAGCTCAGCCGGAGGACACTGCTCCAACCTCCACCTACAACTTCAAAAACAAACTTCACTTTCTCAACAGTCAGGTCCCTGCAGCTTCCATATGCTCTCTAGATTTGTCTTGTTGACATGCCACCAATTCAGAGCCAGAAAATCCATCCTGTGGATTCTGTGCAGGTCATAAATCATAAAAAAGGTTATAGTTTATGAAAACAGAAGCTGAGAAGCAAACAGCTTATTTGTATCCGAAGAAGTTTCATCTATTGGAGACCAGTGACAGCGCCCTCAGGGCCAGCAGTGAGCTTTCTTACTTACACAGCTTAGCTCTTTCACGGGCTCCTGCAGGGACCTGGAGGAACAGCTGAAACTGGCTTCTCTCAGCTTCCTAGACCTGCCATGAACCCAGCTCATTTTGTCCTTTCCTTCAGGAAGGCTAAAGTTTTCCTCCCCTACCCTGTCCAAAGTGCCCAGTCATTTAGCCCTCTACACCTTTGTCCTTCCAAATTCAGAGAGCGTTTCCAGGGGGAGTTTTGCATGTACTCAGCTGCCTTGAATTTTCATCAGGCGGAGGGCAGTTCTTTAGTGCAGCAGTACAGGGACGGACTGACAGTGCTCTGGGCCCCCCACCTGGCTGCTGCCTGACACATCCCCTACCGCCGCGCTGCTGACCCCTACCACTGCAGCCGAAACCCCCGCTGCCCCGGTTCTACCTGAAGTGCCCTGGTGGTCTAGTGGTCTCTGTAGGGTGGGGGAGCATATTCTTTCCTGCCTGTTGAGCTACCGCTTTTCCTCCGCCTTCTGGCATTGCTGTGTTTTCAAAATGGTGGCTGAGACTTTTTGTGGTAGTCTCGACAGCCTCGCAAGACTTGCGCAGGGAGTCTCAGCCACCATTTTTAAAGCACGGCGGTGCCGGTCAGGGGGAATATTGGCAGCACAATGGGCATGAAAGAACATGCCCCCCCCCCTGCAGAGGCCACTAGATCACCAGTGGTGTGCCTTTAAAGGTAGGACTGGGGAGGGCTGTGGTGTGTGGTGGGTATCTGGGCAGAGCCTCTGGGCCCCCTACAGTCACTGCCCGGTTGCCCGAATAATCAGTCAACCACTGAGCGGCTACATTTAGATACCAGGATAATAACTATTTGAACCCTATTCTGTGACAAAAGGTAGACACTGACTTTTCTTTATAGAAACTAGCATAAACGATCTTATGTGTTTCTACATTGCAAAGGAAACCACATAGATTAGGCGATGTTATAATCTACGAATATTAGTGTGCTCCTGCCCTTGTTCCACGCAACTCCAGCCCTGTGAACACCACCATCGCATCTTGGCACTTTATTATTCTTATACAGTTCTTGATATACTGCTGATGATCATATAAAAATATGCAGCTAAATGGTTTACAGACTTACAATACTTACAGAATACAGCATCAATCGCAGCTACACTTCTTAAAGCTCACAGTGGATTCTACATCCTTGGCGTATCTGCGTATGTGGCATTGCTGAGTGCAGATTTGCCAACCCAGTGGGCACCCGTGTCCTCCATTTTAGCCTTCCTGCAGGACGAGCTTGATAACGGGTTCATGCTGAACTCCCTCAAAGTTTAGGTTTCGGCCCTCTTCTGTTTGGGAGGCAAGGTGAAGGGTGCTTGATTGGCAGCATATCCAGAAATCATGTGTTTTTTTGCATAGGATGAAGCATCTCTAGCCCTTACTGTGGTCAATGGTGCCAAGGTGGGATCTTACCTTGGTGTTGAATGGTCTGGCTAAGCCTCCCTTTCAGCCATTGTGGTGGGCATCACTGAAAGATCTTTTCTTGAAGACAGTATTCTTTGTGGCTATTTGCTTGGTTGGCTACAGGCTCTGTCGTATAGAGATCCATACTTGTCATTCTCAGTGTCTATTTGCACAGTGTCTTCAGTATTGCCCAAGGTGGTCTCTCCTTCACATCAGTCAATCTGTCTCTCTTCTGGCATTTTTCAAGAAAGGGAAGGAATGTTTTGGGAAAATGTTGCATAAGTTCGACCTCGCAGCATGTTGATCCAATATTTAAAGTTAATGAATACCTTCAAGAAGTCTGATTAGCTGTTTGTCATTGTTAATGGTCCAGCCTCAAAGTCCTTCCTCAGCAGATGGATGAAGACCATGAATGTGTTTTGGGGGGCATTTTGTGTTGGCCATCTGCTTTGAAAATGAGCATTGAAGGATCTCTACAAAAGTCATACGGTGAAGTTTATGTATTACGATAAAAGCAAACCAACTTACATAAACAAACCCACCAAACCACTATAAAAATCCATACATCCTTCCCTTTATTAAAGTGGTTTAGGCCTAAAATGGGAGCTGAATTCAACAGCCTCTGTCACTTCACTCCATATGAACAGCTTCACTTTCCTTATTGTAAACCACTATGAATCCTTTATGGAAAATGGGCAGTATATAAGACGCCAATAGAATAGAATAGAAAAAGGTTTTATTGTGTGTTTTTGTTCCAACGTAATCTTCTTTTCATAGTCTCTCTTAGCCTTCCTTATCAGCGCTTTGCATTTGACTTGACATTCCTTATGATGTTTTCTAATATCTTCAGTCAGATCCTTCTTTCATCTACCTCACTTGGATTACTGTAATGTTCTATTTCTTGGTATTAAGTGTCAATATCAGAAAAAACTGCAAATCATACAGAATACTAACCTATAAATGTACTCACTCTGCTGCTCCCCAGTATCTCTCCACACTCGTCCTTCCCTACACCCCTTCCCGTGCACTCCGCTCCATGGATAAATCCTTCTTATCTGTTCCCTTCTCCACTACTGCCAACTCCAGACTTCGCGCCTTCTGTCTCGCTGCACCCTACGCCTGGAATAAACTTCCTGAGCCCCTACGTATTGCCCCATCCTTGGCCACCTTTAAATCTAGACTGAAAGCCCACCTCTTTAACATTGCTTTTGACTCGTAACCACTCGCCTCCACCTACCCTCCTCTCTTCCTTCCCGTCCACATTAATTGATTTGATTTGCTTACTTTATTTCTTGTCTATTAGATTGTAAGCTCTTTGAGCAGGGACTGTCTTTCTTCTATGTTTGTGCAGCGCTGCGTACGCTTTGTAGCGCTATAGAAATGCTAAATAGTAGTAGTAGCAGTCTCTTGTAACCAGAGCTAATAGTGTGATGTCATAATGCCTCAGGCCACCAATAAGAGCCAACCTCATCAGTGATGTCACAATGGCTTGATTGTCCTATACTTGGCTCACTTTTATTACATAGCTCTTTGAGCAGGGACTGTCTTTCTTCTATGTTTGTGCAGCGCTGCGTACGCCTTGTAGCGCTATAGAAATGCTAAATAGTAGTAGTAGTAGTAATACAACTGCAAGACTAATATTTATTTATTTATTATTACATTTGTATCCCGCGCTTTCCCACTCAAAGCAGGTTCAATGCGGCTTACATAGTAATAGGGATTACAGGACTTTGATAAGAAAATAAAAGTTAAATATAACAGAATAACAAAAGTGATAGGTAGGTAGAGAAGGACAGGGTTGAAGGAATAGGAGAGGTGTAAGCAAGGGTAGAAAAGGCAGGAGGGGGATGGGTACAGGATAAGCAAATGGGAATATTGGTTGGAAAGAAAGTCAAGGTCATCTTTCAGCTCATCTTAACAAACTGCATTGGCTTCCCATAGCACAAAGACTCAGGTTCAAAGCTGCTTGTTTAGTTTTTCAAATCTTACAGGGTTTCACCTCTGAACTGCTGACTAAGACCTCTTCTCTACGTTTGGTCCAATCTAACAGACTGAAACAACAACTATTGCCTGCATCACCATTGGAAAAGACAATTAGAAATCAGAAGATTTTCAGCTCTCTATTCCCCGTACTTGGAGTCAAAATATGGAACTCTCTACCTATTCCCATCAGAACAGAAAACAGCTACCTCCACTTCAGGAAGAGGCTAAAAACCTTTCTCTTCCCAAAGACTGCTTCATAATAATCTATCATGACTTCTACCTCCTAGTATCATCCAATATCCTTTCCGTAATTATTTTAGTCTCATGCATTACACCCATGGTCTCTAATTGTTCTCATACCTTACACTAACACTATTGGCTTCTGTCTCACCTAGAACGTAAACCGCACTGAACCCTGAAAAGAGGATATTAGCAATATACAAGAATTGAATTGAATTTTCTGAGGGATGTTCTTTTAGCTCGAAAAGCTTCTTTCACCTCACTTTTTAACCATGATGGCTGTCATTTGTCCTTCCTTCCTCTTTTTTTAATAAATATTTCTGGTCTGGGCTTCCACGATAGTATTTTTTTTAATAACATCCACACCTGATGCAAATTTTTGACCGTTGCAGTTGCTCCTCTAAATTTTGTGGAGAGGTGGGATTTGACCATTTTCCTCAGTTATCTTAGTCTCCTTTCTGAAAGTTAAATGTTAATGTATTGGATTGCCTATGTGTAGTTACTCCAGATATTAAATCAAATTTGATCATATTATGATCACTATTACCAAGTAGCTCCTTCACCAGATCATGTGTTCTGCTAAGGAATGAATGTTTACGGTCTGTGCCCTGAAGAGGACAGGTACAAATCAAAGTAGGGTATACACAAAAAGTAACACATCTTGTTGGGCAGACTGGATGGACCGTGCAGGTCTTTTTCTGCCGTCATCTACTATGTTACTATCCTGCTTATTTTCGAAAGGAGAAAAACGCCAATGTTCGGGAGATGGGCGTCTGTTTCCCGGGGGTGGCCAAATCGGTATAATCGAAAGCCGATTTTGGTCATCTTAAACTGCACTCTGTCGTGGGAACGAATAAAGTTGATGGGGGTGTGTCGGAGGCGTGGTGAAGGCGGGACTGGGGTGTGGTTATCGGCCGAGCAGAGATGGGCGCACTCAGCCGATAATGGAAAAAAGAAAGACGTTTTTAGCGAGAATTTAGGACACTTTTTTTGGACACTTTTTTCTCACGAACAGGTCCCAAAAAAGTACCCTAAATGACCAGATGACCACCGGAGGGAATCGGGAATCACCTTCCCTGACTTCCCCCAGTGGTCACTAACCCCCTCCCACCAAAAAAAACCCACTTGCAAAAACCTTATTTCCCAGCCTCTATGCCACCCTCAAATTCCGTACCCACCTCCATGACAGCAGAATGTGTTCGATCCTCTCACAGCCTTTCCCTGGGTCAGATGTGGCTCTCGGGTGCACTGCAGGGTCACATCAGCATTGCATTGTGCTGGGTGTAGGGTATTGGGCTCCGTGATTTCACTAGCTTGTGTTACAGTCTCACGATGTTGGTAGTTGGTAGGCTCTTCTCCCATGGTGCTTTTCCCTCTGCTTACTGGGTCAGAGTGTGCCCTGTTTTGTTTCCAGTAGTCCACGAGGTAGTGGCCATTTTTGTAAGTCAGTTTTAGATCCCTTTCGTGTGTTAGCCACGTTACAGAACTTAGTTCTTACCTTGAATGTTGCTGAAAGAGGGCATTGTACACCATTCTGCCAGCTCTGAGCTACTGCTAATCTTAGTACCAGGGAGACTCGTTGCCAGTGGGGCACAACCTCTGATCTGCAGTTAACTGTGAGTAAACGCGGTTATTCCAATAAAGGACGTTTTCGGCAAGATTAGTCTTACGGTGTGAACTGCTGTGCCAATGTTATACAGCAGCAACAAGTCCTGTCCCTGGAGCAGTTTTAGTGGGTAATGCAGTGCACTTCAGGCAGGTGGACCCAGGCCCATCCCCCCCCTACCTGTACCACTTGTGGTGGTAAATGGGAGCCCTCTAACCCCCACCAAAAAAAAAAACCCCACTGTACCCACATGTAGGTGCCCCCCTTCACCATTAAGTGCTATGATAATGGTGTTGAGTTGTGGGGAGTGGGTTTTGGGGGGATTTGGGGGTCTCAGCACCCAAGGTAAAGGAGCTATGCACCTGGGAGGTAATTTAATGGTTTTTCCTATTTTTTTAAAGTGCCCCCTAGGGTGCCCGGTTGGTGTCTTGGCATGTGAGGGGGACCAGTGCACTACGAATCCTGGCCCCTTCCACGACCCAAAGCCTTGGATTTGGTCGTTTTTGAGCTGGGACGCTTCGGTTTCGATTATCGCTGAAAAGCGAAAACGCCCAGCTCAAACAAACGCCCACATCCAATGCATTTCCTTGGCACAAACCGTATGTTCGAAACTAAAGATAAACGTCCATCTTTTTCGAAAATACGATTCGGCCCACCCCTTCACGGACCCGTTCTCAGAGATGGACGTTCTTACACATGGGCGTTTGCGTTCGATTACGCCCCTCCACGTATGTTACTATGAACTGTTCCCCATCTTCTTGGTTCCTGAACCAGCTGCTCCATTAAACAGTCCTTGATTTCATCTAGAAATTTTACCTCCCTAGCATGCCCTGATGTTACATTTATCCAGTTAATATCTGTGTAATTCAAATCACCCATTATTATTGTGTTTCTCAGTTTCTTAGCCTCCCTAATTTCTGATAACATTTCTGCCTCTGTCTGTTCATCAGGTGGACAGTAGTATATTCCTATCACTTTTCTTTTCCCCTTTACACTTGGATTATTGAAATATAGTAGGCTGTAAAAAAAAAAATTTATTATTATTATCCATAGGGATTCCAAGATGTGTTTGCTGTCTATTCCATTCAAGGCTCTCCTTAACTTATAATGCTGTCCATCCACCAATCGATCCACCCTATCACTGCAATACAATTTTTATCCTGGTATGACAGTGTCCCACTGGTTTTCTTCCTTCCACTACGTCGCAGAGATGCTTATATCTAGCTTTTCATTTAATGCAACATATTCTAACTTGCCCATCTTATTTTTTAGACTTCTGACATTGTGTAAAGACATTTCAAACAATATTTTTTGTTCCTATTTACAACTTGCTCAGCAGTTGACGGTGATAACTTGTAATCTTTAAAACCTGTCTGCTCTTTATTTATTTAAAGACACCTGGTGGAGCATTTTCAATATGGCATAAACATCCAAAATTCAAGTGGGAACATAGTAACGTGGGGAACATAGTAAGTGACAGCAGATAAATACCTGTACGGTCCATCCAGTCTGCCGAACAAAATAAACTCATTTTACATGGTATGTGATACTTTATATGTATACCCGAGTTTGATTTGTCCTTGTCGTTCTCAGGGCACAGACTGTAGAAGTCTGCCCAGCACTGTTACTGTACTAAAGGTTCTGAAGCTAACGTCAAGCCCCTTAAAATTTACACTCTAGCCCATCCCTATCTATTCAGTCACAATCGGAGCATAGATCATAGAAGTCTGCCCAGCACTGTTCTTGTACTAAAAGTTCTGAAGATTCTGGAATCCTAAAGAGCTACAAGATTCTGGAATCCCAATTAGTAGCAACATTCCATGTAGAACTCCAAAGAGTAACATAGTAAATGATGGCAGATAAAGACCTGAACGGTCCAGCCAGTCTGCCCAACAAAATAAACTCATTTTACATGGTATGGGATACTTTATACCTGAGTTTGATTTGTCCCTGCCTTTCTCAGGGCACAGACCGTAGAAGTCTGCCCAGCACTGTTCTTGTACTAAAAGTTCTGAAGATTCTGGAATCCTAAAGAGCTACAAGATTCCGGAATCCCAATTAGTAGCAACATTCCATGTAGAACTCCAAAGAGTAACATAGTAAATGACGGCAGATAAAGACCTGAACGGTCCATCCAGTCTGCCCAACAAGATAAACTCACTTTACATGGTATGTGATACTTTATATGTATACCTGAGTTTGATTTGTCCTTGCCATTCTCAGAGCACAGACTGTAGAAGTCTGCTCAGCACTCTCCTTGTACTAAGTTCTGAAGCTAGCATCGAACTCCCTTAAAATTTACACTCCAGCCCATCCCTATCTATTCAGTCACAAAATATAGCCATTTTCAAAACAGAAAAACTATTTTTTTCTGAAAGTGGCTATTTTCTCAAACTTTTGTGCTCAAAACATTTATCTTTTTGGTCCATTTTTGAAAAAAAAAGAAAGTCCAAGTGAAAAACGTAGAAAATCAAGTCATTGGGATGTAGGAGGAGCCAGCTTTCCTTACAGACTGGCCACACAGGCATCCCAGCAGAGCAGTGGGGCCCCCTAGGGGGCGCTGCAGTAGACTTCACATAAAAGGTCCCAGGTACACATGACACCAATACCCCTTTATCTTCTGAGCCCCCTCAAAATCCACTACCTCCAACTGTACACCACTGCAATAGCCCTTATGGGTGAAGGGGGCACCTATATGTGGGTTTCTGGTGAGTCTTGGAGGGTTCACAGTTTCCACCACAAGTGTAACAGGTAGGGGGGAGGTATAGGCCTTGGTCCACCTGTCTGCAGTCTACTGCATCTATCACTAGACTACTCCAGGGACCTGAATGCTGCTCTAATGGACCCAAGTATAACATCTGAGGCTGGCATAGAGGATTTGGAATTGACAAAGTTGGGTACTTCTTCCATCAGAGGTCCCATTGAATGGAACAGTTTGCCATTGTGGCTTAAATGTGAAAACCAATAATCAGCTTTTCGGAAACACCTGAAAGATGTTTTTGTTGTTTCCGATTGATGCTGTATTTGATTTGTTTTGAGTTCTTTGGTTTTATATATTTGTTTATTGTATTTTTATGAATGTTTTATTGTAACCCTCCCTGGATAAGAGTGGGCTAAAATTAATAAATGTAATCACATTTTTGAGGGGGTCAGTGACCACTGGGGGAGTAAGGGGAGGTCACCCCTGATTCCCTCCAGTGGTCATCTGGTCGTTTAGGTCACTTTTTTGTGGCGTATTTGTTAATTATTATTATTATTAGCATTTGTATAGCGCTACCAGATGCACGCAGCGCTGAACACCTGATACAAAGAGACAGTCCCTGCTCAAAAGAGCTTACAATATAAATAATACAGACAGACAAAACAGTTATGGGTGAGGGAAGAAATGGGTGAGAAGGGAGGAAGGGACAAGGGAAGGGCAATTGTGGCTAGGAGCTAAAAGCAGCAGTGAAAAGGTGGGTTTTCAGCATAGATTTCAAAACAGGTAGAGATGGAGCTAGACGTATAGGTCCAGGAAGTCCATTCCAGGCATAAGGTGCCACGAGAGAAAAGGAGCGAAGCCTGGAGTTAGCAGTGGAGGAGAAGGAGGATGACAAGAGAGACTTGTCCAGTGAGCGGCGTTCACAGGGAGGAATGTAGGGAGAGATGAGAGCGGAGAGGTAATGGGGGGGCTGCAGAGCAGTGGCGTTCCTAGGGGGGCTGACAACCGGGGCGGATCGCCGATGCACCCCGCCCCCCCCCGGGTGCAGCGACCCTCCCCCCGGTGAAAGAACACCCCCCCCCCGGGTGGACACCGCTAGGGGGGTGCCGCAAGCGCCTGTCCTTTGTTTGTTCCATGCTCCCTGTGCCCCAGAACAGGAAGTAACCTGTTCCGGGGCAGAGGGAGCATGGAACGAACAAAGGACAGGCGCGCGCAGCACCCACCCAGCGGCGTGCACCCGGGGCGGACTGCCCCCACCGCCCCCCCCCCTTGGTACACCACTGCTGCAAAGTGGATGCATTTAAAGGTCAGTACGAGAAGTTTAAACTGAATGCGGAAGCGGACAGGGAGCCAGTGAAGTGACCTGAGGAGTGGGTTAGTGTGGGTAAAACGATTCTGGCGGAAAACAAGTCGTGCTGCAGAATTTTGGACAGATTGGAGAGGAGAGAGATGGCTGAGCGGAAGACCAGTGAGAAGTAAATTGCAATAGTCCAAGCGAGAGGCGACAAGGGTGTGGATAAGGGTTCTGGCAGCGTATTCAGAAAGGAAGGGGCGAATTTTGCTAATATTGCAGATAAAGAAGCGACAGGTTTTGGCGATCTGTTGAATATGGGCAGAGAAGGAGAGAGAGGAATCAAAGATGTTTTTGTTCCATTATGGCAGAAAAACGTCCAAGTGTTAGGAATGCCCAAATCCACCCTTAACATGCCCCTTTGTGATTTGGAAATAGCAATTTGGACGTTTTTGTGATTAAAATGCCCAAATGCAGATTAATGCCACTTTTTGGAACTTTTTCTCTTTTGAAAATGTACTCCTTGGTCTACTATGATCTTTATTGCTACCTCACCGTTGCTGTGTGTGGTGTAGTCAGTGACAAATCCTTTTTCTGAAGGGCAAGGGCTTGTGCCCCATCTAGAATGCATTTCTGATTCCTGGTCATTCACTAACCAGTAAGGAGGCATGGCCTAGGTTACAGCAGCAACATGTGAACCAGGGAAAGCAGGCTTCAAATTCCACCTCAGCTCCCTGGGACTGTGAGCAAATCACTCACCTTTACCTCGGAAACAAACTTAGTGGTCTCACATGGCTCACATTTACCTCACACACAAATTTATGGACTTATGTAGTGAGCTACATTAGGGTAATTAGAGGACCGGTGTTAAATGTGGTGGGACTCAGGGCAGAAAGTTGGAAGGGTCCCCAGACCCATCCAGTGAGCTGTATCTTGTGCAGTTTGATGCAGGTTTGTGGCCCAGAGAAATTGCCTTGTTTGCAGTCCCCTAACCCTGGCCTTGGGAAAGGCTTTGCTGAAATCCAAGTAGATTACATCTAGTGCACATCTTTCATTCAGTTCTTTGGTCACTCAAACGACTTGACCTACCATAAGTACATAAGTACATAAGTAGTGCCATACTGGGAAAGACCAAAGGTCCATCTAGCCCAGCATCCTGTCACCGACAGTGGCCAATCCAGGTCAAGGGCACCTGGCACGCTCCCCAAACGTAAAAACATTCCAGACAAGTTATACCTAAAAATGCGGAATTTTTCCAAGTCCATTTAATAGCGGTCTATGGACTTGTCCTTTAGGAATCTATCTAACCCCTTTTTAAACTCCGTCAAGCTAACCGCCCGTACCACGTTCTCCGGCAACCCATCCATTTACCGGTTCATCTAATCATTAACAACGACTCAGAAATTACCTCCTACCAATCCTCTTCCCCTACCTCTTCTTCATCGCTCCACCTCCTTACCTGTTCCTGTCCTTTCTCTCATACCTCTTTTATCCCATTTACCCTTGTTCATTTGTCCTACCACATAACTCCTTTGTTGATTTTGATACTACATATTGTATTCTCTTGTTACTATGTAAGCCGCATTGAGCCTGCGATGAGCGGGAAAGCACGGGGTACAAATGTAATTAATAATAATAATAACACGCAAACTCATTAACATGCATGATTGAGCAATTTTGCATCTTACTTGCCTAAGGGCAGCTTAAACCAAGTAAAATGTACCTATAAAAATAATGAGATGCAAACCGGCTGATTATTTTGCCAGAGTAGCCCTGTTGTGAAAATCTGAAAATTTCTTACAAATAACCCCCCCCCCCCCCCCATGGACCATCCATCATATAAGTTTGTAAAAACTTTAGTCCCGTGGGTAAGCGTTCTCGCCTTGGTCAAGTCCCTCCATATGAGACAAAGGAGACAGTAGAGTCTTCCAGCACCATTTTGGTTTTTGTTTGTTTGGACTGGTTGAACAGGAGCAACTGCAAGGGCTGAGATTATCTTTACAGATTCAGGTGTCAGCTGGGTGTGAGGGGCTTTGTCATTGCACCATAGCCCACCAGGCATACTCAGATAAAGGTGGGGGAATTTAACAGAGTCTCGTGGCCCACTTAAACATGGTGGGGTCGGGGCCTGTCCTACCCACTTAAATCGCCTGTCACTGCCCAACCGCCAATACTCAGTGGCATTGAAGTGGGAGGTGCCGCTGAAAGGAGCGGAGGAGTGGGCTAGTGGTTAGGGTGGTGGACTTTGGTCCTGGGGAACTGAGGAACTGAGTTCGATTCCCACTTCAGGCACAGGCAGCTCCTTGTGACTCTGGGCAAGTCACTTAACCCTCCATTGCCCCATGTAAGCTGCATTGAGCCTGCCATGAGTGGGAAAGCGTGGGGTACAAATGTAACAAAAATAAAATAGATACTATTGGAGATTCTACATGGAATGTTGCTACTATTGGAGATTCTACATGGAATGTTGCTATTCCACTAGCAACATTCCATGTAGAAGGCTACGCAGGCTTCTGCTTCTGTGAGTCTGATGTCCTGCACGTACGTGCAGGACGTCAGACTCACAGAAGTAGAAGCCTGCGCGGCCACATTGGTGATCTGCAAGGGCCGACTTCTACATGGAATGTTGCTAGTGGAATAGCAACATTCCATGTAGAATCTCAAATAGTAGCAACAGTGGAGGAGTGGCCTAGTGGTTAGGGTGGTGGACTCTGGTCCTGGGGAACTGTGGAACTGAGTTCAATTCCCACTTCAGGCACAGGCAGTTCCTTGTGACTCTGGGCAAGTCACTTAACCCTCCATTGCCCCATGTAAGCCGCATTGAGCCTGCCGTGAGTGGGAAAGCGCGGGGTACAAATGTAACAAAAATAAAATATCACCTCTGACCAGCCCTAAAAAAGTGGGTTGGTCAGGGGTGGGCCAGGGGGTGGCGCTGGGGAGGAGCTGCGGCTTATGCGGATGCCGGCAATATTTAGCTGAGGCCCACATCAGTTAAGTGGGTGAATTTAGGACAGCTCAAAAGCTTGATTAACGGCCAGGCCACATGAGCTCTGGCAGCCAGCCCACCCTGGACATGGCCCAACACTGAATACTGGGGGGGCTAAACCAGCCAGTGACAGTTGGCATTTAAAAAAATAAATACCGCTGCTGACTGACTCTGGGATGGAGGGGCCACCATCATGTCTGGGACTCTGGGACTTTCCTTGTCAGAAAAACATGAGTTAAATTCTTGGCGAAAACCATGACTAGCTTCTGGGAAGGGACCTACCCACAGAACCTGAGTGCAACCGGCCCTGAGCTCTGCTGTGGAAAAAGGAGAAATGAAATCCCAAGTCATCGCTCCCATGTTACAAATATCTAACCCTCAACGTCACACTCTGGCCTTAACGTGTTCCTGATGGAGAAGAGGCCTGTTACCCCTCTGCAGATTGCTAGAGCTGTGGAGAGGCTGTGGACTTGCCCCTCCTGGCCGTTCTAATTGCCACCAGTGCTCGTAAGGGCCTGCGGGACCAGCGATGGCTTTCTATATCCTGGATATTACCAGCCATTGAATCTGTGCCTGCCGCATTTCAGTTATAACAGCAAAAACATGTCCTTTATTTCATGTGCTCAGCACAGCTCAGAGTCGCCCGTTTACCACCTCCAATCACTAACAATTAAGGAAATGAAGTGTGTGACTCATAGTCATTTCTTGCCACTTGGAAGATATATTTGCTCTTTTGATGTGGTGTGTGAATAGCGTGGCTTTATCTGACTGATAATGGCAGTAAACCACGCTGGAGAGTTCTAATATAACTCAATTTGACAAAAGTCTCACCTGAAAGGAGTGGACAATTTGTTGAACACTGCAGATGAAAGACAGGGGGAGCAAATTTAGAGAAAAAACTGACCACTTCTAAAATGCAGAAAATAGAGGCGAGGATGGGTATTGTAATCTACTTTAATCTTCCTGAATGTAGAAAAATATGAAGCGCCATTAAAAAGCAGCTTTGAAATGGATGTGGCTGTTAGCAGGAGCAGCCGAATCTCGCTAATGAAGCTATTGTTGGGGCAGATAAACAGGAAAGGAGCCTGGACGCAGAGATCCTGCATTCTTCCAACTTAATTCACAAGATGAAAGGCAAGAAAAATGGAAGTTAAGTTCATATAAATATTAGAGGTAAGGAGGAGACTGGCAGGTGTTATCAAACCTGGGTAAAGTGGGAGCGAATTTCCCCCATGCCTGCGCTTCTTAGAGAGAAACCCCCAGTCCCCTTCTCTGCAGATCAAAGCCCAGTCCTGTGGCAGGGTAATTAACAGACACAAAACATGACACCAGATTATACAATAACAGCAATTCAGGCATTTAGCTGAAAAACATAAAGTGCCTGAGAAAATGGAGCAAAGCAGGCAGCGCCTATATCTGCTATCCAAGATCACCCCTCCAGAGACAACC